>NC_091955.1:66371972-66689911 GCF_031021105.1 Erythrolamprus reginae
AAGAGCTGCTATGTGCCAACTGAGTAAAGATAAGAAAAAGGTGAACAACTTAAGACACCAGTATCAACTTTTAAGATGAAAGTCCAGATTCATGGAATGCTTCCAAATGCATTTATTCTCTGATCATGAGCATTTTTCCATGATCTGTTTCATACATAATACTGGTTTGCTGAGTGGCTGAGCTCACCAGAACACGATACCCAAATCAAGGAAAACTATGTTTTAGTTTAATATGCTGTGTCGGTCCACAGTAAAATATAACTGAACATAAATGTAAAAGAGAGTTTAAGCCAAACTTTAAAAAGTTAGTTAAGTTAGCTATAAAGAAAGTAACTTTTTGTCTTTTGTTAGATATGAAAAATACAACTTCCAATGTTCTAACAATACAGGTAGTCCCCGGGTTACGTCGTCCCTGACGTATGACATTTTGTCGTTACGACGACCCGGGGACAGCTTCAAGGGACCAACAGCCGGTCCTTCTTGGTGCTGCGTTGCTGCAGCCTCCGAGGTTGCCGCCGCCTCCATTCGGACAAGGGGATCTCTGCGGTGGGCGGCCTCGGAGCCACCGCCGCCATCCACTGCGGAGTTCCCTTTGGTTGAACGGCGGCGGCAGCTTCAAGGGGCTAACAGCTGGTCCTTCTTGGCGCTGCATTGCCACCTCCATTCGGGTGAGGGGATCTCCACGGTGGGCTTACGACGCCCCGTAGGAATGACGTCGTAAGTCGGGGACTACCTGTAATAACTAGAAAACTGCCATTCAGACACTTTTTTATAAGAATATACACTCTTAGTCCCAACCATAAGTTACTATGCACAGCATGAAGGAGAAAAAAAATAATTAGACCAAATTACTTCCACAGTCAAACCAGAGTTACCAGCTTTCTGCCACTACTAGTACAAGCTGCAGCAGCAGATATCATGTTGACTAAGCAAGCTTCCCATCTCTTCTTACCTGACCTCTAGGAAATCGTTGTCACCCACACGTTTGCGCACCAAATAATCACGCACTTTGCCTCCTGCTTCTTGGTGTTCTCGCAAGAGAATTACATCAGCGTCTATTTGTTCTGCCATGCTCTTCACTGTGGCATAGGAGGCTTCCATGTCTCCATCGCTAAGCCCATAGTCAGTCCCATCTGATGAACCATTAGGAAAGAAGGAGGAACAATTACATGAATTTATTAAAACAGATTTAAAGTTACTTTGTCCCTCCTGGTCTCTTAACAGATATTGTACACTTAAAGGGCATTGATTAAAACAGGCAAGATTATTATTATTAATAATTATTAATAATTATTTATTATTATTATTATTATTTATCAGATTTGCATGCCGTCCCTCTCCGAAGACTCGAAGATCGTAAAATAAAAACACAAGAGTCTGAAGATGATAGAATCAAAACACAAATTATATTTCAAATGCTTATATTTATTATTTATTTGCATGCCGTCCCCTCCGAGGACTCTAATAGTCACTTGACAGTGGTGGCATTTATATTTAATAAATGAATGAATTAAAGTATATAAAAACAATCTGTAGGACATTGAGATCTGTGATGGTGTGTGTGTGTGTGTGAAAGTGTACATTTCACTGATATAATCTGTCTCATCTATCTTTTCTACCAGCAAAATACTAACCCTTCCAAACACACCTAGCTGCATTTCTATGGAGCCCTTGTTTATCTCCTGTGTCACAGGGAAAAGGAATTTAGAGGCTACATGCAATCCTAAAATTACAGATTACACCCTCTAATTGGGTAAGAAATACCTTCTGTATTAGAGGTAGTCTTGGACTTACAACCATTCATTCAGTGAAGTTACGTTGCTGAAAAGTGACTTATGTTTTTCATACTAATGACAGTTGCATCATCCCCATGATCACATGATCAAAATTCAGATGCTTAACAGATATTTATGATGGTTGCAGTGTCCTGGACTCATGAGACTAACTTTTGTGGCCTTCTGCCAAGCAAAATCAATAAGGAAGCCAGATTAATTTAGCAACCATTTTATTAACAACTGTGGCAAGAAAGGTCATAAAATGGGGTAAACTCACTTAACAAATGTTTTACTGAACAACAGAAATTTTGTACTCAACTGTGGTTATAAATCGAGGGGTCCTTGTATTATTTTCATTTTATATGGCTATTCTGAACATTCTTTACTGAAACGCAGCACAATTACTTCTATACATAAACTGTTCATAACGGATAGTATTCCAGTTTTGTTCAGGGAGAAAATATGAACATTGATGATGTGATTAATAATTAGTTGGCACTGAGAACCAAAAACAGTGCTTGTTATTATAGTATAATTTAGCACTAGCTAGATGTGAAAAGAATAAATTAGGTATTATATATTAGTCTTTCTTTTTCCCAAGCACAATCAATTGAGCTATTTCTGCAAAACTACTACTTCTTAAAAGCTCAGCATTTGGCATTGAAAAAATATCATAGGAGTATTTACCTGACCCTTGACCAATAACATAGATGCTCTCTCCACATCCTTCATCCATCCTCTCCCACATCTGTCGGAGTAAACTATCATACTGTTCGGATGTTGGGCTCACCATTACTAGCTAAATGGAGAGAGTAGGCTTTTACTTCTTATTAACTATTCAAAAACAATTCAATGAACGAACACATCACATTATATAGCAATACAGCTAAAACAAAATTCTATTGCTATTAAACGGTTCCTAAATCCCTTTGATGAATGCCCCTTAAAACAAATATTCATTTGAAAGTTATTGCTTTCAGAAGGAAGACAATAAATGATAAAGAAAAACAGTGATAAAACAAAAATACCCAGCTATGCTACTTGATGAGGAAACAATATTAAAATGGTTTTTAATATCTGAAATTGACTTCATTTTCAAAGATTGTATTTATGCTATGAGAAATAAATGCTGCTTCTGACATGGTATTTTATCTTGTTCCACAGGATACATAATCATTCCAATGGTTATGTATCCTGTGGAACAAGATAAAATTCTGGATATATTATGCCATGTCAGAAGCAGCATTTATTAATAAGAGGGTTTTTTTAAAGCAACAAATTCAATCTTTATTGAAAACTGAAGTACTTTGAGCTCATCTAGTCCTTTGATTATATAATAAAAATGAATCTTACACAATTGGCTCAGAACGGAATTGTCACTCCTATGTGTTGATGCAAAAGTTGTGAAGCTTTAAACTCCTGGAAGACAACATAGACCCAAACTTGGGAAAAAGTACCAATACAACTGTTTTTAGGCAGTTAAAAAAGTTATATCAAAAGCAAACCTATGCTTATTTCATAACAACACTATTACTGGGGTCTCTTGCACTTCTGTTGTGTGCATTCTACTTTTCACCCCATAAGGACAGCCAATAATAGTACTATAATAAAATCCCACTAACAAATCCATTCTATTAAAAACACGTTTGTACAGCAGCAAATTAACTGAAGCTTCCATAGTGCTCAAAAGTCGTATCAGATTAGCAAAAGTCATACAGATACCAATGACAGGGAATTGGAAGTCAAACTGTTCGGACTTATTTTGGTATGTTACATTGGCTCCTGATATTGGGATGCTCAAATATTTCCATGTCATTTTAGAAAAAGTGCCCATTTGAGTTAAAATAGCCATCTCAGTATCCCAACACTTCTCCCTTAGACTCTCCACGATTGACCTCTCCAGGTTCCTAAGAGGCCAGTAAGGAGCGTAAATAAGTGCACTAGAGTGCCTTTCGTCCCCTGTCCAAATATCTTTCCTTTCCTTCACCTATCTTATATATTCTCTTCCTTTCATATATCCTCTCCCCTAAGTTCACTTTCACCCTCTTTTATATTATCACATGTCTATTTTTCTTCCTATGTACAGTATTTGTACATTGGACAAATGAATAAATGAATGTCTTCAGTAGGCTGAACAGACAATTCAAGATTCTGATAATGCAACCTACTTGTCACTTGCTGTCTTTCAATCTCTACTGACTGGCAGCTTGAACAAGAATTAGATATTGAATATAAATGCAGCTCCCTTCCATGCACTGTTTAATAACAGTTTCTATTTACCTAGATCTGGAAAGTTCACTACAGCATAGCAACAGAAGTCTGATCTGTCAGTTTCTGTTTATCAGATTACAGCAATAGTGAAAGTTGCTCAGATTCCATCTCTCTCCAATCCATTCGGTAACCATGCCCAGCAGGTTAACAGACACTGAGGTGCTATCACCAGGAAGTACTTTGATCAGAAAAATGCAATATTCAAATATACTGCTCAAAATAAATAAATAAAGGGAACACTCAAACACATCCTAGATCTGAATGAATGAAATATTCTCACTGAATACTTTGTTCTGTACAAAGTTGAATGTGCTCAACAGCATGTGAAATTGATTGTGTTGCTTCCTAAGTGGGCAGTTTGATTTCACAGAAGTTTGATTTACTTGGAGTTATATTGTGTTGTTTAAGTGTTCCCTTTATTTATTTATTTTTGAGCAGTGTAGATGGTACACAAGTGTCTATGCACGTAACTTTTTACACCTCAACTTCAAAACAACCGACAGTAAACATAAAAGGAAAAAAAGTAAACAAGTTTACTATTCTAAAGATGTTTGCAGAAGAGTTTAAGTCCACTTTTCCCCCTTATTTATTGGAAAACTCATTCAGGAGCATATTAACTTTCTGAATCCCAGACACGCGCCAAGGGTAAATGCCACGTACTCCGACTCAGAGATCCCGCGAAGCACCCTGGATCACACACTCACCCGAGTATTTTTTTTTCCCTTTTTCTTTCTGAGACACAACCGTCATCCGCCAGAAGGGCAGAAGCTGCCAACCTTTCTACCATCTCCTCTCCTAGCAAAATCACTTATAGTTGAAACGACCCCCCCGAATGAAGTTCCCCAAAGGACTAACAACAAGGACTCGACCCGGCGCGGGTAGCAAGAAGAGGGAACCGCTCACACGAACGACTGAGGAGCGCGACCCGAAGTAGCCACACTACAAGCCGACCTCACACCTCCTCCGTCTCGGCTCTCGTTCCCCAGCCCCGCCACGGGCCTAACTACCTTGCTGGTAAGATCCAGCTCCGGTTCTCCGTTGAGCAGCTCGCCGTCATCGCTGCCGTCAGTTTCCGAGACGCCGCCGTGAGGCCTAGAGAAAGCCGCCGCTGTCCCGCCGTGCGACGCGGGCTCCGGGGCGAACATGGAAGCCGGCACTGGCGAGCCCCCCATCGGAGAGCGGCTCCTTTCCGTCGCCATCTTGGCAGTGCCAGGCTCCTTCCCCGGCTTCATTAGTGTAAGCCCCGCCCACTCGCGCGAAAATTACTTGCGAGGAGCCAGCCGGGCTTCTCTTCGGAGTCGCAACCAAACAGGTGGTTCGGGCGCTGAGCCCCTCGCCCACCAATCAGGGAGCAGACCCGTCGATAACAGTTACTGTATTGCTATGACGACCGAAGAATCGATTAATATGTATGAGCCACGCCTCTTTGGAATGTTTTCTTTCCGCCTTTTTTTTTTTTCCGGGCTGGAAAGAGAAAGCAAAGGCGGGCGGCAGCGGCGTTCTCTTGCTTTCGTTTATGAATGACGCCTAGCAACTCTGAGCCAGGTGCCTGCTAAGCCTGACTCTTGGCTGGGACAAACATAAGAGGCTTCCCAATCTTGCACTTCTATTCCTACTATTTTTTTCTCATCATTCCTATCACCCATTTCCTCCCACTTAGGACTGTATGACTGTAACTTGTTGCTTGTATCCCAAGATTTTTATTAATATTGATTGTTTCCTCATTGCTTATTTGACCCCTATGACAATCATTAAGTGTTGTACCTCATGATTCTTGACAAAACTATATTTTCTTTTATGTACGCTGAGAGCATCTGCACCAAAGACAAATTCCTTGTGTGTCCAATCACACTTGGCCAATAAAGAATTCTATTAATTCTATCTATTCTATATATATGATTTTCCAAAAACGTGATAGACAGACATCTGATTCTCTCCTTTTGTTTTATCCTGATAGTAATCTTGTAAATTTGATGTCCTTGAATTGCAATATTCAATATTTTTTAGATATCATACCACATGTTTCTTGACAAATCTATATTTTCTTTTATGTACACTGAGAGCACATGCACCAAGGCAAATTCCTTGTGTGTCCAATCACACTTGGCCAATAAAGAATTCTATTCTATTCTATTCTATTCTATTCTATTCTAGGCTTTAATTTAAAGAAATTATGGGAGAGACTGAGCCTTTACCAACCCATTGGCTGTAGCTTAGACCGAGCCAGTTAGAGGAATAAAATATAATTCTTTATTAGCCAAGTGTGATTGCACATACAAGGAATTTGTCTTTGGTGCATACGCTCTCAGTGTACATAAAAGAAAAATATATATTTGTCAAGAATCATGAGGTACCACACTTAATTATTGTCATGGGGTCAAATAAGCAATCAGGAAACAATATTAATAAAAATCTTAAGGATACAAGCATCAAGTTACAGTCATACAGTCCTAAGTGGGAGGAAATGGGTGATAGGAATGATGAGGAAAAAATAGTAGTAATATTAGTGCAGACTTAGTAAATAGTTTGACAGTGTTGTTATTTGTTGTTTAGCAGGGTGATGGCGTTCAGGAAAAAACTGTTCTTGTGTCTAGTTGTCTTGGTGTGCAGTGCTCTGTAGCGATGTTTTGAGGGTAGGAGTTGAAACAGTTTGTGTCCAGGATGTGAGGGGTCATTAAATATTTTCCCCGCCCTCTTTTTGACTCGTGCAGTACAGTGGTACCTCGAGATACGAGTTTAATTCGTTCCGGACCTGGGCTCTTAAGTCGAGCAGCTCTTATCTCGAACGACTTTTCCCCATAGGAATTAATGTAAATAATTTTAATTGGTTCCAGCCCTCAAAAAACTCACAAAGTTAGTCTAAATTATGCAGAAAGACATGTTTTTAATGAAGAAATGTACATGTACATATAAATGAATAATGAAGTTTCTTTCACTTAACTTGTAAACTTTCTTAAACTTTTAAATTTACATATGTTCAACTTCTCTGCCACCCAATCCTGTAGGACAGAGGTCCCCAACCCTTTTTGCACCAGGGACCGGCTTTAAGCGATCAAGAGAGGAATGGGTGAATGAATGGACGGAGGGTGGGAAGGAAGGAAGGAAAGAGGGAAGGGACAGGAACAGAGGAAGGAAGCAAGGAAACTTATGAAAGGGGAGAGTAAGAGAGGAATGAGTGAAGGGAGGGAGGGAGGGAAGAAGGTGGGAAGGAGAAAGAAAAGAAGAAATAGAGGAAGGGAAGGTAAAAGAGAGAAAGAAAAAGAGCAAGAAAGAAAGCTGCAAGCACCCCCCCGAGCCCCCCAGGCCGGCTGCAACCTTTTAAAACACGCGCGCCGCTTCGCAGCTGTCTCCTGAAGCCGAACGCGGAAGTTAGCGTTTGGCTTCAGGAGACAGCTCCTTGGCGCTTGTATCTCGAATTTGGGCTTGTAAGTAGAACAAAAATATCTCTCCCCTCCCAGCTCTTATCTCGAGTTGCTCTTAAGTAGAGCAGCTCTTATGTCGGGGTTCCACTGTATACAGGTCCTCAATGGAAGGCAGGTTGGCAGCAATTGTTTTCTCTGCAGTTCTGATTATCCTCTGAAGTCTGTGTCGGTATTGTTGGATTACAGAACTAAACCAGACCGTTATAGAGGTGTAGATGACAGACTCAATGATTCCTCTGTAGAAAAGCGTCGATGAGAAAGCAATCTACCCAAATGAAAACTTGGAAACCCTTCTAACCCTATTCTTAAATGGGATTTTCTCCTCCTCTATTTATTAATTGTTTGGTCCGGGATAGTGCGTGTCAAAAAGTGAGGATGGAGTTTCTTTGACCCAAGATACTCTTATCCTACCAGCAGCAACAGAGGTTTCTCGTGACTTTTTAATCCTGGCAGAGAAAAGAATTTCCATTGTACAAGTACATGTTTTTGTTTTGCTTTTGCAGCTTCATTGTTGATTTGGTAGAGACGGAACGTATCTGAATGTGAAAGTGAAATGTTTATTCATAAAAGTAAGCAATCCTATAATCTCAAGATCCCTTGTCAGCAAAAGTGGTAAATGTTCTTGTGCAAGTGTAGCCCCAGAGTCTATCTTCCACAGGGAAACTTGTCTATAACCCAATCTGATAGGTGTAATGGAGCAAGGATGATGACTTGACAACGCAGAATCGGGGTTGCTGATGGCATTTGGGGCTTCCCGCTCACCTCACCAATACTACACTGTTTCCTCGAAAATAAGACGTACCCCGAAAGTAAGGCATGTCAGAGGTTTTGCAGAATTTGCTAATATAAGGCACCCCCCGAAAATAAGGCTTAGTCAAGTTTACATACGGTACAGTGGAAAAACATACGGTACCATTCAAAACTGTTCATAGCGGTACCGTAATAATGTGGCGTCCCCTGCTGGCCCCTTCCATCGCTTTGTACTGTCCGGTACAGCAGACACAGTCTGCTGCTGTCTCACCGCCGTTACAGTCTCCACTACAGTGCGTAGACTGTAGTTCCTCTGGTGGCCGGAAGCTGCAATAGCGGGAGTATACTGTTGTACCATATAAGTGCCGTCGTTTGTGTGTGTGGGTGCCATACTGACAGGTACCGTACCGTAATCAGTGTACCGTACGATACACTTTCTTTGGGGGTGTCAACTTTTCTGCCTGTGAATTTGTCTTATTTCAGAAATATAAGGCACCCCCCGAAAATAAGACGTAGCACAACCTTTGGAGCAAAAATTAATATAAGACAGTGTCTTATTTTCGGGGAAACACGGTATATACAAGAAAAGATGGGGGGTTAGTAATGGGAAGACTGTTGCAACGGATTTTTCACCACACTAGTTCTCAGCAAGCAAAAACAGGAAGAATATAATTTAGTAGTTATATCAAAACTTATTTCATAGTTTAGGTTTATCATTTTTTTTCTTCCTACCAGTATAATTGAATTTTTAAACAGCTACAGAAAATTGAAAGTTGTGGGATCTTCATCTCTGGAGAATTTTAAGAGGATGAATAGCCACTTCTTGAGGAGAGTTAATGAACTGTGGTTCAGATTATTAAAAAAATTGTGTAATCATTTTCCATGCTCCTTTTTATTACTAAACCAAAATTATATAGAAAAATGTATGAGACTAATACTTGCACTCAACGACAGTCAGCATTTTTCTTTTCAGTTCCCATTTTTTTTAAATGGGGGAAAGTACAGTAAATCCACACAATATTTTCTGAAGCAAAATATACAGCCATATTGATAAAATGTATTATATTTGGATGGATGATGGAAAAACAAACGTTTAGCCAAGGTAAGTCTGAAATGACTCTGAAAATTTCAGTTTAACAGAAAATGAGCAGTAAGATCTGATAAGAATGGTATGAGATATAGGATCTTTTCAGCACTTCAATAAACATTATCTTTATGCCCAAAGTAATTTTGAATGGGTGTTGATAGAAATCTTTGTTCTAATGTCAGGCAGCAAGGTCCCATCATAATTCTGATACACTAGTCCTTTCTCCACTAGCAGTTTTACAGTAGCACCATAATTACTAAAAATCAAAGGGCTCTCTTGCTATTTGTTTCAGTCATCCAGATCTATAGATGTCTCTTTGCAGTTATGTAATTATGTCTGTCCAATTATGAATGTGGCACTATTCTGTTAATTAAAATAGAGATACATAAAACTTTTAGAATTTGGAGTCTCTTTCCCATTGTGCTTACTGTCAAGTTGTTTTCATTTTGTAAGAAGTTTCAAATAGTGTACGGGATGGGTAAGCAAACTGGTCTAGATGCAATTACCACATCCAGTACTTTCCCAGCGCAGTTTCTCCCATTGTAGATGAATGATGGTGCTTTGAAGGGAAAAGACCCAAGTCCAGAGAAAACCAATCCTGCCTCTGTAATGAGGCACTCACAAATCGGGACAATACGTTTAGGCAGGGAATTGCAAAAGGCAATAAAGAGATTGACAGCCTAGAAGGTGCAGTAGCCACCCATTCTTATAATGGTAATATTTTATGGTGGCAAGAGGAAGCTGGATGATACATTAAATCTGAGGTCTCCAACATTTATTTATTTATTTATTTATTTATTCACATGCATATTGGTAGCATATATAGATATAATACTAATATGTACTTGACAAAATAAATAAATAAAGGTTGGAGACCTCAGATTTAATGCATCATCCAACTTCCACTTGTCACCATTAAATATTACCATTATAAGAATGCACCTTCTATGTAAGTGATGGCGAACCTTTTTTTGCTTGGGTGCCAAAAGGGTGCGCATGCACGCAATAGCACATGCACATGTGCCCACAACCAAAATGCAATGCCCTCCTCTTGTGCATGTGTGCATATCCCCCCCCACTCAAGCAGACCTCACTGAAGCCTCTGGACTTCTGATAGGCCCGTTGGGCCTGTGGAGGGTGAAAAACGGCCCAACAGACCTACCGAAAGTTTGTTTCTGAACTTCTGTTAGGCCCACTGGGTCTGTTTTTTGCCATCGAAAGACTGGAGGCTTTCCTGAAGCCTGGGAAGAGTGAAAAACGGCCCAACAGACTTACCAAAAGTTTGTTTCTGAACTTCTGGTAGGCCCACTGGGTCCATTTTTTGCCATCAAAAGACTGGAGGCTTTCCTGAAGCCTGGGAAGAGTGAAAAACGGCCCAACAGACTTACCAAAAGTTTGTTTCTGAACTTCTGGTAGGCCCACTGGGTCCATTTTTTGCCATCGAAAGACTGGAGGCTTTCCTGAAGCCTGGGAAGAGTGAAAAACGGCCCAACAGACTTACCAAAAGTTTGTTTCTGAACTTCTGGTAGGCCCACTGGGTCCGTTTTTTGCCATCGAAAGACTCGAGGCTTTCCTGAAGCCTGGGAAGGGTGAAAACGGCCTCCCACTGCCCTCTGGAAGGCGAAAAATCAGCTGGCCAGCGTGCACATACACGCTGGAGCTGACACAGGGCAAAGTCTCACGTGCCCTCAGATATGTCTCTGCGTGCCACCTGTAGCACCCGTGCCATAGGTTTGCCATCACGGTTCTAGGTTGCCAATCTCTTTATTGCCTTTTGCAATTCTCTGCAAAATCCCCCTCAGCAAAGCTGGCTGAGGAATTCTGGGAGTTAAAGTTCACAAGAATTAAAGTTGCCATGGTTGGAGACCCCCTGTTTAAATGTATAGTCACACCTATGAGGATGTGGCTCAATAAAAGATAATGGCAGTGGGGAAAAAAAGCTAATTCCATGCTTGGCATTAAGAAGAGAATCGAAAATAGGTTGGCAAGTGTTTTATTGCGTCTGTACAAATCGATGGTGAGACCACACTTGGAGTACTGTGTACAGTTCTGGTCACCGCACCTCAAGAAGGATATTATGAAACTGGAAAAGGTGCAAAAAAGGGCAACAAAATGATCAAGGAAATGGAGCACCTCCCTCATGAAACCAGGTTGCAACGCCTTGATCTCTTCAGCCTTGAAAGACGGTGTTTAAGAGGTGTATAAAATCATGCATGGGATAGAAAAGATGGATAGAAAAAAATTATTTTCTTTATCACACAATACTAGGACAAAGAGGCACTCCCTTTGTCATAGGGAGTAGGTAAGGGAGCTCATAGGTAAGAAAGTGAGGACAAAAAAAGGAAAATATTTCTTCACCCAGAGGGTCGTTGGTTTATGGAATTCACTTCCAGAAGAGGTTGTGACAGCTATCAGCCTGGATAGCTTCAAGGAAGGATTAGACAGATTCTTGGATGCCAAGTGTAACATAGGTGGTTATTGAAACGGATGTCCAAGTGCTGCCTCTATGTTGGTTGAGGCAGGCAGGATTCCCTTGGGTACCATTTGTTGGGGGGTCAAGGGAAAGGAAGGGTTTTGCCTTCTGTTTCTGCTCAAGATCCCCATGTACAATTGGTGAGTCACTGTGTGACACAGAATGCTGGACTCGATGGACTTTGGCCTGATTCATCATGGCTCTTCAGAGGAATCATTGAGTCTGTCATCTGCACCTCTATAACTGTCTGGTTTGGTTCTGCAACCCAAGACCGACACAGACTTCAGAGGATAATCAGAACTGCAGAAAAAACAATTGCTGTCAACCTGCCTTCCATTGAGGACCTGTATACTGCACGAGTCAAAAAGAGGGCGGGGAAAATAGTTACTGACCTCTCGCATCCTGGACACAAACTGTTTCAACTTCTACCCTCAAAACTTTGCACACCAAGACAACCAGACACAATAATAGCTTTTTCCCGAACGCCATCACTCTGTTAAACAAATAATTCCCTCAACACTGTCAAACGTTTTACTAAGTCGGCACTTCTATTTTTACTAGTTTGTTCTCATCATTCCTATCACCCATTTCCACCCACTTAGGACTGTATGACTGTAATTTGTTGCTTGTATCCTAAGATTTTTATTAATATTGTTTCTTCATTGCTTATTTGACCTCTATGACAATCATTGTGTGGTACCTCATGATTCTTGACAAATGTATATTTTCTTTCACGTGCACTGAAAGCATATGCACCAAGACAAATTCCTTGTGTGTTCAATCACACTTGGCCAATAAAGAATTCTATTCTGTTCTATTCTACTTATGTTCTTATGGAACATGCTAGGAAGATTGCTGGCCTGAATCCCCCATTCCCCACCCGCGACCCAGTGAGCCTGCAATAGGCAGAATTCAATTACCAGAGACAACCCCCCCCCCCAGACAGAACAGGGGGGCAGACCCCACCGCCCCCAAGCAGGGCGGAAGGTTTGAAAGCGGACGGTCTCTGACATCAGGAGCGCTTCGACGCTCGCGACGTCAGGCCGCGGTGGGGGGACCGAACGAGCGTTGTGGCGCGCGACGGGCCAGGACTCCGCGCGGGGCTGCGCATGTGCCGTCGGGAGGGGAAGGAGGGTTATTTGGCTGTTGGTCCAAGAAGGCTGCTGGGCTGCTGGGAAGGTGAGTTAGAGCCTCGGGGGCGCTTGGACTTCAAGGAGAGGGCGTTGCGGTTCCCCTTTCCCCCCTCCGGCAGGGGAAGCTTCGTCCTTGGCTCGGGGAGGGAAGGCCGTTTGGGGAGGGCGGTCATCCCCCCGGCGTCCCTCCTTGGCCGGTCGCTGTTCTCGCGGATAGTAGTGGGGGGGGGGGGTGATCTCTACTCGGTCCGACTCCGAGGGTGCAGGTATCGCTGCCCCGCTGCCCCCCCCCTCTCTCGAAGGAGGAGGAGGAGGGACGTTCCGGAGCTTTTTGGGGTTTCTGCCCCTCTCGACAAAGCGAGGGGCGCTTTGAAGGGGCCTGCTTGCTGGCTTGCTGTAGTGCCGCTGCGGTTTGGAGAGAGGACGAGCCAGAATGGCTGAGATTGTAAACACGGAGTCCTCCTTCGCGGCCGCGCACCCTGGATCCACCCGTCGGCCCTGGGAGGCTTCCCCCCCCCCACCCTCCTCTTGACGGCGCGTGACAGCTTGTCGCGGTAAAAGATCCCCAAAACGGTTGGAGGATTTTTGTGCCCCCTTCCCCTCAGGGGTGGATCTTTGGCTTAGAAAAGCGCAGGCCTTGAAATCTTTGTTGTGTTAGTAAGTTGGTGGGGGAGAGTATATTTCTGGCTTGGGAAGCCCGTTTTAAAATGGAGGGTCCTCTTCGCCCGCAGTGAGCAAAATGCTGGTGCTTTCATTGAATATTTTCTCTCTCCCATCAGGAATACGAGGATGAGCCAAGGAATCTTTGCTTGATCGAAAGTAGAGCTGTCACCTATTTTCCTGCTTATCTTGGGAGAAGTTGGCTTCCTGTCTTTCAATTTCTTAATGTTTTTGGAGGCCTTTTAAGTCCTTCCAGAATGCAAAGATGCCCTTGATACTTTCCTTGAGGGCCTGGGGTGGTTTGTAAACAGGTAAAAACCTGGACTTGCTTAATTTTGGACTGTCTTATTTCTATATTGGGGAGAGAGGTGGGCTGCGGATCTTGGCTTTGCAGTCATCGGTGACCAAAAGAAATGGAGGAGAAGGAGCGATGTGATCAATTCAGCCTGACATTCCTATGCTAAATTCTCTCAAACAATTGTTCAAGGGAAAAAAATCAGAAGAGAAGAGAACAATATACTAAAAGCAATTTCTTCAAGTTAAGGAAGCGGGTTAGGAGAATGGAAGAACTATGGTTCCAATTTTGAACTTGCGTTTGCAGCTATCAAATAAGGACAACAATTGAAATCCAACTGCAGGTCTACTATTTGTACTGGAGTTGTCTATAAAGAAAAGGGCAGTTTGCTCTTTGTTCTTTTGAAAAAGAATCTTCAGAAACATTATCTCCAACCTTCACTTCAACACCACTTTTTTTAAAAAATGAGTTGCGTGCCATGGAAAGGTGACAAAACAAAATCAGAATCCCCAGACGCACCACAGGTGATGCCAGTGCACATTTATCATGAAAAACAACGCAGAGAATTATGTGCTCTCCATGCTCTCAATAACGTCTTCCAGGACAGCAATGCCTTTACACGAGACACATTACAGGACATTTTCCAGAGGTAGGAAAAATAGTTTTATCATATTATTGTGGAGGGTTTACTTATATTGCTCGGGTAGACTAGACTAGATCTTACAGTGATTTTTTGGATGTTTATTATTAAGCTCTTCTACAATTCAGTTCACTTTGATCTTCATAATTTAGTCTTAACTTCAGACAAAGAGGTAAAAGCCACTATGTTACACATTTTTAATGTAAAGACTGTAATGAGTCAATCAACACGGTAGCTTGGTGCAATTTTCTGTTAAGGGGAACTGATACCATTCATGATATAAAATTCAACTCTAGCTATTATTCCATTAAGTTTTTGCTGGAAAACCTAATCAGCAGGTCTGTGAGTGTACCTGTCCTTTTTTGTCCCCTTTTGACTGCAAGGGTTTCTGTCAAGTGCCTAAGTCCTTCCTCATTTATATATGAATAAAAGTTTGAAAAAGACAACTTAATATATTTTATATCTCTAGATCGATCGATCTATCTCTATAAATTATCTTTAACTGGGTGAAACATAGAATAAATTTTTTTAAACCAAGATACCTCAAATGGGCTAATTTATAAAATATGTTCAGAATCCATGACCCAGGACTCCCCTAGGAATGAAATTTGGGGAGGTTGTAGTTGTTTCAGAGCTACTGGCTGCCGCTATACTGCTGAGCTGCTGCTATAGTCACATGATCTTCATTTTCAATGTTCTGTGAGTTTCCCAGCCTGTCTCTCAATCCCCTGCTCCCTCCCCACCCAACAGCAATCACTTATCCACATAGTGAAAAGGGAAAGGAAGAGGGAAAGGAAGATCTCTGATGCTCCCTACCAGATTCACACAAGAAAAGTTAATGGGGAAGCCATCAGGAAGTCAGAAATTAGTCCTGCTCTCACTATTTTTTGCCCACCCTTGCTTATCTTGTTTCTCTGTTTAGGTAAGAAATATCTCTGAAACAATGACCCAGTGGGATGCAAATGGTATAGTTTTCTTCATTCTCAATTATATATTTATAAGGCTGGCTTTAACTGCTAGATTTTTTCTTACACATCTCTAAAAGGAGCAGGTGATAGGGTTATTTCTATATAAGTAACCTAGAAATCATCTTGATGAACGTTAAAATATTGTATCATTGAAGTCACTTTGGAATGGAGAAGATAATTTGAGATAAAAGTCCAGTGATGGCGAACCTTTTTTCCCTCGGGGGCCGAAAGAGTGTGGGTGTGCGCTATCGTGCATGCGCGAGTGCCCACAACCCATAATTCAATGCTTGGGGATGGCGAAAACAGCTTCTTCCATCCTCCAGAGGCTCCCTGGAGGCTGGAAACGGTCTGTTTCTCAACTTCTGGTGGGCCTAGTAGACTCATGTTTTACCCTCCCCAGGCTCCAAAGGCTTCACTGGAGCCGGGGGAGGGTGAAAATACCGCCCCCCCAGGCTCTCTGAAAGCCAAAAACACCCTCCCAGAGCCTCTGTGTGAGCCAAAAATCAGCTGGCCAGCACACACATTCACGTTGGAGCTGAGCTAGGGCAATGGCTCTGGTGCCAGTAGATATGGCTCCCCGTGCCATAGGTTCGCCATCACTGTAGTCCAATGATAACAAATCTTTTTTGGCTCACATGCCAAAAGGGCGCACACGCATGCTCACACACATGCTCTCCCAGTGCATGTACACAAGCCCCTTTGTGCCCCCATGCATGCACACAACCTCCCCCCCATGCCCGCCCTCATGCGCACAAGACTCACTGAAGCCTCCAGCCTCCTGAAGCCCAGGGACCACAAAAAGTGGCCAAAAGGGCCAAACAGAAGTTCGGAAACAAACTGTCCTGATGCCTGGGGAAAGCAAAAATGGCTAAAAAAAAGGCTGGAAATGAGCTAGCCAGCGCACGCATACATGCTGGAGCTGACATAGGGCAGTGCCGCATGTGCCCTTAGATACAGCTCCACGTATCACCTATGCCACAGGTTCGTCATCAATGTACTAGTCCAAATCCCTTACCTTCCTTAAAGAATTGCTATCACCCAAGTGCCATTCCTATCTGTAAATTGGCATTTCATGGCACCGGACCAGATTATCTCAGGGACTGCCTTCTGCTGCATGAATCCCAGCGACCGGTTAGGTCCCACAGAGTGGGCCTTCTCCGGGTCCTGTCAACTAAACAATGTCGTTTGGCGGGGCCCAGGGGAAAAGCCTTCTCTGTGGCGGCCCCGGCCCTGTGGAACCAACTCCCCCCGGAGATTAGAATTGCCCCCACCCTCCTTGCCTTTCGTAAGCTCCTTAAAACCCACCTCTGCCGTCAGGCATGGGGGAATTGAGATATTCTTTCCCCCTAGGCCATTACAATTTATGCATGTTATGTTTGTTTGTATGGATGTTTGGTTTTACAATAAGGGTTTTTTAGTTGTTTTAGTATTGGATTTATATGATGTTTTTTATTACTGTTGTTAGCCGCCCCGAGTCTACGGAGAGGGGCGGCGTACAAATCCAATCCAATCCAATAAATAAATAAATAAACAAACAAACAAACAAACAAATTAATTAATTTCCTCCAGGACCCACTGAAATACTTGCGTGTTAAAGTATCTGATTTGCATGCAGAATTGTCCAGGTTCTTGCAATTACTAGGTAATTGAGGAGAACTTCTGATATCACCTGAGCTTCTGCCTGTCAATACTGAACTAGATGAACCTTTAGTTCATCTCTCTCCACATATGTTTTACATTTGATATCAAACTCTAAAGTAGTAATAGCTTAGATTTGTTATGTATTTTACTATTACTGTTGTGAGTCACCCCGAGTTTACGGAGAGGGGCGACATACAAATCTAATAAATAATAATAATAATAATAATAATAATAATAATAATAATAATAATAATGGATTATTTCTGTTAAAAATTGTAATTGCAGATTGGCTTGAGTTGAAATGCTGTGCTCCCAGCTATTTACACATTTCATTTTTCAAACACTGCTTTATGGCTAAGTTTCTCTGAACATTTATAAGAAGTAATGTAAATAAATGCATACAATCATGCTTTATATTTTGAAATATGGTAATTTCTAATAGCTGTTAAAATCAAAACTATGATGCAGTTGGTTCAATAACTCTTTGCTGTGTTTATACCAATCAGAATTTTACCTTATCTGACTTATCAAGAAACAGTGCATTAAAAGTTAATTCTTGTGGATTTTGAATGATAAACTTTGTGAAATTTATCACTAGCCTGAGTGGGATGGACTTGTCCCATCAGGGGGAGACAGCTCCTCAGATACCCTAGACCAGGGGTACCCAAACCTTTTACACAGGGGGCCAGTTCACTGTCCCTTGGACTGTTGGAGGGCCGGACTATAAAAAAAAACTATGAACAAATTCCTATGCACACTGCACATACCTTGTTTTAAAGTAAAAAACAAAATGGGAATGTACTATTTAGAGGGGGGAGAAGGTCTGAAATTCATATATGTTTATGTTTTGTTTTTAATTTTCTTTTGTTGACATCTGATTGGCTATACAAGGTTTTCTTGGCTTATGAAAAATGTATAAAGAAAGAAGGAAGCACTTTGGCATAATGGTTAATAAGTTAGAAATATAATTGGTGTTGCACTTTTTGAAGGAACATTAAGGAGGAAATCTAATTAAAAGAAAATGAATGTACTTGGATGACAAAATTAGAAAATGGCCCCTTACCCTACCCTCCGGGCAGCTGAAAATCATCTGGCCAGCGCACACACGCATGCTGGTGGTGACATAGAGCAACGCCTTGCGTGCTTTCAGATACGGTTCTACATGCCACCTGTGGCACCTGTGCCATAGATTCACCATCACGGCCCTAGACCCTTGCCATGTAGGGCTTTAAAAGTAACAACCAACAGCTTGAATTGCATCCTGAGACAATCTGAATATAATGCAGTTAACACAATCAAAGTGTTACATGTACAGGATTGTGTACACGGCTGCATTCTGCATCAACTGCAGTCTTCAAATATTCTTTTTTTCTTCCTTCATCAACTTCACATAAACATCCACATACATACCGTAAATCATCTAGGTATATTTACTATTATTCTAATGCTGTCTCCTTTCCACCTCTTTAGGTCGCCTGAGTGTACTATCTTTAATTTTCAGTTTTCTCCCAATTAATCACTATAGGTTATCTTCCATATTAATTGTCCCTTGTCCCTCCTTCCTTATTTATCCTTCAAATCTATCCTGTTCATATTTTTAATTTTTGACCTTCCTCTTCCCTTTCCTCAATTTATATCTTTACTTGTTCTATCATTTCTAAATGTCCTAGATTTCTAATATTTTATTTTGCAAAACTCCCTTCCTCCTTTATTTCTTATTTTAATTCCTCCTCAACATTTAAACAAAATCGAATCTTACCATTACACATCCATCCATTGGTTGGTTATATTATCAACTTCCCAATATACAACCTCTCCTAACATCTAAAATCTCTTCAACATAATGTCAATTTTATAAATTATATTACAGTGGGTACGGAAAATATTCAGACCCCTTTAAATTTTTCATTCTTGGCTTCATTGCAGCCATTTGGGAAAAGCAAAAAAGTTCATTTTATTTCTCATTAAATGTACACTCAGCACCCCATCTTGACAGAACCCCCTCCCCTAGAAATGTAGATATTTTTGCAAATGTATTAAAAAAGTAAAACTGAAATATCACATGGCCATAAATATTTGGACCCTCATATTTTACTCACATGCTGTCCATTTCCTTTTGATCCTCCTTGAGATGGTTCTACTCCTTCCTTGGAGTCCAGCTGTGTTGAATTAAATTGATTGGACTTTATTTGGAAAGGCACACACCTGTCTATATAAGACCTCACAGCTCACATGTCAGAGCAAATGACAATCATGAGGTTAAAGGAACTGGCCAAGGAGCTCAGAGACAGAATTGTGGCAAGGCACAGATCTGGCCAAAATAATTTCTGCAGCACTCAAGTTCCTAAGGGCACAGTGGCCTCCATAATACTTAAATAGAAGAAGTTTGGCATGACCAGAACTAAGCAATCGTGGGATAAGAGCCTTGGTGAGAGAGATAAAGAAGAACCCAAAGATCACTGTAGGCTGCAGAAATGCAGAGTAGTAGTAGTCTACGGAGAGGGGCGGCATACAAATCTAATAATAAATAAATAAATAAATAGATGGGAGAAAGTTCCATAAAGTTAACTATCACTGCAGCTCTCCACCAGTCGGGACTCACTGTTGGGATTGTATTGGCCAGATGATGAGCAGTGCCTGGTTTTTTCCATACATACTGCTTAGAATTAACTCCAAAAAGTTCCATCTTCATCTCATCAGACCAGATAATCTTATTTCTCATAGTCTGGGAGTCCTTCATGTGTTTTTTTTTTAGCCAACTCTATGTGGGCATTCATATTGGTTCAGATCTCATTACCGGCTCAAGGTTGACTCAGCTTTCCATCCTTCCGAGGTGGGTAAAATGAGGACCCGGATTGTGGGGGCAATATGCTGGCTCTGTTAAAAAGTGCTATTGCTAACATGTTGTAAGCCGCCCTAAGTCTAAGGAGAAGGTTGGCATAAAAATCGAATGAATGAATGAATGAATGAATAAATAAATAAATAAATAAATATGTCTTGCACTGAGGAGAGGCTCCCTTTGGACCACTCTACCATAAAGTCCTATAAATATTCTTCAAGGATAACCCCATATAGAGCATGTTGCAGATATCCAACTGAGATAGGACTAGGCATGAGTGATCATGTGCAGAACTTTACAATCCAGATAAGTGTACAACATGAAATTTGAGCAAAGGGTGTCCTAGCCTCGACTGCCAGCTACTCTTTAAGGAGGAGTTGTGAGTTCAGGAGGAATGCAAGGTACGTCTGGGAAGTGCAAACCCAACCAGAGTTAATTATGATTTTATTTACAGTTTTATGATCTTTCTTGCCACAGTTGTTAAATTAAATGAATCACTGCAGTTGTTAAGTTAGTAACACAATTTTTAAATTAATCTGACTTCCCCACTGACTTTTTTTACGGGTAAAAGTTTTTATTTTTCTCCACTTATAAACAATACAGTATCATATATCTTCAATCTTCAATACAATGAATTTAAACTTACTGTCAGTATTTATCATCGAACAAATGCTGTCTCCTTTACTTTTGTCACCTGGAAAACTTCAATATAAAACTTCTTCAATATCCTTATTCAAACTTACAGTGCTACTTGCTATTACATCTCATCTATTTCCTTTCACTCATCTGTTAAATTTTATTACATACAGGCCAAAGTGCTTATTTTCAATTGTTTTACATCCTTATTTACTTCTTTACCCTTGTCTTATTTTAATTGCCCTTCAAAAAAAAATTGCTTAACCTTAAAGATGATCCATAATATCATCTATATCTTGAAAAATATTATCACAGCAATATCATTCCCAGGGAAAGAGAAAAAACCAAATTATATCAATTAAATCCATTTATTTTCTATCATTACATATTAACACAATCAGTTTATTAACACATCCTAATTGAAATATGGTATTCAAATATCATTGACTTTTAGATCATGTTTTCAAACCTCGGATTTTCTCTCTTTTCCTAAAATGTTTTTTTTAAGTGCAGTATGTTAAAGCCTTTCTTACAATCATATTTATTTAACATTAAGTTTATATTCTTGTTTTAAGATAATTTGCAAACTTGTGTTGCAGATTCTGTAATGTTTTCTGTATGCTAGCAGTATTTTTGTCAAGAAATGTTTGAAAATAGGAAAATTACAGACTTATTAATTCATATGTGGCAAGAACTTTGAGAGAACAATGCAGTTTTGTGCTGCAAGTGCATACATAAATTGTACTGGCAATTTTTAATAGGAATCTTTATTCAACATAGCTATCTAAGTACCTCTTATGATTTGGCATAGCAAACTCTTTATTTCAAGCATTGATATTCTGCAAGGTAATGTCTAGAAGAGTTTTTCCTAATTTTATTTTTACAGGAAACACTGCATAACTTGGTCTCTATGTGTGTAACTGGCTTAAAGTACCGTATTTTTCGGAGTTTAAGATGTTTAAGATGCACCTTAGTTTTGGGGAAGAAAAATGGGAGTGGGGTGGAATCTACCTACCAGTTATTTTATCTGGCTAGTGACCTTAGTCTGGTCAGCTTCAGCACATTATTTTATCCCCTGGTTAAGTCTGAAAAAAAATATTTGGAGGGAGTAGCAATGAAAACAAGCCTGCATGCTGTGAAGAGCCGAGAAGATTGTTAGCACCTGGTTGGGCTGGAAAATAAAGCTTCAAAAAAGCTATATTCGGAGTATAAGATGCATCCAAATTTTCAGCCTCTTTTAGGGGGGAGAGGTGCGTCTTATACTCTGAAAAATACGATAATCTAATGAATTCCATGATCAAATGGGAACTTGAACCAAATCTCCACGTAATAGCATACAGTGTTCCCTCGATTTTCGCGGGTTCGAACTTCACGGAAAGTCTATACCACGGTTTTTCAAAAATATTAATTAAAAATACTTTGCGGGTTTTTTCCCTACACCACGGTTTTTCCCACCCGATGACGTCATATGTCATCGCCAAACTTTCGTCTGCCTTTAATAAATATTTTTTTTAATAAACTTTAATAAATAAATATGGTGAGTAATAATCTGAATGGTTGCTAAAGGAATGGAAAATTGCAATTTAGGGGTTTAAAGGGTTAAGGGAAGGCTTGTGATACTGTTCATAGCCAAAAATAGTGTATTTACTTCCGCATCTCTACTTCGCGGAAATTCGACTTTCGCGGGCGGTCTCGGAACGCATCCCCCGCGAAAAGCAAGGGAACACTGTATTGAGAACTGAAGAGATATCTACTTTCTAACTAGCTTGTCATTCCTCCATTATCAGCTAAGAAAACTGTTCACATGAGTCATTAGGATATGGAGAAAGTCTTTGCCCCAGGAAATAAATTCTAAAGGAAGAAAACAAACCAGTTATTGAAACCTTATTCTGGCTTCTTTCAATGAATCTTTGTAAAGATTTTTATTGGTGGAATCATGATGAGACAGCCAAGAACCTGACAAGGCATTGCATTGCATTGGCATCCTTCAGTCTCGAAAGACCATGGGATCCTACTCTGGATTCCCTATTTTATTATTTTATTTTATTGACCTGACAAGTCAATACCTTAATTCTTATAGAACGTTGTCTTATTGTTTATTTCTTTGTATTATTTATTTGATGTCTAGGCTATCTCCCAACACCATGGTGACTCCACACAAGAAAAGTATGCTGGGGAATGGAAACTATGATGTGAACGTCATCATGGCAGCTCTTCAGACCAAAGGTTACGAAGCAGTTTGGTGGGATAAGCGCAGGTAAAGTAAGAGCATACATTGATTTTATTTATTTATTTATTACTTAGATTTGTATGCCGCCCCTCTCCGAAGACTCGGGGCGGCTCACAACATGTAAAAAACAAATCATAAGCAATCAGACAAATTTAAAATATTTAATATTTAAAAAACCCCATATGCTAACAGTCACACACACAGACATACCATGCATAAATTAAACATGCCCAGGGGGAGATGTTTCAGTTCCCCCATGCCTGACGGCAAAGGTGGGTTTTAAGGAGTTTACGGAAGGCAGGAAGAGTAGGGGCAGTTCTAATCTCTGGGGGGAGTTGGTTCCAGAGGGCCGGGGCCGCCACAGAGAAGGCTCTTCCCCTGGGGCCCGCCAACCGACATTGTTTAGTTGACGGGACCCGGAGAAGGCCCACTCTGTGGGACCTAATCGGTCGCTGGGATTCGTGCGGCAGGAGGCGGTCTCGGATTGCCATTAGGGATAGTTGAAAGGATGTAAGAATTTACTTTCTCCTCTCCTCTTTGTTCAGGGATGTTAACGTAATTGCCCTTTCCAATGTCATGGGTTTTATAATGAATCTGCCCTCAAGTCTCTGTTGGGGTCCACTGAAACTCCCTCTTAAAAGGCAGCATTGGATCTGTGTCCGAGAAGTGGGAGGAACCTACTATAATCTTGACTCCAAACTAAAGGTTCCCGAATGGATTGGTGGTGAAAGTGAGCTCAGGTAGGTTGTCTTTGTTAATCTGAGAGCACACACTGAATTTACCATCTGAATAGCATTGTTTGGCTTTAGGCATTGGAAACTCCCTTCCCTTTCTCCACTAATCTTTCTAAAATTAATCAAATGTTCCAAGAAAGATAATTGAAATTGTCTCACTTTGGATTCAGTTCTTGTACCTTTACATGTCAAGATAATAAAACAGTTGTATTTTTATGTAATTATTTTCACTGCTTATGGCAGATAAAAGTTTTAAACTGAGATACTCAGTATTGGGAAATTGTATCAGTTGTTGAATTCAGTAGATTACATTTGAATTAAACAAAATTTATACAGCTCATTAAAGTATCTAATGCAAAGATCAAGCCTAAATAGCAGCAGAAGTTAGATTTTAGCCAAGTTAGCCCTCAGACGGGGTTTCATAAAATCAAAACCTCAGGTTTGCTGTTTTTCATGTGTTTAAAATAGCTTATTCTCAGGAATACAGTATAGATGGAAGCATCTGAAAACATTTATTTCAAGTAGTGGCTGCTGAATTCAATAAAGATCCAACCGCATTGCATGAAGAGCATGCACTGTTCTTCATGCATTAATTAGACTTCTTTGATTATTACAAATTGACAAAGAAATACTTTTTTGATTATTAGTTTGTGGCTTTTTCCAATAACATATGCAATGAGCATTTTTACAGTGACATTTTATAAAGCTAAACAGAGCAACATAGCTTTATGCTTGGGTTAGTCAAAGACTCAACAATATAAGCAAGCTATTTTCGAGATAAAATGCGCTGCTGTATTTGATAATCTTACACAATACAATATATCATATTGAAACTCTTGAATTCTTAAATTTCAGTACTGTAGAAGTTTAAGAACAGCACAAACCTAGCCATTGGGAGCAATCCCACTTTTATATTTAAATTGGTTCTCAATCTCTGAATATATAATTTAGTTATCTCTTCCATTGCCACTTTATTCCATTAACTAACTCCAGTAAATCCAGCAAATGTTATCTATGCCTCATTTCATTGATTCAAGTCTCTCTAGCTGGAGGACATAATAAAAGAGCAACAGATAAGAGAGTGGAACTTTTCAGAATAGTTTGCATATTCCTAGCACTCCGCTGTTTACAAACTTTATTTGTGCCTTTTTGTGCTTTCTTTTTATTTCCACAGGAAGTTTTTAAGAAACCAGCTGCAAGGAAAGAACTGTGAACTTCTACTGGTAGTACCTGAGGAGGTAGAAGTACATCAAAGTTGGAGAGTTGATGCATGACCTGCAAAATATCTTATCTTTGCACTACAGTACTGGTCCTTCTCCCTTCCAGCTTCTAATGTCCTTTGATGTGGATAATGAGAACTATATTCTCCCCAAGAACTTTCCATTATGAAAGTGCAATAAGGCAGTCACAAGGAACTGTCAGGGCCAAACGAGATTGTTGAAGCCGGATTTAGAAGAGGTAGAAGCCAGTTTTGCATTCTTTCATTATAATGCATAATGCATTAGAAACGGGGTATTGGAATCCTCTCCATTAAATTCTAATTCACTTTCTTACCCACCATCCTAAAATAACTTTATATTGAACTGTACACTACTGTCTCCAGGAGTCTCTCTATAGTTCGTTTGTCTCTCCCTTCAGGAGAGATTTGAGGCCAGGCATGTTCCCTTCATATCAATGACTCCCTTCTCTACCAGACTTAAAAGTTGAAGAAACTTGCAAATGGCATGGGTCTCTCAGGAAATTTAAATACTCTTATCAATGGTATGGTGCTTGTGGATTCCCTATTTAAATAGCAATTGTGCCAACAGTTAGGGGACATATTGACAAAACGGGACCATAATTCTGGAACTCCTATTGGAGTTTGGGGCTTTTCTTTGTCATACTTGACAATTTTTGGTTTGAGAATGAGTGAATAATTTGGGGAGATAATTGATGCTTATTTTTCAAAAACTTCAAATATTTTTGGTTAAGTGGGTTAGGTATAGCCTCTTTTTATTTATCTTTGTCCTGAAATTCAGGGAAATAATTCACTGAGCAGGGAATATATCAACAGACTTCTTAAGGATGAAATCATGAAATAAAAGGAAATTATAGCCAAGTTTTTGTAAGGTAGAACAAGGGCAAATGTTAATTTTGCAACCTATTGTGGGGAATAAACCCAAGGATTAGAGTTTGGTTCCTATTTCAGCTGATAATAGCTGAGGTTAAAAAGTTTCTAGGGAAGTTTGATGCGGGTAGATGAAGACTATTTAAAACAGGTAAGCTGAGTTACATTCTTCCATTCCATCCGACAGGAAATCATAATCGCTCCTTTCCCACTAAATTAATAAAAGAGCTGAAGACTGTCAGGAACCTTATTAGTTTCCCCTTTCACTTCATCTAAGTGTGCCTCATTCTTGTCACGGTTTTCCGTTGCATTTTTCATTAAGTGTCATTTACATTAGTACTGTTGTATCAGGAATAGGACCTATGTTTCCAGCGTCATCCTGGTAAAGGGCAAAAGTAACTCTTGTAACTGTAAAGGATGCCTTTTGCTTTCTATTTTGAGTAAAAGCAAGATAGACACCTTTACATTTTGTACTTGAACTCTAAATCAAAAACTTTGAAAATGACAATGAGATCAAGACAAATCCTGTTTATTGATGTCTGGATAATCTGCAGCCATATACTGGTGAAACAGAATCGACACTTCTCTGCATGTACTACAGTCCAAACAGAATACTTCTAGTTTAATAGAAGCTCTTCTTCTGGACTATACATTCCAGTGGTAAAAACCAGCTGACATTTTTACACATACATTTTTCATAAGCAGAACATTAGGCCTGAAGTTCTGCTTCTGACCTGAAGCCATTTTTTTCCATGAATTTTTAAAATATCAGCAGTAAAGACACATTTCTTTATGCTGACTTAAAATAGCACTTTGGAGAGACCTTGTTTGCATGGAAGCCAATGACCAGTGCAAAATATACAAATACTTTTTAAAAAGTAAATCTATTTCTTTCCTCTCAATATATTGATGCCATTGTTTTGGCCATAGGGAAAGTGGTGTGATTCAGCAGCTCAGGAAAAGGGAACATGTAATCATACACACTTCAGAACCAGAATTATGGCACGAGAGAATAATCAGCCCAGTCCAGTCGCTTGGGAACAGAAAAACCCATGATTGTTTTCTTGCTTGTTTGGTTTTGTTATAGCTTTGTCTTGGGTTTGTTTACAGAGATGTATTTTGTTTAACCAAATATTAAAAATCAGAAAACCTTTCCCAATGTCCTGATGCTTGTGTGGAAATTGCACTGCTCCGTTTGTAAAAGTGGAACAAGTGTGTACATCAGAAATCAACTGTAACTTTCCTCATTGGTCTTTAAGATATTCTACCCAAAGAAAAGTTCAGAAGCATAGATTATTTTAGAACTCTAAATTGGCCTAATAATAAGTCCAACTAATAAATAAATAAATAAACGTCTTATTGAGGACTGAAGATTTTATCTCACATGGCCAGTTCAACTTTTTTTTTTTTAAGGTATTGATTCAGAGTTGAAAACTTACAATTCTACTAGAAAACTTTTAATACCCAGCTTGAAATGCTGCCCGACAGAGAAAACAATTGTCCATGTGGTCAACTTTTTATAGAAAGATGCAATTAAGCAGAAACTGTATAGTCAAGTAAGCTGAAACAATAAAGACAACATTCCATGATTGCATTCAAACTATTTAATACAAAAGGGCTGTAGCGGACTTCAGTATCAATAGATGCAGCAAAATTGGTGAAAATGACTTGTCTAAGGTTCCCTCAGCATTGCAACATCATCTAACTCAAATAGAAACTCACCCAGTGAAATTTCGTATCCACCAGACTGTTCCATTGTACTTGTAGCATGTATACTTCAATTTTTGCTCTTTCTATTCTAAAATCCATCTTCAGAATATCAGTAGAGAAAAACAGGACTTTTTATAGACAACATTGCTAATTAAATTTGGCCAGAATCTGTCCTGTCCTGAGACGGTTTCCTGGAAATAAGGATACCAAAATAAAAGCTTCCAAAGTCCTTGTTAAATTGTTTTAATTATCAACTGAGGGAAGGGGAGGGGGACATGATTACCCAAGGATTAAAGAAGAGGTCAATGTCCTAAAACACATGGGGTATGCCTCCATCATGAACAGATGTCCAAGAAAAGAAAAAATAATCCTGCCCAATAAACAATTTCAGTATTTCCTTCCATAATAATATGGCTTTATTGATTTGATTAAATCTTGCCAGGAAGAGAGGGCAGAGCACTTGACATTCCTCCAGAAAGCCCTGTATTTGGTCCTAATAAAATCTGTAAGAAATGAGAGAACATGTCAAAATGATTGAAATGCCAAATTAACATTCAAATTTATGTAACTTATTTGAGAAGAATTTCTATTTTAAAAGTCATAAACCTAACGATTAGCTTGCCTCATTTTTACCCACAAAGAATACAAATGTAGCATTTCTTGTTTGTAGTCTGTCTTTACCAAAATACAGTTCTTGGTTCATATGATTATCAGATTTACTATTGTTGTGAGAGCCCGGCAAAACAACTATATATGAAGCAACATTTGTAAATGCACTCATGTTTTTGATCCTTCAATATGCAAATGCCTTACTGTGCCAAATCTTAATATTCTGGTTAAGTATAAGACCTAGAAAGTTTTGTTCCAACAAAAATTCATTTGGTTTTCTCAGAAAGTGGCCGCTATTGTTCCATTTTCTATTTTATCAGATTTGCTTTATTTTTATATTTTAAATATGTAAATAATTCTCTATATTTTCAAGGTAATTATAATATTCCAGCAAGAGAGGGAAATTAATAACCAGAAATGTGTTTACTCATCCTTGTAAGAGAGCAATGTGTTTGCAAAATGACATGATAAAGTAACATTTTTACTATATGAGAAAGCACTGTCAGATCCTTTAAAGAGTTTTTCTGAAAGCACTTAAGATGGAATATTACAGCAATCATACAAATAACCATAAAATGTGCTTCTTTCAGCTGAGAATTATGGTCAACATTGTAAAGGCTAAAAGATACTCATCAGATCTAGCAATGACTGGAACAATAAATAGACATCACTTTGATGACGTGTGAATGCACATTTATTAATGTCAATTACTATATAGACTAATGAGGCTACATTGTTGATATTACTCTTATGGATGAATATTTTAAAGGGATGCTGAATATATACATATACACGCAGATGCATACAATGTATATATGTATTTTCTTTTAGTCAGTTTTGAGTTGTATCAACTACATGAACAAGACCATTCTGTTTTCTTGGCAATTGTTTCAAAAATGGTGATGAGCTAAGAGGCTAAAGTCAAATTTTGTGTCTGTCCTAACACTGCTAGCAGCTGTTACAACTCCAGAACACTAGACTTCAGCCATTAAGTCTGGAAGCTCACCACTACTTGATTGAGGCCAGCCATAAAAGTCTGTAGCAACTTATTTTTTAGCAGTACAGTGATCCCTCGATTATCGCAAGGGTTACGTTCCAAGACCTCTCGCGATAATCGATTTTCCGCGGTATAGTGGTGCGGAAGTAAAAACACCATCTGCGCATGCGCACCCTTTTTTTCAATGGCCGCGCATGCGCAGATGGTGGAGCCGGTGGCTGGGGAGGTGGATTCGCCGCCCCCACCAGCCCGATCTCCCTCCGGTGGCTGGGGAGGTGGATTCACCGCCCCCACCAGCCCTTCCTGCTCTGGGTCAGAGCCGCGGAAACCTTTGGCTCGCCGAGGCTACGTCTGACCCCTTTGTTTGTATTGCAGCGAAGGAGGCGAAGCAAGGCTCCAAGCTCGCCTGCCGCCGCTACGCCTCTGCCGCCTCAGCCACCCCCTCTGCTCTGCAGGGACCTCGCATGCCACGATCTCCCTCTCTCGCCCTCCCCGTGCTTCTCCTCGGCGGCGGCCAAGCGGCAGGCTTAATGGGAGACCAAAGGCGAAAAAAGAAAAGAAAAAAAAATCCCCAAAAGAGGCAGGCACAAAGCGGGGGCACAAGGGGAGCTGCCCGGCAGAGGTTGCTTTTTTTCTTCTCGTGGGCAAGTGGAGGGGAGGAGAGAGAAGGAAAGAGAGACAAGGAAAGAAAGAGATGAGAGAGGGAGGAAGAGAGAGATGATAGAAAAAAGGGGAGAAAAAAAGAGAAATGAGAAAATGATTGAAGCAGAGAATGACAGGAAAGAAAGAGAAAGAGACAGAGAAGTGACTCTTGGTGATGACGTATGACATCATCGGGTGGGAAAAACCGTGGTATAGCAAAAAAACCGTGGAGTATTTTTTAATATTTTCTGAAAAACCGTGGTGTAGCGTTTCACGAAGATCGAGATCGCGAAAATCGAGGGATCGCTGTAGTTCCTTTTTCTTGTGGCTGAGATAGCAATTGATTGTCACCTAACTGCACCTATCAAAGGTAGGATTAGTTTCCTGGCTTCTGATCCAATGCATTTATTTAACTTTTACACTAAAACTAACTCTTGTGGTAAACAGATAGTTATACAAAACTTTCACCAATCTTATGCTTTCCAAATGTATTCATCTAGACTTCCAAGACAGTAGTATACATTGAATGAAAAACTAGAGAAGACGAGGCTAGAAGCTGAATTACAGATGAAAAATTACATGAAATAAAATGTAGTTATTTATTTATTAGATTTGTATGCCGCCCCTCTCCGCAGACTCCAATTAGTTTATTTATAAATTCTTAATAGAGTGAGGAATGAAAGATATATGATGTTCAAAGACAAAAGGAAGGTTAGACTAATTAGAGTTACAGGAGACAGTATTTACCTGTCGTTGTTGCAACTGCTGCTGCTGCTCCATTTGCAATTTCTCAGTTTCAAAAACAACAGGAAGAACTAGGATCATGAAAGAAGTGGTCCCAATCCATAAAGCTGCCCTTGAGAATCTTTGGGAAAATAGGAGAAAGCAGAAGTATATTATGACTTTTGCTGACGTGGAAAGCTGCTATTCTATAGACCAGTGCTTCTCAATCTGGGGGTCGGGACCCCTTTGGTGGGGTCAAATAACAATTTCACAGGGGTCACCTAAGACCATGGGAAAAGACAAATTTCTCATGGTGTTAGAAACTAAAGCTTCTCTTCTGGCACCTTGGAACATATTTTTATAATCTGACCAATCAAGCGTTTACAGTGGGGGCCTCCCTCTGACCTTCCTGCCAATCAGCTTACAGCTCTATTGGGAGAATTCAGGCTAGACTTATGGTTGGGCGTCACCACAACGTGAGGAACGGTATCAAGGGGTTGTGGCATTAGAAAAGTTGAGAACCATTGCTATAGACCTCAATTGTAGTATGAAAGTGACCCATTTCACATAGATTCATATACAAACTACTGTACATATCCATAACAATCTGTAAAACTATATTTTCAAATTACCAATATGGCATTCAGACCTATCATAAAGCATAAAGAAATATATATTATTTTCACCCAATTTTTGATCTTATATGTAATTAAAACTAATGTTTTCATACTATAAAGGGTTTTTTTTTAAAAAAATAAGATCTTACTGTTTATAAAACAAGTTGTGAACATAACCTCGGTACTCTAACAGGAATGAACAGCATTTAGGATTTGATTTCCAAAAGATACTTCAAATGCATAGCAGCATGTACATAAAACATGTCTGCAGTGTTTTAAAGCAGCTATATCTTTTTTTTAATGGGATTGCACAAATGTCCTCCATAGTTGTTCCATGATCACAGGAAAGGGAACAGCTACTTTAAGGCACTGTAAACAGATGCTACATTTATGCTTTGATGCACTTTTTGAAGACTGAATGCAAAGTGTTGTACACCCCGCTCTGCTTTTCAAACAAAATATAGCAGCATTTTTATTGTAATCTGCAATCTAGCCACCAAAGGTTATAGGATACCTTTCCTAAAAAGAACCAGGGGATAAAATCCAAGTTTGGTTGAATAAAAAATGTGTTACAAGTGAGACAGACTGAATGTGAATCATAGATACTACCTTAAATTCTTTAAGACTTCAAGGCTCTATATGTAGAACCCATTCCTCCATTTCCCCCTCCCTCCCTCCCACCATCATCCCATGAGTTATCCTGGGCTCCTTTAGTTATACTGCTGAATTCCAGCAAGATCAGAAAGGCTGTAATATATACCATATTTTTCAGAGTATAAAAGAGGGTGGAAATGTCCGTATGTCTTATACACAAGAATTCAGCCATTTTTGCTATCCTGAAGTCCCACCCCCTTGTCCCATTTTTCAAAAAAGGGGGCTTGTTTTTTTTTGCAACAATGGAGTGGGCAAAGGGTCTGGGAAGCCTGCAGAGAGCTTCTGGGTGCTGGGGGATTGCAAAAATGCTCCAGTTTTTGCAAAAAATGGGACTTTTTTTGCCCATTTTTTCACAAACATGAGGGCATTTTTGCCTTCCCCCAGCACCCAGGAGCGCTCTGCAGGTTTCCCAGACCTTTGCATACCCCATTTTTGTTAAAAAATGGGCAAAAAACTGGCTAACATGACTGGGGGAGGAATTCTGGGAGCTGAAGTACACAAATCTTAATGCTGTCGTTGGAAGTTTGTAAAAAGTGTACCTGGTTGTAAAAGTATACATACACTGGTATTTTATTAAATAATATATTACTACACCATTTGGTCCAGAATATTTTTCTCCTTATTTTCCCCTCCTCTAAAATCTAGGTGTCTTATATTCCAGTACGTCTTATATACAGTACACCGAAAAATACAGTAGTTCCGTTACTACCCAAAATACAGTGTTATTTTATTACATTTGGGTAAAAAAAGCATTATCAAACAAAACATGGGGGAGAAATATCTAGAAATTGTAATAATAATTTATGATAGTAATATCTGACTTCTGTTTATTTTTATATAGCTTTATATAAAATACATGTTTGTATTTAATTTTAATTGTGTGTTAAAAACAAAGACTAATAATGAACTTTTATTTAGAATGTTAATAAAATATGCCTATGCTGTAGATTATCACATATTTACAATTTATGCTGTTCTAAGTCTATCTTTTCACCACAACTTCAGTTGACACTAGCATTTCAATCACAATGAACAGTGAAAGTTCTCTGGGATCTCATCAGCTTTTGATACCATCACCAATTTATCTTTATGCATCAGCTTCAAGTGCCTCCTTAAGCAGACTCAATACTTATTTGGTTTGCATTTTAATTTATTTTTATTTGTTTGTATGCTGTTGTGTTTTTTTTACAAATAACTTAACGTAATGAATATATCCAACACACCTTCCACTTCCTATTAACCCCACAATAACAATCCTATGAACTGGGCTGGGTTGAAAAAGACTGACTGGCCCAAAGTCACTCAACTGGCTTTCATGGGTAAGATGGGAATTCAACTTATGTCCTGTTGCTTTCTAGCTTAGTATCTTAACCAATAGACCAACTCTGATTACAAGGAATGATCTGTTATGTTACATGCTGCAAGTTGAAATAAAAGTTTTATTCTTAGCTTCATCTGAACTGTCTAAATGGAACTGATTCCAGGCACATAATGAAGACACGGCTCTCCACCGAACTGTGCTACAGCAAGTCCTCACCTTAAGACCTCAATTGAGCCCAAAATTGATGTTGCTGAGTGAGAAATGTGTTGTGTGTTTTGCCCCATTTTACGACTTTAGTTGCCACATTTGTTAAGCAAATCACTGCAGTTGTTGGATTAATAACAGTTATGAAATGAACCTAGGTTTTCCATTGATTTTTGCTTGTCAACAGGCTACAAAAGGCGATTCTATGACCCAAAGACACTGCAACCCTCAGAAATGTAGGTCAGTTGTCAAGCAACCAAATGTATTTCAATCTGACCATGAAGTTGCTGCAATGGTCACTTTTTTTCAGTGCCCTTGTAACTTCAAACCGTCATTAGGTGAACTGTTGTAAGCCAAGGAGCACCTCCTATATACAGTATATTAAACAGGTTCTGTGCCCCTTTTGCAATAACAACATACAACAGTGAAATAGCAGTAAGTTAATTAAACAAGAGGTCTCCAACCTTGGCAATTTTTAAGACTTGTGGATTTCAACTCCCAGAATTCCTCAGCCAGCTGAGGAATTCTGGGAGTTAAAGTCCACAAGTCTTAAAGTTGTCAAGATTGGAGACCTCTAATTTAAACCATTCAGAAAATTACCTTGGTACACTCACATTACACCAATCCTATGCAAACTGCACTGGCTCCCAATTGGTGTCTGGATACAATTCAAGGTGTTGGTCATTACCTTTACAGCTCAACCTGTCTTAGGGCCCGACTATCTTTGAGACCACCTTCTACCACATAGCTCCCAGCAACCGGTAAGTTTTCTGTGCATAAGCCCTCGGAGTGAACCCCAACTCAAAAATCACTTATTTTGTGATCAAATCCACTCTATTAAAACACAAGAATATATACTGCTCAAAAAAATAAAGGGAACACTCAAATAACACATCCTAGATCTGAATGAATGAAATATTCTCATTGAATACTTTGTTCTGTTCAAAGTTGAATGTGCACAACAGCATGTGAAATTGATTGTCAATCAGTGTTGCTTCCTAAGTGGACAGTTTTCACAGAAGTTTGATTTACTTGCAGTTATATTGTGTTGTTTAAAGTATTCCCCTTATTTTTTTGAGCAGTGTATAATGAAATGCATGGTTTTAAAAGAAGTTACTTTTCTCTTTAGAGCTAGCTGTAATCTATGTCCGGGGAACTGTCCTATCTGCATTCCTTAGATAAAGTCCTTTCATTACTTAAATATATGCTTTTCCTCACCGAAAGCTGCCCAGCACAGCATCCAACAAAGAATATCCCTTATTGAAACAGAAATCATGATTTTTAAGCCTTGTTCAATCACACCTCCCAGCTCACGTCTCTTCCAGTAAACTGAGTTTGGCCATTGGCCATCGCGGCCCTAGGACAGGGGTAGGCAAAGTTGGCTCTTGTATGACATGTGGACTTCAACTCCCAGCATTCCTAAACTAGCATGATTGGCTCAGGAATTCTGGGAGTTAAAGTCCACATATCATACAAGAACCAACTTTGCCTACCCCTGCTAGGGAGTTGTGAGGCATAGAAAAGGAAAGAAGGGAGGGAGGGAGGAAAGGACATCTCTCGAGCAGGATCCCTCCTGTTCCATTTCCTTCTCTCACCTGTACATTTTCTGAGCTACAGAGAGGGAGACGTCGAAGGTAGCTCCAGCTGCTGACCGAAGGCTGTCTGGGAACATCTCTGTGAGACCCCAAAGTCTCTCCGTCAGGGTCTCATCCAGCTGCAACAAGGCAAGAAAAAAAGAAAGTAGGAGCCCGCCTGATCCTTCAGACTGCTTTCCACCATCACCACCACCCACTTGGAAGTGAAGGCCCGGGGAGGGCTATTCATGCATTCCCCCCCCCCCCAAGGAGACCCTCTTCCAAAGCCCCCAGCAGCCCTCACAAACCCGCTCTAACTGACCCAGAAGTGGACTGTTAAGGTGGGACGGTGACCCGTGCTCGCCCCCGTGGCTCTGAGTGCTAGCGGAGTCCGGCACAATGATGCTACTGCACCTGGGCAGGTAGCGAAATCGTGCGCGGACCCGATCTCGCTACCTGCCCAGGTGCAGCAGCATCATTGCGCCGGACTCCGCTAGCACTCAGAGCCACGGGGGCGACCACGCCTCACCGTCCCATCTTAGCAGCCCATCTCTGCACTGACCTCGTGGGGAGCCGGCAGTCTCCGCACGCTTCTGTCTCTCCTCCGGGAGAGGTCAAACCTCACCCGGCTGACGCCAAGGCGCCGCACGGAGCTCCGCGGTCACGACCCGCTTTACCTCATCATCGTCGTCGTCCTCCTCTGTATCCTTTTCTGGCTCCTCCGTATTGCCGGCGCTTCCCTTGGACGGCAGGTCTTCGGGAGAGAGCGGCGTCAAGGCGGCCATGATTGTTAAACTGAGAGAACTACCGATGAGGATTTCCCGCGGCGGCTAGACCGTTTACCGGAAGTCGAGATCTCGGAGGCGGATATAAGCCCCGCGGCCCTTCTGCCATTGGCACAGCGACGCCTAGCGCACGGGAAGGACGAGCGAAGATAGCGCAAAAGGCTTTAGCCCAGCCCTGGGGAAGGCAAAGTTGACTCTTCTATGACTTGTGGACTTCAACTCCCAGAATTCCTGAGGATATCATGCTAGCTCAGGAATTCTGGGAGTTGAAGTCCATATGTCATAGAAGAGCCAACTTTGCCTTCCCCTGCAGCCTTTTTCTTAAACTGGGAGTCTACGGAGAGGGGCGGCATACAAATCTAATAAATAAATAAATAAATTTTAAGAGGCGTGGACCTCAACGTTGATTGAGGTTGGAAATAGTGGCCTACAAGCAAAAATGGATGCACCCCAAGGAAGAGATGAGGAAGTGCATATATTGATTTATTAACAGGAACTGCAATATTTCCAATAATATTTGCAATAGCAAATATTCTTTTTACTTATGTTGTGTTTATACAAACTACTACTATCCTATACATGTTTGACAAATAAATAAAATATAAACAAACTAATAAATATCCTCAGTGAGATTTGATGTAGTTATTTTTATTTCCAAGGTAAAGATAAGAATTCAGGGTGGTTTTTTTTAAAAAAAATTAAATAAAAAAATGTTTTGTGATTTGGGGCTGAAATTCAATTTACTGTATTTTTTTTTCTTCCTGGGAGATGGGTTCAGAAGAAAGGGTTACTTGTCTGGCTAAAATCTGACTTTAGCCTTGAGGATACCAGAATATTCAACGGGTTGTAGACATTTATTATGAAAAAGTCCGAATCCCCAAACATAGCAACTTTATAAAAAAAGAAATAGTCTAAAAATAAGGGGAAAAAGTTAACGGCTGAGTTTATATATGGTTAGTTATAATGAGTGATTTTGATTCGCTGTATTGTATGAATCCACCTTTCAAATAATGATTTATGACCATGTTGCACAAAATCAGCTAAACATAAATTATTCAGTAAATCATGGTTATTCATAGCTTAGTTCCATTCCATTCCTTCCTCCCTCCCAGACAATATAGTAATGCTACTGTGTAGATTCCTGTAATATTATTCTGGATTAATATATATTCTGAGAAGAATTCCAATTTATCCATCTGCAAAATACTTTCAGAGAATATTTTTTTAAAGAAAACTTGTATAGGGGTTCTTCAATTCTGATAATATCTTTATAAAAATGCAATTACCAATTAATAAGGACGGATCCAACTTTCCAAATTTGGAGCTACTGTATATCCTTGTTTATCTACTATCAACCACTAGATACTGAAAGTCAACAATTAGTGTTAATGTTTCAATTTGGAACATTTTGGAATATATAGATTGGATGGACAGTATTAGGATCAGTGATGGGTTCTTACTGGTGCGCTGCAGTGCGCCACTCCAATAGCACCTGCCGATTGCGCAATTCTGGTGCGATGACTCTAGTCTGTCTTTGCCGGTCTGGGCACGCCATCTTTTTAAAAATAATTTTCTGTGGTTTTTGGCTCTCCTCGCATGCGCAGAAGCAAAATTGCACTGGGGACACATGCAAGCACACACATGTAGTGGGCACAAGGAACATCAAAATGCGCTGTTATTACCCATAGCTGTGCTAATAGCTCTCAGATAGTCAGTTCATCCTAACTTTTAACAACAATCTTTCCCAAATGTTAGTTTTTTTATTGGCCCATGTGTTTTTATCAGATGGAAAAGGAATCTGCCCCCGATTAGGATCTAATCAAATTATACTAGAACTCTAAAACTCTCTGGAAACAATGATGTCAATTAGAAAGTTATGGCATATAATATCTAATTAAAAAGATGTGATGTTTTTTCCATGCCAATTTGACTTTATGGAGAATCCCGACTTTGAAAATTGGGAAATGGAAATATGGAAATGGAGATACTGATGGTGGGCCACCAGATAGATGATTATGAATTCTCAGCATTCTAAGTATTATAGGTAATTCTGAAGATGGAAACTCATTTTCAGCTGTTAGTGCAGAAATGGCTTTATGACTAGAAGGAGTGGTACCAACAGGGTACCACTTGCTGGAGGAAGGCCATAGAATGGGGCAGAGATTATGTAGAAAAATAGGGAGTATAGAAGAAACATAATTCTTTCTTGTGTTTAAGTTTCATTGTGTTCAATAAATAATTGTTGAAGAAAAAAAATGTAGTGCATTACTTTCTGGGCGACCCTCGTAGAATTTGACAACTGGATATGCCCATACTATGGTCAAAAGAATGACATTACATCATTAGAAAGATTAACTCATGGCGCCTTTCGCTCAGTGGATCGAATTCCTGATTGCATTGGCCACCTATGATCAGATTGCCTATAGATGTAGCCTTTATATACAGCTTAAAGAAATCATATAAACATTATTTAAAGAAATCATATAAACATTACCAGAAATGTTACATAAATCTTAAATATTTTTATTAGACAAGTACATCATTGTATGACATTGTATGTTTTCGTTATAGCATTTTCTCATTTTTTTTCTTCTTGAAAAAAAGAATCACTATTTGTTTTTTGTTCTTTTTGTTATTAATTAAAAAACAAGAAAAATAATTTTGAAAAGTGGTTTATTATAAATTGAGGAGCAGAAATAATAAGAATTGGCTATTCAGTGTGAAGTTCAGAGATATAAGGGTTGGGCAAGATATATATATAAAAATATTATTGCACTTTACAGGTAAATTATTGTAGTTATAAGGCAAGCCTAACTTTTTCGAATAGTAGAATAGGCCATTTTTGAGATGAATGTGTGATGTCATCTAAGTATTTGTGAGTGAATGACTACTTTATTAAAGTAGATCCCCCAACAATTTTGTTAGCTTTTAAGGTTAAGATGTGTCTTTTTCTGATATCATAGATGTAAACATTATCTCTACTGGTGGCTTTCTATATACTTTCAGGGAAAGTGCAGGAGCATTTGTGATAACTCCTACAACAGAAACTAATGAAAAGATAGGGTGTGCTATCTATTTTGTCTGCCATATACCAAATCATTGTCGGAAACCACAATCCAGAGATATTTTGCACTGCAGACTTTAGACTCCTGGATGCCAAGGAATGCATGGATAGTGAACCTAAAGTAGATTAAAGAATTATAATGGCTTTTATTTTATTATTAAAATTATTATTTATGACATGAGTCCTGGCATAACAAGCCAAAATGTGCACAAGCAGCATACGCTCATATACATTCTATTTGCAGGCAACCAGTTCCTCTCTATAGAGCAAAAACAGGCTACATTGAAAACTCACACTTAACCCATTAAGTGTGAACTTTCCATTAAAACAGGATTTATAATCTAAACTTGCCTTTCAGTCCTGCCTTGTTTAGAAGCAATTTACCATGTTTTCAGTCTTATGAATTATGAGTAAATTCAGCTTCCTAGCTTGCTTTACAATTCACACAAGCTCACAAAAGTGAGTGCATGCTGCGTGTATATATTCTAGTTTAATAAACTGACATTTCATTATCGTTATCCTGAGATGATGTTGCAAGGAATGTTCATATCTTCTCATCAGATTTTTCAGAACGGTTGCTATCTTCTTGGGAAGTTGACATAAATGTTATCTATACTTAACCATCTGCTAATAATATAATGAATATATGTTAAGAGCACTTGGGTAGAGGTTTCACAAAGAGAAAAAAGTAGCTACTAGCTTCCTCAAAGCACTGGAACTAACTAACTAACTTAGTTGGAGCCGTGGCTTTAAAGAGTCAAAGAGAGCAAAATCTTCTAAGTGATGAAACTGATCACTCTAAATCATATTTGCCTGTTATTTATTTCCCTTATATCCTAATGATTGCCAATTTATAATTCACTTCCTCCTTCGACTGTAATTTTTCACTTCTTTTAATTCCTTCTCCATGAGGTGGGATTCAGCAGCTGTCTCGGAGAGCTGAAAGTGGAAGACATAAATGGTAATGAAAATATATAGGTACATACTAATGCTGCAGCCATAGTTCTCTCTAAGCTGAGCAGTGAGCAATCGCTCACTTAAAAATCATCATCAACTCAGAGTTTTCCAAACCTGCCCAGAAGCCGAGAGGGAAAGAGTGAGAGGGAAGGAGAGAGAGAGGAAGAGAAGAAGAGAAACAGATAGAAAAAAGAGAGGAAGGAAAAGAGAAAGAAAAAGAATGGGAGTAAGGAAGAGAGAAAGAAAATCAAAATCTAGTTTAAAACTAGATCAACTATTTAAGTGGCATTTTGATATTGATAGAGTTGCCCTATTATGAGCTCACTGTTATAGACACACAGTACAGTATTTTATTTTGAAATTCTCTGCGGCAAAACAGGGTGGGTTTTTTATTTATTTGTTTGTTTGTTTGTTTATTTATTATTTCTGTGCCGCCTAGTCCCGAGGACTGCCGCTCAGACACTATACTTTTCCGCCCCCCCCCCCCCCAAAAAAAAAAATTAGAGGGAACACTGGCTGCAGCAAACCAGAAGTATTTTTATTTTGGTTTTATTCTAAAGCAAAATTATTCCAAAGATTCAGTTACATGAGCAATGGTGTGTTTGGGATAAAATTAATTCTTTAAAAATAAGCTGGCAATGCATTACGTATATGGAATTCTCTTCTACATTCTCAAAATACATTTTCAGACATTGAATAAAAGATCTGAATACTGCTGTTTCTACCAACTAGTAAGAACTGTTATTTTGAAGTCCCATCTGCAAATCAGGGTCATATTGTGGGACCTAGAATACGGGTGATCTCTGTAGCTATGTTTTCCCTGGAAGTCCATATGATCCTGACTCTGCTGTACTTTTTTTTTAAGTACACATTTTTAAGGCTGGGTTTTTCAATAAGCTTTGGGCTAGTCTGGATCATGATCTGATCTTTTTTTAAATTGTTCTTTGTTATTGGGTCCCGTTTTGTTCTTGGTGTGTAGCTGTATATAATTTATTTTCATTGTTTTTATCCCTTATATTTAAGCTATCTAGAGTTGTTTTGTGGTTGAGATGGCATATACAGTGTTCCCTCGATTTTCACGGGGGATGCGTTCCGAGACCGAATTTCCGCAAAGTACAGATGCGGAAGTAAATAAACTATTTTTGGATATGAATAGTGTCACAAGCCTTCCCTTAACACTTTAAACCCCTAAACTGCAATTTCTCATTCCCTTAGCAACCATTTAGATTACAGTGATCCCCCGCTCTTTGCGAGGGTTCCGTTCCAGGACCCCCCGCAAAGAGCGGGTTTTCGCGAAGTAGCGCTGCGGAAGTAAAAACACCCTCTGCGCATGTGCAGAGGGTGTTTTTACTTCCGCAGCGCTAGCGAGGAGCCTAAGATTGGGGGCGGCGCGGGTGTTTTAAAACATCCCCGCCGACATGAGGGGCTCGCTAGCACACCCCCAAACCCGGGTTGGGGGTTCGGGGGTGTGCTAGCGAGCCTCCCATGTCGGCGGGGATGTTTTAAAACACCCGCGCGACTTTCCAATGAGTCCCGAAGACAAACGCGTTGTCTTCGGGACTCATTGGAAAGTCGCGCGGGTGTTTTAAAACATCCCCGCCGACATGAGGGGCTCGCTAGCACACCCCCAAACCCGGGTTGGGGGTTCGGGGGTGTGCTAGCGAGCCTCCCATGTCGGCGGGGATGTTTTAAAACACCCGCGCGACTTTCCAATGAGTCCCGAAGACAAACGCGTTGTCTTCGGGACTCATTGGAAAGTCGCGCGGGTGTTTTAAAACATCCCCGCCGACATGAGGGGCTCGCTAGCACACCCCCAAACCCGGGTTGGGGGTTCGGGGGTGTGCTAGCGAGCCTCCCATGTCGGCGGGGATGTTTTAAAACACCCGCGCGACTTTCCAATGAGTCCCGAAGACAAACGCGTTGTCTTCGGGACTCATTGGAAAGTCGCGCGGGTGTTTTAAAACATCCCCGCCGACATGAGGGGCTCGCTAGCACACCCCCAAACCCGGGTTGGGGGTTCGGGGGTGTGCTAGCGAGCCTCCCATGTCGGCGGGGATGTTTTAAAACACCCGCGCGACTTTCCAATGAGTCCCGAAGACAAACGCGTTGTCTTCGGGACTCATTGGAAAGTCGCGCGGGTGTTTTAAAACATCCCCGCCGACATGGGAGGCTCGCTAGCACACCCCCGAGCCCCCAACCCGGGTTTGGGGGGTGGTAGGAAGCTCCCATTGTTGGCGGAGACCTTTTAAAACACTCGCGCGGCTTCCAAACCGAGTCCTGGAAGCCGCGCGAGTGTTTTAAAAGGTCTCCGCCAACAATGGGAGCTTCCTACCACCCCCCAAACCCGGGTTGGGGGCTCGGGGGGGGTGCTACGAAGCTCCCATTGTTGGCGGAGACCTTTTAAAACACTCGCGCGGCTTCCAAACCGAGTCCTGGAAGCCGCGCGAGTGTTTTAAAAGGTCTCCGCCAACAATGGGAGCTTCCTACCACCCCCCAAACCCGGGTTGGGGGCTCGGGGGGGGTGCTACGAAGCTCCCATTGTTGGCGGAGACCTTTTAAAACACTCGCGCGGCTTCCAAACCGAGTCCTGGAAGCCGCGCGAGTGTTTTAAAAGGTCTCCGCCAACAATGGGAGCTTCCTACCACCCCCCAAACCCGGGTTGGGGGCTCGGGGGGGGGTGCTACGAAGCTCCCATTGTTGGCGGAGACCTTTTAAAACACTCGCGCGGCTTCCAAACCGAGTCCTGGAAGCCGCGCGAGTGTTTTAAAAGGTCTCCGCCAACAATGGGAGCTTCCTACCACCCCTCAAACCCGGGTTGGGGGCTCGGGGGGGGGTGCTACGAAGCTCCCATTGTTGGCGGAGACCTTTTAAAACACTCGCGCGGCTTCCAAACCGAGTCCTGGAAGCCGCGCGAGTGTTTTAAAAGGTCTCCGCCAACAATGGGAGCTTCCTACCACCCAGCTGAGTCGGGGAGCGAGTTCGCTCCCGGACTCAGCACGAAAGCCCCGAGTGACAGCGCCAAGGAACGGGCCTGTCCACGCTGTCTCTCGGCGCTTTCCAGCTGAGTCGGGGAGCGAGTTCGCTCCCGGACTCAGCTGGAAAGCGCCGAGAGACAGCGTGGACAGGCCCGTGCGGCGAGAATGAACGGCGTGGGCGGGCGAAGGGCGGGCGGCAGCGAGGAGTTTGCGTGGGCGGTGGGGAAACTCCTCGCTGACGCCAGCAAGAGGGGGAAGACCCAGGGAAGCCGCTGCCATCTACGCATGCGTGCCCGGCACGCATGCGTAGATGGTATTTTTGACTTCCGGGTTGAAAAATAGCGAAGTACCCTATTCGCAATGGTTGGGGACGCAATAAACGGGGGATCACTGTATTACTCACCATGTTTATTTATTAAAGTTTATTAAAAAATGTTTTATTAAAGGCGGACGAAAGTTTGGCGATGACATATGACGTCATCGGGCGGGAAAAACCCGCAAAGTATTTTTTAATTAATATTTTTGAAAAACTGTGGTATAGCCGTTTCACGAAGTTCGAACCCGCGAAAATCGAGGGACCACTGTATATTGAACAAAACAAGTAAACGTATTTGAAATTTATATGGGAAAAACTCATTTCATTTCTCCCTCAGAAAAAGCCTGTTGCCTGTAGGCATTTTAATTTTCTAAATTTATGATTGCATAATGAGGTCTAGCGTATTTTGGATTAACGAATGTCAGGTTTTGTTCACTGGGAAATTCTCCTTATGGGCTATCCTGTGTTGTGGCCAAAAGCTGGCTCATCTAAAGCAATAAATTCACTTTGAACATGCAACATAACATTTTTAAGCATGAAAAAAACAGTATAAACTAAGCTCCCAACAAAGCATTCAGATTGCTGACAGCCTTGGGATAAAGCAGAACCACAGAATATTATCTTTGGCCACTACACCTGGAATTGGCATAGAAGCCACTCGGAAGGTATGGAATGCAATAGGACATTCAAATCATGCTCATTTGAATTTGCAAATTGTGCTAAGGAATCATTAAAAAACAAAATCACTCCTGAAATGTGCTAAAAAGAGAGGTGACACATTGACCTTACCATATCCAACAAAAGATCCACTTTCAGCCGAAGAAGATAGTTCTCTTCTTCCAGTTGCTCATTCCGTTTGCAAATACGCTGTGTCTCCCTGCGGTCCCCAGTGCTTTCAAATGATTCTGGAATTACATATCCCACAATTAAATTAATTTGTCTTGCTCTAGGCCAGTGACTTTCAACCTTTTTTGAGCCACAGCACATTTTTTACATTTACAAAATCCTAGGGCACACCACCACCCAAAATTACACAAAATGACACTCTAACACAGTACATATTACACATATAGTTAATAATATAGTTTCTAAATGTATTTATACTCACTTAGTGTGAAACCTGGGCATGTTTCAATGAACACAAAAGGGATATCCTGGCAGGAATGGTAGTTTGGGGACCCATGTTTAATTTCCCCACGGCACACCTGACCATGTCTCAGGGCACACTAGTGTGCCACGGCACACTGGTTGAAAAACACTGCTCTAGGTATTTCATGGAAAATGAGAGCCAGAACCCCATCAAAAACCAGTCACATTAGCTTTACTAAAATAGGCAAAATAAGTCAGAAAAACAACAAAAATCCGATAGAAAATAACATTTTTGGGGTAGGGTTATTGTTAAAGCAAAATAAATAAAAATCTATCTATCTATCTATCTATCTATCTATCTATCTATCTATCTATCATCTATCTATCTATCTATCTATCTATCTATCTATCTAATATATCATCCATCCTTCCATCCATCCATCTATTTATCAATCTATATCTATCTATCTATCTATCTATCTATCTATCTATCTATCTATCTATCTATCTATCTATCTATCTATCTGACTTCTATGCTGCCCAATCCTGAACGACTCAGGGTGGCTTACAACAATATAACAATACCATTAACAAAGATATTGTAAACAATACATGACTTAGGTCTGGCCTAGTATAAAACTGAGGGCATAGGTGGCTGGAGAATTCTGGGAGTTGAAGTCCACAAGTTGCCCCAAGCCTTAAAGTTGCCCCAAGTCTCAAAGTTGCCTCTGATCTATCTCAACATGTGATTTAGCAAGAATACCAAATCAAATAAAACTACAGTATGAGTACCATAAATAAATAAATAAATGCAGGGCGGTTATGGAGTTTCCAAAATGAGGTCATGTGGCCACAGAACTGCAGATGCTGAAACTTTGAAATGGGTTTGCAGTACTTTTTGGGGGACGTGTTACAACTTTGAATGGTTGCTAAACAACCATTGGCAAGTCAAGGACTGTCTGTAGAGCTATCTCTCTGATATTCTGCAGAATACTGCAGTCGCTAAGATAATTGCTCTTTCTCTCTTACCAGGTATCCATTGGCCATTCTCAAACCTCATACTCTGTCCTGTAAGTGTCATAACAGGGGTTCCATATTCTAAGCCCAGCTCAATTTCACGGGTAGATCTGTCCAGCTGTAAAACAGAAAAATCACTTCAGTATTTTCCCAATATTTTATTTTCCTTAATTTCTATTTATTTTCTTAACATTAGGCAAACCTGTACAAAACATGCCAAATCTATTTATTCTAGGGCAGTGATGGCGAACCTATGGCACGGGTCCCAGAGGTGGCACGCGGAGCTATATCTGCTGGCATGCGAGTCGTTGCCCTAGTTCAGCTCTAAGGTGAATGTGTGTGCTGGCCAGCTGATTTTGGGCTCACAGAGAGGCTCTGGGAGGGAGTTTTTGGCAACCGATTAGGTCCCACAGAGTTGGCCTTCTCCGGGTCCTGTCGACGAAACAATGTCGTCTGGCGTGACCCAGGGGAAGAGCCTTCTCTGTGGCGGCCCCGACCCTCTGGAACCAGCTTCCCCCCCGGAGATCAGGACTTCCCCCACCCTCCTTGCCTTTCGCAAACTCCTTAAAACCCACCTCTGCCCTCAGGCATGGGGAAATTGATTCCCCGGGACCACTCTGTTTTATGCATGGTTTGTTTAGGATGTATGACTGTTTTATATTAAGGGTTTTAAATTGTTTTTAACTATTGGATTTGTACTGTGTTCTATTGTTGTGAGCCACTCCGAGTCTCTGAAGACAGGTGGAATACAAATCTAATAAATAATAATAATAATAATAATAATAATAATAATAATAATAATAATCATCATCATCTTCTTCCATTTCTTCTGGAACTTACTGAATGGAGGTTGGAAAGCGAGGCTGATTTTCTAGGCGGCGTTTTCTTTGGACTGAATGTGTTTCCAAAAAGTGGCATTTTTCTAAATTCCTCTTATCTTTCTGTGGGGGTGGGCAGGCTGGAATTACATAAAGATGATTATTTCATTGACAAATGCATGGATCAATCACTGCTCACCTTAATTAGACAATAAATTTATTTATTTTACTGTATTTGTCAAGCAAGTATAGAGTTATAGCTTTATTAACATAACAAAGTATAAAGAAGTGATAAAAAGGATAAAATAGGACAGAAGGACAGGGACGGTAGGCTCAATAGTGTGCTTATGCACGCCTCTTACAGACCTCTTAGAAAAGGGGAGAGGTCAACAGTAGATAATTTAAGGTTGAAGGTTTTGGGGTTGGGGAAGAAACAAGTCAGGTAGTGAGTTCCAGGCATTGATCACTCTGTTGCTGAAGTCATATTTTCTGCAATCATGTTTGGAGCGATTTACATTTAGTTTGTATCTATTGCGTGCTCTTGTGTTGTTGCTGTTGAAGGTGAAGTAGTCACTAACAGGAAGGACGTTATTCCCAGCTACCATTGCCCCTATAGTAGCCTACATCTATAGAAGGTACCAGGTTCGACCAAAGAGCAACCACAAACACTGCTTTTAATCACATGCAACATGTGAGTATATGTGCAATAGGGGCTGAATTTCATCGCTGAGTACCGACCGTCCTCAAGGTAGCAATTTTAATGCATCTCAAGGGAAGGACCCAATCTCTGCTCCAAGCAATACCCCACTGGAGGATTTATTTTTTGCAAAATCCGATATTCCAAATCTCCTGTGCTTAGAAAGGCAGAATCCACCCCATTTAAGAGCCCCATGAAAAAGAACGGTATTTTCTTGAAGCCGCCCCGCAAAAAAAAATCTCATACCTAGCACTTCTGACCAAATTTAGGCAACTTCCACACCATGATCACGACAACATTTACAACGCTCCCAACCTTCGAAGCCAATCTGCGCAGGCGTAGCTTTAACCGATGTTTGAAGCTTTGCAAGCCGCGGTAGCCCGGGGACGGTCCGGCAAGGATGACTGGCGCGGCAGGCAGTACCATATCAGGGGAAGGGGTATTATTTTTCATTGCACAATTGCGAAAATAAGCTTGGGTGTGCCCTCACGCAAACGAAATCTATATAAAGGAAGAACGCGTGACGGGATCTCTTCGCAACAGAAGGAGGGAATATGAGTAGAAGGCTTTTCGAAGTTATAACCTGTGTCAGAAGATATAGCTCCCCCCTCCTCGTGTGATGGTAACGACCCAAGTGACTGTGAAAGGAGGCGTGAACAACAGCGGCGGCTATAGAGTCATACCATCGTGGTAATCTGGGGGGGGGAAGAAAGAAAAAATAATTTTGGTAGGTTTTTTTAATGCTGTCGTTCGGAAAACGGGTTATCAAATAAATCATTCCCGGCGTGTTACATTTTTCAGTAACAGCGAAGAACTGCTAGGTTTTCCTTCGGTCTGGTATAAAGGTAGATGAAGGGAATGGTTTCTTCCGATTGTTGCCGTGGCAACAGAAGGACGCCAAGCGAAGGAGCGAAGTTACACTCTTCCGGGAGAGGGCGGTCGGTGGCCAGATTCTAGCCTTGGTCGCTGTCGTGAAAGTGAGCATTTTATTCGCACAACAGCCGTCCCCAAACTTAACAATGGCTGGGAGTTCTGGGTGTAATGTGCTGTTCCTGAGCGGACAATGCTCACACAAGTTGTAGTTCCCATGTAATGTCTCAGCCCGTCCAGTTTCCTCTTGGACAAATCGAGGCAGGAAAAGGATCGCGATCCTTTGTTCCACGGTAGAATTTCTGGTATTGTTAGGCAGATAATAATAATAATAATAATAATAATAATAATAATAATAATAATAATAATAATAATAATAATAATAATAATAATATCGGTCGGGATCTACTTTCCAATAACTCAGATCCATTATTCTGGATCCTACAGGTCCAAAACAGTACAGAATACTTCTTCATTATCTTCTATGTGACCTCCTTTTTTATTTACCATACCCTAATGTAAGGCAGTTGACTTCCTTTCCACTGTGATTTATATAATCATGTAACTATATATTTCCCCTATTTTCCTATATAAACGTGTTAAATAAATAAATTCAGCTTGGAAACGGAAACCAATATAGCTAAATCAGCAGTGAAATCTACTTACCTTCCCTACCAGTTTGGAAGCGCACATGCCATCATCGTGCACGCTTTTTAAATTTTTAAATTTTTTAAATTTGTCAAACATGTATAGGAAAGTAATAGTTTGTACAAACATAACATAAGTAAAAAGTAGATAAAACATAAGTAAAAAAGATAAAAGAGGACAATAGGACAGTAGGACGGGTGCACTTATGCACACCCCTTACAGATCTCTTAGAAACGGGGAAAGGTCAACTGTAGACAATCTAAGGTTTTGGGGTTTGGGGAAGAAGCCACAGAGTCAGGTAGTGCATTCCAAGCATTGATCACTCTATTGCTCAAGTCGTATTTTCTGCAATCGAGTTTGGAACAGTTTACATTTAGCTTGAATCTATTATGTGCTCGTGTATTGCTGCAGCTGAAGGTGAAGTAGTCATTAACAGGAAGGACATTTTGGTTTTATGAACTACATTTAGATCAGATCGGAAGCAAGGTAGTTGTAAATTGTCTAATCCCAGTATTTCAAGTCTAAAATAAATGAATAAAAGTGTGTTTCAAATGAAACTATACTTTCCTTCCCTTTTTAAAATGTTTTCTGCAGGATGGATTTAATACATACCAAAGCATTTTTAAGCCCCCTGAGTGGGTTCTTGATTTTGCCGCCCTCAATCCAGGAAGACAGAAGGAAAAACATAAGCTGCAAATTAGATGACCTTCCACGCTGTATCCTTTTTTATCATTAACTACAAATAACATGAAATTTGAATGAAAATGTTTATCTACATACATATGTATATTTCCATTTAGAAGAAAGATGTGTTTGTGATACAAATTGTTATTGGACCAAGTCCTCTCAATTTATTTTAAAAGAGACTTGAATTGGATCAATGAGTTAAGTGTTTCTTATGAAAAATACAAATAATTGCAACCAAACAAACTAGATTCTGTTTGAATTATGATAAAATATTGATATATAACCGGGTGCCTTAACTACTACACTATAACCTGGCTGGCTCATCAAATAAAATAATGCCTATCATATTTGAAAGCAATATTAAACTAAAGGAAAAAGAGATAGAAATAACAGCAATGTTTGTATACTATCTTTCTAGACTTTTGGAAAAACCCTTGACAAAATTGTTAGTGTACGTCATTGGCAATGTACAAACTGTGAATAAAAAAATATCTGAGTTAGAATTGGGACTGAGAAGATATGACAGTAGTGATATGGTAAGTAAAGATATATTGCAGCATTTTTAACATGCAGAATTCCAGAATGTTTTTTCAGATCTAATTTTAAACAATTTAGAAATTGTCAAATACAGTACCTTGCTTAGCCTTTCTGATGACAAGCTGAAAATCAATGCAGGTTTTCTCCCCTAAATATAAATCGACTTATATAGCTGAGTAGGTACAGAAAATAAAAAGCACATACCAAGCTGATGCAGCTACATGAACAGTTTAAATAAGAAAAGCTTTTCAGCTTGAAATTACTTATATACAAATGTATGTATTATAAGAACACAAAAATAATTATCAGTCTTTGGGGAAGAGTATTATTGATTATTTATTATATTGCTATTCTTCACACCATAGTTAAATCATTCTTCTTCCAAATGAATGAATTATTTATCAGGTTGAACATTGTTAGCAATACTAGAGATTTAGATTTATATGAAAATTTATAGACCAACTGAAAATGAAGAACATAACTCTAGGAAAGGTAAGCATTTTAAATTCCATTACTTTTCAGGGAGGTGATACTAACTCTTCAGATAAATGGGAATTGCAGAATAAAGAATATGTTATTTTACAGTCCTCCACAAATAAGATACATTTCAGAGCTTTTAAAGAAAATTGTACCAGTTTATCTTTTTCTTATCACTGAAGGTGATTGAGGATATGATGCAGAAGAAATATGCAGGGCCGAAGGGTGCTAGGAAAGGAAAACGTCTAAGTAGCAGGGTGAAAGGTAAGCATAATGATAATAATAAATCAGTGCTCTAATTTCAAACATAAGGTTTGATTACATCATATTTAAAAATATCTTTTAGTCATTGTTAAAATATCTTTTAGTCATCTTTTAGTCATTGTTAGCCAAACCACTCTTCTAATAACCATAGTTAAGAATCCAGAATATTTGAGGAAACTGTAGTTAGATGTGTTCTTTTACTGTTTCTATCTGCTCAACATACATCTTCAAAATTTCCTAACTTCACTCCTGGAGCATGAGTATGATTGGGGATGAGGACATAGCAATGGTTCTAATTTTGGCTTGTCAGAGGATTAAGAATCAGGGCTAATACCAAATTACAATAGCTGTATTTTGCGTATTTTTGCATGACAAAGCAAAAATGATTGATGTGGAATAAGTCTATGTTTCTGGATAATTATATTCCAATTATATTTGCATACTAAGTGAGTTTCTACTCAGGTACTCAATAGGAGTGTTCTTTTCCTTCCATTGCAGAGATGGATAAGGCATGGACAAAGAGATATGGAAGGCTTAGTTCGGATGCAGGTATTTTAAGAAATCAGAAAAAAATGGCTCAGAGAAAGGTATGATACTGAGTTCCAAATCAAAAGTCACTGTTTCCTATAAGTATATAGTTATTTAGAAGCTATATTATTCTTAAGAAATACAAATTTTATTGTGAGATATATGCTATGAAGAAATCATGCAGGATAGAGATCTTTATACACTGCTCAAAAAAAATAAAAGGAACACTTAAATAACACAATATAACTCCAAGTAAATCAAACTTCTGTGAAATCAAACTGTCCACTTAGGAAACAACACTGATTGACAGCCAATTTCACATGCTGTTGTGCAGATTCAACTTTGTACAGAACAAAGTATTCAATGAGAATATTTCATTCATTCAGATCTAGGATGTGTTACTTTGAGTGTTCCCTTTATTTATTTTTTTGAGTAATATATTTAGTGACTGTTAAACTACAGTTTGTAACCTATGGCATAAATTATGCTGATATTGCAAAATATTTTATTATGCTTACTTGAAATTCTGGGAACTTCTGTACAATAAAATTAAAGTAGTTATAAAAAACAAGAAACTCTGAAAGTTAAGAAAAAATAAAAGCCTTCTCCATGTATATGCAACATTAAATAACCAACGAACCCTTGGATCATCATTTCAGAGATATTTCTTTACTAGATTCCTCAAACTGAGTTTTACAGCAGAGTTTCTAATGTACTTGGAAATTGCTTAAAATTCAGGGAGATATCCAGAGATGCATTTGCCTTGAAAGTAGGTCATACTGAATTGTATAATACAACCAAATATCAGTAACTGTTTATAATGGTTTCTATTATGTAATAAAACATTTTATTATAATCTTAGAAGATTAGTCAAATTTCGGTTCTATGGGAGTCATGGGCTCCAGATTTTGGAAGGATTTTATAAGTTAGCCCCTATGAGGTACCTTGGTTGAAAATATTTTTTTCCTATGTTTTACACCATTTCAATACTGTATACTTAAAAGTTACAGACAAGAGAGTTTTAGCAGTATACAGACATATTTATATTCCTTCTATATTATTGCCACAACCATTAAAGATTTGGCCTCCCCTCTAGATATTAAATCATTTCCTACTCTTGATTTAGACAATAGTTTTGACAATTTCAAAATATATTTTTTAAATTATTGTTTAAAATGTTGAAATATAAAAGGAGGAAAAGAAATGCGACAGAATAAAGGAAACACTATATATATATAGATAGATTTTAAAAAAAGAAAAAGGCATAGTTAATAGATGCTCCTCTTCCTTCTCATTTGTTTCCTCAACCCTTAATGCAGCAGTGAAATCTACTTACCTTAAGAGGGTGAAAAAGCGTGTGCTTTTTCACTCTCTGCACATGCACAAAAGACTCTCCGAACCACCGATGACCAGTACTACAAGTATGCCCTGCCCTAATGTATAAATATTTATACATAATGTAAAACATTAGTGGTTGTTAATAACTTCTAATTAAGTCATAACACTATTTCATACTACTTTCAAAAAGTTTCTACATTCATTATCTTAATGTAGTCTATAAAACAACCCAGTATCTATACCAACCCCATACTGTAAATAAGAGTGGTGGTTGAAGACCAAATTATGCATGAAATAAAACACCTGGTAGATAATTATTAGACCATGTGGGTATGAATTCTGTTAGAATCGCTGTGTGTGGAGATAATCCTTACCTCCCTGAGAAAATCTCAGAATATTACCTGGGAAAAAAACTTACCTGTCTCCTACCATAGTTGCACTTGCTGCTAAGCCCAGAAAAGTAAGCCCTGGTTGCTACAAATGACAGATTACTTTCATTTATCTACCTGGATCCAACTTTTGTTTCAATTTCACCATAGTGCAGTTCTTCTCAAATAGTGGGGCGGGCCCCCTTGTGGGGGCATAGAACGATGCCGGGGGGCACGTGACCACGGGGAATGTGCTTTATTTGCCGCAAGGATTAGGGCTATTTTGCAACGAACAATAGCACACAGCACAGAGCAGGAGATATGAAATGCAGATAACAAACCCTTAAGAGACACCATGGAAAAATATTTAACAGGGATGAAAAGAAAGAAGGAGAGAGATGGAGATAATGAGACAAACGTAAGTCCTGAAAGCTAAGACGAGGAAATATGATGAAGCGTATGTAGCGCTTGGCTTCACTGTGACTATGGTGGAAGACAAGGAAAGACCGGTAGGTTTACTGGGTCTAAAAATGTTGGCAACAGACAGCATGAAACCAAATAAATTAAGGCGTCACTTAAATACATTATACCCTGATCACATTGCTTAGTTTCTTGAGATTTTTCAGCAAAAATATGCCGAATGCAATCATCCCAGCAGAGAGTTGGGGGCCCCCACAAAGTGTTTATTTCTTCCTAGGGGGAGGGTAACAGAAAATAATTGGGAAACACTGCCATAGCGGGACCTGGAATGACTTTATATGGCTTTGTTTGGTACACTAAAGCTGGTCTTTCCTGCTAAAGCAGTGTTTCTCAACCTTGGCAGTTTGAAGTTGCTGGCTGGAGAATTCTGGGAATTGAAGTCCACACATCTTCAAACTGCCAAGGTTGAGAAACACTGTGCTAAAGGAAGATCTAGCCTTAGTTATGAATCTCATGGTTTGAGATTGGACTATAATATAGTCTGTACAAAAATAAATGACTATACTATTAATTATAATTAATTTAGTAATTCAATAAAACACAGTATTCATCATTATAATAGTGAAAATTGTTATGGAAATAATGTAGACTTTTAGGAAGCTAGAATTTATTGTCATCATGCACCACTTGTATTTGAGGGGGAAAAATTAAAATACTACTCTTTTAATAGTCATATGCATTGTCCATCCTGTATCAAATTCAAATCTCCTAAATATGCTTTTTAAGGAAAATATATACTTAAAACAGCCAATAAATAATATAGTTTGGTCCATAGTCACACTGTGCATAAGCAGATTTAATCTATAAATTCTATAAAGATCAGGAAGCATAAAGTAATATGTCTTGGCTTATTGCTATTATATGGCAATTGTCATTTTACTTAGCCTCTTACAGTGCCTCCTTTAATCAGATCTGAGTCCTGAATCCTGCTTAACAAACCTTAGATCATCACTGCAAGAATAATTAGGACTTAATTTGCTTGGTATAGTGAGTCCCTAGTCTGACTTATTTACTAACACATTGCATTGAACTTAATATACTGTATTCTGAACAATATTGCAACTTGATTGAAAGGTAGCTGACCACACCCATTTCGTTTATTTCCTGAACAGATTGCTTGAGTAGAATGTATTAAATTGTGGGTCTCCTATGTTTCTCATGTATTATTTTTTCCTTTCATCCTTAGATGATCACAGAAAAGAATAAACTTGTAGAGTTGTATCATTACCCAGGATACCGTGAAGGAGAACTCACACCACTGCCCAATGGAATAGAGCTGGATGAAATTTTGGAGAAAGTGATTCGTGCTCAGAGTAAAATTGTAGTTGGAAAGGTAGTTCAGACCTTTGGGTTTATATGGCAATACTCTTATCTTATGTGTAAAAATAGTAGGGACAGATTAATCATATATTTACTTGTTTTAATGTCTATTAGCTCCTGATATTTATAAGTGGCCATAATGCCCATGGTGGTGATTGCGCAGGATTTTTGTTTTTTTCCTTGCTCAGCTTCAAGTGAGTACAGTAGATCTAGTTCAATGGTTCCACAGGGGGGGAATTTGATTTTTAATGGGAGCAATAGAAACCTTGTTGAAACCAAGTTAACAGCCTATTGGGCTTTCCCCTCCTGAGTAGCAGTTCACTTTTTGAATAATAACAATTATAAGTCATGGGGGACATCAGGATTTTAGAGATGCATTGGTGGGACATGGCAAAAAGAAAGTTAGGAACCACTGATCCAGGAGTGAAATCCAGCAGGTTCTGGAGAACCGATAGGGAAATTTTAAGTAGTTCGGAGAACCAGCAAATGCCACCTCTGGCTGGCCCCATAGTGGAGTGGAGAATGGAGATTTTGCAATATTCTACCCCCAGGAATGGGGATTTTGCAATATCCATCCCCTGCCATGCTCACCAAACTACGCCCACCAAGCCACAGAACCAGTAGTAAAAAAATTGGGTTTCACCACCTATTGATCTAGTTCCTTTTCTAATTAAACAGAGTATCTATACCTGTGGTTCCCAACTTTTTTTTGGGCCATGCCCCACCTAAGCATCTCTAAAATCCTGAGGCCTCCCCCCCAATGACATGTAATTCTTCTTATTCAAAAAGTGAACTACTTACATGGAGGAAAACTAACAGGCCATTAACCAGGTTTAAACAAGATTCCAATTGCCCCCATTAAAAATGAAATTGCCCTGCGGGGTGTGGACCCCACATTGGGAACCAGGGATCTAGACGAGGCGACTTGATATGAACAAAAGACTTGTCATCACTCAGTTACACAGGATAAAAGTAGTCTGTGTCCTTCCAGATTTCACTTATTATGATTAAAAATGTTCTTAGTGAAATGTTTGTCATTCATCCAAGACTGCAAATTTCAAGTCAGAAATCAGAATAGAAAATCAAGACTTGAAGGAACAACTTTTGTGATTTATAGATTGAGATGAAACCAGTTTTATAGTTTGAATGGATTCAGTTGAGAGCCTGATCTTAATTACCGGTATTCTTTTCAAGATTTAACAATGCTCACTTATTTAGATTAGCTCATGGTTTGGAGAGCTGAGATTCAAGATAACTTAAACTCCTTGCTATGATTGCTTAATATAGTTCTGATTAGGCCTAAGGTCTAAGGCAGAGGTCTTTAAACTTGGCAACTTTAAGACTTGTGGACTTCAACTCCCAGAATTCTCCAGCCAGCTAGATAATGGAGTAAATATAATTTAATATACCCTGCTCAAAAAATAAAGGGAACACTCAAAGAACACATCCTAGATCTGAATGAATAAAATATTCTCATTGAATACTTTGTTCTGTACAAAGTTGAATGTACTGACAACATGTGAAATTGATTGTCAATCAGTGTTGCTTCCTAAGTAGACAGTTTGATTTCACATAAGTTTGATTTACTTGGAGTTATATTGTGTTGTTTAAGTATTCCCTTTATTTTTTTGAGTAGTATATTATATTCTTTCCATTTAGTTTTGAGAATATTTTGACTAGGCATTCCCAGCTTACCTCCTCCAGAGGTACAAGATAGCTAGTCCCATTATTGTGAAGCAGGGGCCAGTTGCATTTACTGTCATACCAGTGCGATGCAGGCGCATCCTGGCAGTTCGAGAGTTCGCACGCACTTGCGCACACCCACACACACAATTTTGCTTTTGCACATTGTGCCAAAATCTCGCAAAGAAATGCTTGTGCTCATGTGATTTCACCGATTTTTCGCTTCCATGCATGCGCAGAAGCAAAAAAATTCACAGAAATGTCATGCGCGTGAGCATCCCCTCGCGGGATTTTGCTTCTGCACATATGCCGGAAGCAAAAAAGGACCCAAAATTTCAAAAAAAGATGATACCGCCTGACATACTGTCAAAGACGGCACTGGAGTGGTTGAATGCAAATTGCGCACTGCGGGCTGTTATCAGAACGGTGCACCCTAGCTTACCGGTAGGAGCCCATCCCTGTTTGGAAGGGATCATAACAAGAGAGAAGACAGATCTAGCTATGCTGTGACTCTTTTGTTCCTTTACAGACAAAGTGGGCTGTGAAAATGCTGCATAAGTTTTTCGATTCTCCATGCTCCCAAGCTGTTTTGCTGGATAGTTTCTGGTGGCAATTCCTGCACTTGTATCATGTAAGGATAAAAGATGGTTATTGATTAGATTGCTAAATTCCATTTCTCCAGTTTTCCATTTTTGATTCACTATTTTTATATTGTTCTACTTGTTTTAAGATAATGGTATTCCAAATTTAGACCCATTTGTATCTCTGGTATATTCTATATAATTATAAAATTATAATAACTTGTTCAAAAATTTGAAATATTGGCAAGAAAAACTATAACTGTTTGTGGTTTTGCATTAATAGCAGCACAGATAGTCCTCGACTTACAACCGTTCATTTAGGGATTTTCAAGGTTACAACGGCACTGAAAAAGTGACTTATGACCATTTTTCACACTTTTGACTGTTGCTGCATTCCCATGGTCAAATGATCAAAATCTAGAGACTTGGCAATTAATTGGCAGTAGAGTGTCCTAAGGTAATGCGATCACCTTTTGCAACCTCCTGACAAGGGGGAAAGCAATATTCAAATTAAAATCATGTTACTAACTTAACAACTACTGCGATTCACCTAATAACTGTGGCAAGAAGGTCATAAAATGGAGCAAAACTCACTTAATCTGTCTTGCTTAGCAATGGGAAGTTTGGCCTCAATTGTAATTGTAAGTCGTAAGTTGAGGTTACTGACCTTAGTGTCCTTTCCAACTCTCTAATATAAGCAATGATGTTGCTAAAGCCAGTGAAATACCTATTCCTTAAATTCACCATATAGGGCAAAAGTCCCCAAACTTGGCAACTTTAAGACTTCTGAGCTTCGTGGAGAATTCTAGGAGTCAAAGTCCACAAGTCTTAAACTTGCCAAATTTGAAGACCTCTGATATAGGAGTTAACAATTTTGTAGAGAGGAGAGAAAAAGTAATATCTGTTCATATATCTCAAAAATATTGAATATTGCAATTCAAGGACATCAAACTTACAAGATTAGTATCAGAATAACATACTATCAGGAGAGAATCAGGTGTCTGTCTATCACATTTTTGGAAAATCATATAGAAACATACATACATACATACATACATACATACATACATACATACATATATATATATATAATATTCTATTCTATCTATTCTATATAGAATAGATAGAATAGAATTAATAGAATTCTTTATTGACCAAGTGTCATTGGACGCACAAGGAATTTGTCTTGGTGCATATGCTCTCAGTGTACATAAAAGAAAATATAGATTTGTCAAGAAACATTTGGTACAACACTTAATGATTGTCATTGTCAAATAAGCAATGAAGAAACAATCAATATTAATAAAAATCTTAGGATACAAGCAACAAGTTACAGTCATACAGTCCTTAGTAGGAGGAAATGGGTGATAGGAATGATTAGTAAAAAACTAGTAGGAATAGAAGTGCAGACTTAGTAAAAAGTTTGACAGTGTTGAGGGAATATATAGTTGGGGGTGCAGCAACGTTCATTCTTAAGTGTGAAAAATGGTCATCAGGACTGGTAACTTTTTTCTGTAGTACAGTATTAAAACTTTGAATTGTTGCAAATCCAAGACTCTCTGTACTTCTCAGAGGCAGTCCCATTTCATCGAATGGTAGCACGCTTTTTACCTTAAGCATCTTGTAACCAGTTTTCCTTCCTAATATTCCTTTGCCATGACACCATGGTTAAATAAATATGCCTTCAATAACCCTGCAATTTATAATTCTCCCAATAGCCAAATCGAGAAGTTCAGGGGTACTTGTTTGAACGCATTGCAGAAAATTATGCCCTCATTCTGTTAGGCAACCACAGGGTTTCCAACCAGGAGTGCATCCTCAAGGTGAGTAAAGATTTTAAGAAATACGAGACTATAAGCAATATCAGTGTTATTATTTGAAATCAAATCTTAAGAGTGATATGATCTAACTTTTAGAAATATAGGAAGAAGTTTTAGGCATAAGGGTTAAAACTGGGACACTACTAAATATTAAACTCAGGTTTCTTCTTCAGTTCTCAACTTATGGCTCCTTATTGTATAAAATGTGTGTCATTTCTTCTTGATTTCCAATTAATACTAATGCTTCCCCCTCCTAGAAAAATTAGATGAAAATAAAGATAAACTTAATCTATGGGATGAGGGGTGTTTCTGGGAACAACTTTTCTGTTATGGACAGGGGTAGGTTCTAAGTTACCTCACTGCTGGTTCTGTGCTATGTGGTTGTGCGCACATTGTGCACCATGGTGCCAAAAACTTAGCTTCTGCTCATGTGCAGAAGCAAAAACAAGATGGCAGCACCTACGGCTTGGCCATTAGAGCTAGTTTGGGGGCATGGCCAGCCGGCAATTGCTCCCGGTTCGGTGAGTGGGGGAAAATTCCTGCTACCAGTTGTATAATTCTGTAATTATTTCTAAGATCTAGTTTTCAAGGAATATGGAAATTCACCTGAATGCGAAATTCACCTCCGTCATTTTCATTAATACCAACTCGGTATTTAATTAGTTACCTACATTATTTTTACTGTCACTTAATTATCTAACAGTATATACTGAAATTTTCTATCCTTACCCTTGCTGCAAGCTATGGTTTTGAGTCTACGGAGAGGGGCAGCATTCAAATCTAATAAATAAATACATAAACTAGATGCAACCTCACCATTTGAACAATTATGCAATAATTTTTACTGAAATAAATCATTGCTCAAGCCTATGCACAGAAATCTTCTTAGTTTTTACCCAAGCAAAATTACCGGTAGATAAAATTCATCAGTATTCAAGGGGGAGGGGGCAGTTGAACCTGACCCTCTTGCCAACATAGATGGCAATGCCCCAAAGAAAAGAAATACAGTGGTCCCCCGATTATTGCGAGGGTTCCGTTCCAGGACCCCTCGCAATGATCGGTTTTTCGCGAAGTAGCGCTGCGGAAGTAAAAACACCATCTGCGCATGCGCAGATGGTGTTTTTACTTCCGCCGCAGCAGCGAGGAGCCGAAGATTGGGGTTTCCCCGCCGCCCACGCAAACTCCTCGCTACTGCCGCGCCCGCCGCTTGTCTTGTCTGCCCGCCGCTTGTCCGCCGCCTGCCAGCCCGCGCGCCCGCCGCTCGCCCGCCCTTCGCCCGCCCACGCCATTCACTCGCGCCGTTTCCCAGCTGAGTCCTGAAGCCAGAAGGCAAAAGCGAACTTCCGAGTTTGGCTTCGGGACTCAGCTGGGAAGCGGCGCTGGGGTTTCCCCACCGCCCACGCAAACTCCTCGCTGCCGCTCGCCCGCCCACGCCGTTCGCTCGCGCCGCTTCCCAGCTGAGGCCAGAAGGCAAAGGCGAACTTCCGCGTTTGGCTTCGGGACTCAGCTGGGAAGCGGCGCTGGGGTTTCCCCACCGCCCACGCAAACTCCTCGCTGCCGCTCGCCCGCCCTTTGCCCACCCACGCCGTTCGCTCGCGCCGCTTCCCAGCTGAGTCCTGAAGCGAACTTCCGCGTTTGGCTTCAGGACTCAGCTGGGAAGCGGCGCTGGGGTTTCCCTGCCGCCCACGCAAACTCCTCGCTGATGCCTGCCGCTCGCCCTCCCGCCAGCAAGAGGGGGAAGACCCAGGGAAGCCGCCCAGCAACTGATCTGCCCGGCGCCATCTACGCATGCGTGGCCATAGAAAAAAGGGCGCGCATGCGCAGATGGTGTTTTTACTTCCGGGTTGAAAAATCGCCATATAGCCGTTTCGCAATGATCGGGATCGCAATACCCGGGGGATCACTGTACTGTTAACAGATAAGGAGGTACTGTAACAAGAGGTACTGTAACAAGAGAACAAATCCAATTTTTTTGGAATAATTAATCAAAAGATAAAGAAACAATTCCAATATATCATTTTACATATAATATCAGCAGCAAGAATTGTTTATGCTCAACTTTGGAAACTTGAAAATATACCAACCAATGAGATGATTATGCATAAGATATTAGAATATGCTGAGATGTATAAGCTCATGTTAGAAATGTAAGGCAAGAAAGAAACAGAATTTTATGAGGTGTGAGATAAGTGGTATAATTGGCTAGAACAGAGAAACAAAAATGTATAGAAATAAATGTAAATAACTTCAAATTGGAAAAATGGAAAATTTATTTTTTTAAAAAAAAATTCACATGGTGTAAAAGAAATTCTTGACTAAGTGCCCATTTGACTCTTCGCCCAAGCTTTGCCAGTTTCTCTCCTATAGAAGGTTAGGAGAGAAGACAGCAATTTTCTGTCAATCATTACACTTCTAATTGAGGGACTTTTGAAAAAGTTTTAAGAAAGTTTGATATTCTTTTAACACAGGTTGAGAATTAATTGGCTAAGAAAATTGAATTCTCAGATACAATTGCCATAAATGTAGTTGCAATTTTGTCTCACTCCTGCTTTGTTTGAATTTTTAGTTTTTTCCATCACTACTGAGTCAAGCTGTGTACATCTGCTTCTGCTCCTGTTTCCCAAGGTCCTTGTTTAATACCTCTGAATTCAAAGCCCAGATCTGTGATGTATTCTTTGAATGGCTGGGAGGTGAGATGCCATCATATTCTTACTCAAGGAATGATCGCATGGGTTTTGACCAAGAATTCATATCTTTTTTTTATCATGTAGTACAGGAGTGGGTTCTGACTTAGCCGGTTCGCTTCCTCCTGCACTGTGCATGTACAGTGCTGGAAACCCAGCTTTTGCACATGCACAGAAGCAAAACAAGAGAGCTGGTTCAGGGGTGTGTTCAGATGGCCATCGCTGCTGGGCCAGCGAACGGGGGGGAAATTCTCGCTATCTGTTCTAGAGAACCTGTCCGAACCGGCAGGAACCCACCTCTAATATGGTATTTCAAAACATGACATATCACTGCCCCTCCGTTTACTTTACTCATCCTAGATTATAACCAAAGGATGAATCTCCTATTTACATCTTCCCCAAAATAGTTTTTTAAACTATTGCAACAAAAATGTTAATTTTGCAATAGGTTTTTATGAACTAGAGACCAAAGTGTGCCATAATAATTATTTAAAATGTTTTAAGGTTCTTTGTTGTTTTAACTAGTTATATGCAAAGAGAATTTGTCATTGCATTTCTTAAGCACAGTATTTTTTTATGTCAACTATGTAACTTTATGGGGGGGGGGGGAATTAAATACAGCATGTAATGTGATTTGGATCAGTGCTGTGTATAGAAAAGACAGCATACTCCACACCTATACTGTAGTGTTTCATTACCTTCATGTGGTATAATCCTTTAACAGTTACAGTATCTTGCAGTAGGTCAGGCAAAAAAAATCTGAAAAAGGTTCTTCAATAATTTTCTAATTGTTTGAATACTTGGAATTCTACTGCCCTAGGCAGCTAGTGTACCTTTAGTTAAGATGACTGTCATTGTCTACCAATATATATTACATGCTAGCCCTCCATCATCTACTACCTTCCAGATGAGTTAAAGTTCAGTTGTGATGCCTTGGCTGCTTAGAAACCATGAGTTAAAATCTCAATATATTTGGATGGCCCAAGTTGCAAGGTGTATGCAGCAAAGGCATTTTTCTAGTTATTAACCCAGGTGGTTCATAATCTGCAAAAAAATGTACTACTGAAACTATCCCTCCTGGCTGCCTGAATAGAGACTGCTTGGGAACAATAAATATCAATCTCTTTAGATGATCTTCAATAATACAACATGCTATTTTAAAATGTGATATTGTATTCATTTGGTTATTTAAATTTTATTTGTGGTCTTCCATCAATTTCTTCCTTTGTTTCAGCATAAAATCTAATACAGTGGTCCCTTGATCATCGCGAGGGTTCCGTTCCAGGACCCCAAGCGATGATCGATTTTTCGCGAAGTAGCGGTGCGGAAGTAAAAACACCATCTGCGCATGCGCAGATGGTGTTTTTACTTCCACCGCCGCCCGCCCTTCGCCCGCCCACCCCGTTGCTCGCGCCTGGGGTTTCCCCCGCGCGCGTGCCGCCCGCCCGGCCACGCCGTTGCTGGGGCCGCTTCCCAGCTGGGAAGCGGAGCTGGGATGTCCCCAAGCGCGCGCGCGTTGCTGGGGCTGCTTCCCAGCTGGGAAGCGGAGCTGGGGTTTCCCCAAGCGCGCGCGCACCGCTTGCCCGCCCCACGCCGTTGCTGGGGCCGCCGGAGGGAAGACCCAGGGAAGCCGCCCAGCAGCTTATCTGCCCGGCGGGAAACTCCACCATCTACGCATGCGTGGCCATAGAAAAAAAGGCACGCATGCGCAGATGGTGGAGTTTACTTCCGGGTTGAAAACTCGCAATATAGCCCTTTCGCGATGCTCGAGGACGCGAAACTCGAGGGATCACTGTATGTCAAATTTTATACCATCATCATCCACTAGATTATGATTTTCACTATGAATTCTTTTTGGCACAACCTTGTTAGGTATGCTGCAAGAACCAAGAGGTTTCTATAAATGGGATTACTCCCAACTGGAACCAGAACGATCAAGGAGAGAAGATCTGATGTCAAGAAAGAAAAAAATAGGGACTGGTAAAATCCTGATAACATTTATGTTTTCTTTCTTATGTAAAGGAAAATGGCCATTGATTTAAAAGTAGTCTCCCATTATGAACTTACATGACATCAGTAAAATTTAAACAATATGCCAGTTCCCCCTTCTATTATAGTTTGACCATGCTAAGGAGTCAAAATAAAATCAAGGTTTATATAGTTGTCATGGATTAGTGCTAAATATATGATTTGCTTGCAGAAGACCACAATGCCAATTAATAGTATTTCAATAGAGAAGATGAGAAATGTTGGCTCTTTCTGCCAGATTAGAATGCAAGGCTGGCTAGCTAGATCAATGGCCTGAAGCAGTACAAATTAGACCTATCATATTTTCTTTTTTCAAAATTAAAGTTTTAATAAAAACATTAATAGTACATACATCTTAAAGCAAAGTCATCTATAGTAAATAGATCAATCTTAAAATGATGTACAATCTGTCTGAGTATTTTTAGAAAATGAACATCTGGATGTAAATAGCTATTACAAGGCTTCTTACTACTTTTTAACCCACTCTATCATATTAACTGTAATATCAGTCTAGACACATGGTTTAGTTTTTTCAGGATTTTACACACCTAGTTTATGTAGAGACTTGCACTGGATTAAAGGCAGGGAGAATATACCAGTCTTTATTGATTAATTTCACATTTCTTTCATTTCTATAGGCACTGGTATATCGTTTGAGAGCTACAAGCAACACGCTTCTACAGGAAAGAGTCGTTTGCATAAAGTAAAATATGAATTGGAGTTGGAGATAAAGCAATTTTTATTTCATTTGGGATGTGAAAAAGAAAAGAAGTGCTAAAGCCTACTAGCCCATTGCAGTAGTTGGATTCAGCCGGTTGGCACTTGTTTGGGAGAACCATTTGTTAACTCTTAGTGGAGTTCTGCGAACCAGCTGAATAGTCAAGCCTGCCTGCAGATTCAGTAGCTCACACACACCTCAGACTTTCCTGCTCACTTGTAATTAACCAAAGGAAGGGAAAACAAAAAGAAAAAATAACCATATAGGCATTTCCTCAGCAGAAAAAATGCTAGCCCCTTTAAAACTCAGGATTAAAGTGCAAGAGAATCCCCCCCCCTCCTTCTCTCTCCCTTCAGTTAATAGCTCCAAGCAGACAGCCAACAACCATTTAACAGGCTATTTAGTTGCCATATCAAAAATGCAGAAATTCAGCCAGAACAGCGAATAAATAATAGAAAATTGATAGGATTAGGTCAGAGAAGAAGTTTTAAAAATGGTAACACAGAGCAGGAGTTTCATGTAAGAGTTCTTATGTCTTACGTTCTACATTTTCTAATTAGCAGAATTGATTTTATTGCATTGGATGGGAAATAAACACTTGGACACCGAGCTGGGAATAAAGGGTCACTTTATTAAATATTAACAGAAAGACCTGCTGGGGTCGCTAAATGGTGGCGGAATTTCCTGAACATAACATACTTGGGCAACCAATGGGTATAACTCCATGCCTGGTCAGGGTGAGGCATGCCCCGCCTACACCCAGCCCATAAAGCCATGCCCAGCGTGTGGGAGGGCTCACCCTGCATGACCCGGAACCGGAAATGACGTAGGTGAGCCCCAAGGGCACCCCTTTCACACCGCTCTGTCCGGTGAGGAAGCATGAGTTGTGCAGCAATATCTGCAGGGCGGCACGCTGGCAAGGAGGCGTGGGTGGCGCAACAGACCTTAAAATAGGGCGATAGCCACGCCTCCCGACAGTCCGTGCAGTCCACAAAGGATGCTAGGAACTCTCGCGCTATTGCGCAAGAACTCCCCTGCAGAGATTGGTGCCAAGCTAATTTCCGCCTCTGCAAATGGCGGCCAGGTGTTTAATCACCCGGCCTTTCAATTAATTTGGAATAGGGTTGCTATGCTGTTTCTGTGTTTATGTATTTTGATCTACATTTTCTGCATTTAAGAGTTAGCTTACAGCAGTGGTCGGAAACCTTAATAGAATAGAATAGAATTCTTTATTGGCCAAGTGAGATTGGACACACAAGGAATTTGTCTTGGTGCAAAAACTTGGTGCAAAATTTGTCTTGGTGCAAAAACACAAGGAATTTGTCCCTTTTGCAAAAACTCAAAGAGCCATTTGGATCCGTTTCCCAAAGAAAACAAACATCCAGAGCCACAAAACCTGGGTGGGCTTGACAACTTGATGTCACTCACTCCCACTGAGTCACATGACCTCCACAGCCACGCCTACCCAGGTTTTCTTCCTCTCTCTCCCTCTTTCTTTCTCCCTCCCTTTCTCTCATCTCTTTTCTCTCTCTCTCCCTCTCCCTATCTCTCTCACTCTCTGTCCCTTCCTCGCCACCCATTTCTCTCTCCCTCTCCCTCATCTCTCCCTTTCTCCCATCTCTCTCCCCTTCTCTCTTTCTCTGCTGAGGAATAATGGCCAACCCCAGTGGAGGCTTTCAGGCGACCCTCTTCCCCCTCTCGCGACTCCCTGGCTGGCTGTGGCGCATGCGGGGAGACCCATCTCAAGCAAGAGCCAAAGCACAGCAAATGCACATGGGGATGGCGGGCAGCTTCTCGCTTAATGGCAATAGCATTTAGACTTACTGTATATACCGGTTCATAGTGCTTTACAGCCCTCTCTAAGTGGTTTGAAGAATCAGCCTATTGCCCCCAACAATCTGGATCCTCATTTTACCCACCTTGGAAGGATGGAAGGCTGAGTCAACCTTGAGCTGGTGGTGAGATTTGAAGTGCTGAACTACAGCTAGCAGTTAGCTGAAGTAGCCTGCAGTTCTGCACTCTAACCACTGCACCACCTTGGCTTAAGGAGGGTCTTTGGACGCGGCTTCTCTTGCCCTAAGGATCCAGCCATTGCCTTGCCGTATCCACCCCACCCTCACAGCCGAATGGGGAGGGTGTAAGCTCCAGCCCAAAGAGGCAGGAAGCAAAGGCTACCTTAAGCATAAATGTGGTGTGAAGGCAGGTACACTCCTGCACTAAGGGTCTGATGACCCTCCTCCCCCTCCCCTCCCCCTCCTCCTGTCATGTGGGAGGGGCACGGCAAGGCAATGACTGAAAGCAGCTCTTTGCTTCCTGCCACTTTGGGCTGGAGCTTAGGCCCTGTTCGCTTGGCCGAAGAGCTGCAGGGACGAGGGTGGACACAGCAAAGCAAGGCAATGGCCAGATCCTTAGGGAAGAAGAGCAGCCGCATCCAAAGATTTTTCTTAAGCAAGCAGCTGGCCGCCTTCCATGGCTTTTCACTTCCAGAAGGAGGGTCTCCCCGTGCATGCGCAGCCAGCCAGGGAATTGTGAGAGGGGAAGGAGGATCATCCGAAGGGAAGCCTCCACAAGGGATGGCTATGTTCCACAACCAGGCTGGAGAATCAGCCCCAGCCACTCCTTCATTCCTGCCATCGCCCTTCTCAGGCCAGGTGAAGGAGGGAGGGTGAGGCAAGCCAGTGATGGGATAGGGAGCCACAGCAGGGGACCCAAAGAGCTGCATGTAGTTCCAGAGCTGTGGGTTGCCGACCCCTGGCTTACAGTATTAGATTGTAAAGATTCCACTTTGTCTTATAACTGTGTGTGATGGAGCACCCACAACTTCTGATGGCAAACTATTCCTTTGGTTGATTGGTCTCACCCTTAGGAAATTTCTCCTTAGTCCTAGGTTGCTTCTCTCTTTGGGTAGTTTATTTATTATTTATTTATTAGATTTGTATGCCACCCCTCTCCGCAGACTCGGGGCGGCTCACAACAACAATAAAACAATGTATGACAAATCTAATATTTAAGTAACTAAAAACCCCTCATTAAAAAGCAAAACATACAAACAAACATACCATGCATAAATTGTATAGACCTGGGGGTAGGGGATATCTCAATTCCCCCATGCCTGACAACAGAGGTGGGTTTTAAGAAGTTTGCAAAAGGCAAGGAGGGTGGGGGCCATTCTGATCTCTGGGGGGAGCTGGTTCCAGAGGGTCGGGGCCGCCACAGAGAAGGCTCTTCGCCTGGGTCCTGCCAAATGACATTGTTTACTCGATGGGACCCGGAGAAGGCCAACTCTGTGGGACCTAACTGGTCACTGGGATTCGTGCGGCAGAAGGCGGTCCCGGAGATATTCTGGTCTGATGCCATAAAGGGCTTTATAGGTCATAACCAACACTTTGATTTGTGACCGGAAACTGATCTGCAACCAATGCAGACTGTGGAGTGTTGGTGTGACATGGGCACATTTAGGAAAGCCCATGATTGCTCTCGCAGCTGCATTCTGCACGATCTGAAGTTTCCGAACACTTTTCAAAGGTAGCCCCATGTAGAGAGCGTTACAGTAGTCGAGCCTCGAGGTGATGAGGGCATGAGTGACTGTGAGCAGTGACTCCCGGTCCAAATAGGGCCGCAACTGGTGCACCAGGCGAACCTGGGCAAATGCCCCCCTCGCCACAGCCGAAAGATGTTTCTCTAATGTGAGCTGTGGATCGAGGAAGATGCCCAAGTTGCGGACCTTCTCTGAGGGGGTCAGTAATTCCCCCCCCAGGGTAATGGATGGACAGATGGAATTGTCTTTGGGAGGCAAAACCCACAGCCACTCCGTCTTATCAGGGTTGAGTTTGAGTCTGTTGACACCCATCCAGACCCTAACAGCCTCCAGGCACTGGCACATCACATCCACTGCTTCATTGACTGGACATGGGGTGGAAATGTACAACTGGGTATCATCAGCGTACTGATGATACCTCACCTCATGCCCTTGGATGATCTGCCCAGCGGTTTCATGTAGATATTAAATAGCAGGGGGGAGAGGACCGACCGCTGAGGCACCCCACAAGGGAGAGTTTCCATTCATTGTTTCTTGTTGTGCCTTTTGGTGCTTTGGAAAATAGATTGACCCCCTCATTTTTGTAGGATCCCTCCTGACAGAACAATTAATTATTGGAACAATTTGCCTCCAGAAATTGTAAATGCTCCAACACTGGAAGTTTTAAAGAAGAGATTAGATAACCATTTGTCTGAAGTGGTATTGGGTTTCCTGCCTAAGCACAGGGGTGGACTAGAAGTCCCTTCCAACTTTTCTCTTCTATTTTGGAACAGTGCTGATTAATTGTCCTATTTATTGTGAGTTGGAGAAATTGCTAAGGCTGAAACCAATCAAGCCATACCTACCCAGCCGATCATTAGGCAGAGATCAGTTGTTAAATTATTTGAATCCCACCATTACCCCACTGAACATAGGCACCATGACAAATTCCTTGTGTGTCCAATCACACTTGACCAATAACATTCTCCTCTCCTCTTCTGAATATATTTTTACAAAAAAAAAAACCAATCAAAATGTTTGTAGCAAGCAATCATGCAGAATTATTTTGCTTCTTTTCAAAGAGCAAAGGATCTCAGATTGCCAAATATATTTAAACTCTATTTTTTTAAAAAAATTGTGCCAATCCATAAATCAAGATTGTAATGCACTTCCACTTCTCTTTCCTAGTGTCTGATATTCTAATATGAAGTGATACTTTCCTTTTTATCTTTCTTTTTCTGATATTGACATAGATTCCAGCAAGGAAAATATTTAAGAAATCTGTTAAAAAAGGCAAAAAACCTGCATCTGGGAAAAAAGATCAAAAGCAGCTTTCCCAAAAAGTTTCCACATTGGAAAGTGAAGGTAACATCTGCAGAATTTTCTACAACACCAGCTTTAAATATGTATATGCGACTTTGTTTTCAGACTAAGTAAGCAATAATAATGTAGAATGTTCTCTCCAATTGAATGGGTATCATCATCATCATCATCTCTCCAATTATAAAGAAGCTGTCTTATTATCATATACAGTGATACCTCGTCTTACAAACCCCTCATCATACGAACTTTTCGAGATATGAACCCGGGGTTTAAGATTTTTTTGCCTCTTCTTCCGAACTATTTTCACTTTACAAACCCAAGCTGCCGCCGCTGGGATACCCTACCTCCAGACTTCTGTTGCCAGCGAAGCGCCCGTTTTTGCACTGATGGGATTCCCCTGAGGCTCCCCTCCATGGGAAACCCCACCTCCGGACTTCCGTGTTTTTGCGATGCTGCAGGGGAATCCCAGCAGGGGAATCCCAGCAGCCCAAAAACGGGTGCTTTGCTGGCAATGGAAGTCCAGAGGTGGGGTTTCCCAGTGAGGGGAGCCTCAGCGAAATCGCAGCATCGCAAAAACACGGAAGTCCAGAGGTGGGGATTGATTGATTTTATTTGAATATATAATTCCTAATAAATGATTAATACATATCAAATGTGTGCTCTTTTTAGAAATAAAGCAAAAGCCATCAAGTAGTAGCCAGCTTCAAGAGGATAATGAAAAAGCTGCATGGAGCAGACAACAGAACTTACCCCAAAAGAAACTAAAGACAACTATACTTCCTCGAGAGGTGACATTATTTATGCATAATAAAAATGTTAAAATAAAGTAATTATGGATGGATCTAGATAAAATAAGAATGTATTATGGATGGATCTGGATAAAATAAGAATGTATTACTTACTCTTGCCCAAATTAGCCTTTGACTTCATAACTTAATTATTTTCAATTATTTCAACATATATTGGTATTTGCTTGATTTATTTTGTAGCAAAATAAATCAGCTCTCTCCCAGGCAATGAAAGTAATTTGTCTAAATGAACTAATGATCCAGAAATGTTTTACAAATCTGAGAGTTGTTTCACATTATATTTGGGTTGGTTCATATTCAAGTATCAGACTCCTTGAGATTGTAATGGGTTCAGAGTCAGCCTGACAATAAGCATCTCTCATGTAAAAAGACTACATTTAATGAATTATGAAAAAGTTAATTAGGATATGTTGGATATTGAATATCAGAAAATTCATATATGTAGAAAAAATAATCAAAATTCATAGGAGAATTTCAGAAAAAAATTACTTAAATTACAGATACAGTAATCCCCCGCTAATTTGCAGTTCATCTTTCACGGATTCGCTACTTCACGGGTTTTCAAAGGGGGCTTAAATCCATTAAATCCATTGAAAATTTTAAATGCATTAAAAATTCATAAAATTCTTCTATAGTACTACTATACTCTATTAAAGAATCTGGTAGGATATCACATGTAGTTCCAGCTGAGAAACATTATAGAATGGCTGTTTAATGCAAAGGGTGGGTTATAAAAATGCAAATACTCGTTAAATACATGAAAAAATATCTTTCCTCTACTTCATGGAAATTCGTTTTTCACGGGTGGTCTTGGAACGCATCCCCCACGAAAAATGAGGGATCACTGCATTCCAATATATGCATTTTTTTTTCTTATGTTCAATCATATCAAATCCTTGGAGACTAACTAGAAATGTCCCCGCAGTTTTGTTGACAATTATACAGAAACAAGATTTAAAGGGGATTTTGAACAGTTTCAAATATATCGCCAAAGAGCTGGGGTGGCGCAGCAGGTAGAGTGCTATACTGCAGGCCACTGAAGCTGACTGTCGATCTGTAGGTCAGCGGTTCAAATCTCATCACTGGCTTAAGGTTGACTCAGCCTTCCATCCTTCCGAGGTGGGTAAAATGAGAACCCGGATTGTGGGGACAATATGCTGGCTCTGTTTAAAAGTGCTATTGCTAACATGTTGTAAGCTGCCCTAAGGAGAAGGGTGGCATAAAAATCTAATAAATAAAATAAAATAAATAAAAAGTCATTCGCCTGATAAAAATTATTCATTCTGAATGTTGCTTTACCAATGGATCTAATATTATTATTATTATTTACTTTCTAGTCACACCCAGCTTGCCATGGTCCCGACTTTACATGGCATCGCTTCAATATTAGTGGTCATAGTCCACTGATACAACATTACCTCCAGAAACGTGATGCTGAATCAAAATCAGGCTGTGACATCTTCATTTCTAGGAGGATGATATACAAACCAGTGCCATATCCTTATAATGTTCAGAAGGGAAGTATTGATGGAAAATTGTTAAGACTGAGTTTCTTTGCTAACTATTATAATTTTTTCCAGTATCATATTTAAGAAATGTACTTTTAAATTTATATATAAATGTCTAGATCATTTTGGGAACCTATTACTTTTTTGGGTGGTTTGCTTAAGAAAAAAAATTCTAGGTAGAAATTTCCTTTACATTTAAATTCACTGATTCTGCCAAAACATATGCAGACGTGATCGAGGAAAATTACCATATCCTCCATCAGAAGCACAAAGCCTTCAAGAAATATTATTGGCAACAACACAGAGAAATCAGGAAATTTAGTGAACAATACAAATGTAATCAGGAACTTTACAGGTACCCAAATATGTATACTGAAACTATGTAATTTTATGCATATAATGCCCACATTTTAAAACTCTTTCTGGGTGTAGGTATGGCGGAGAGGGGCGGCATACAAGTCTAATAAATAATAATAATTATTATTATTTTCTTCCTCTACACGTTCAATTTTTGTTTTGTTCCATCTTGTGTGATGATCTTACCTATTATTTTGAATTGGCCAACATTGCTTTAATAAAGAATTAAAATGAATTCTAGCATCACAATATCAACATGAGGGGAAGAGGGCTCCCTCTCAGAGTTTCCTGTTTCTTATGCAATGCCTTTATTGTTAATTCTTATTTCTTCATTGGCCACTATGAATTATTCATTACACTAACCCAATACATTGGTTTAAAGGATTTTTGTATTTGTTTGCTCCCATAGTAACATAATTGATTTGCCCTGAGCTTTGCAGTTCAACAAAATCCAAGATTATACTTTGTGACATTCATGGGTGCTCTGTAAGAATTGCATTTCTGTTGTGTGGATGTTATACTCTATAGAAATTAGAAATTAATGTGATTTCTTTTAATTTAGAAAAAATTCCAGTAACTAGCATATATTAGTGTATTTTTCCTATACTGCAGAAGTCAACAGCTTAAATACTTTTAATAAAATGACAGGAGCAGCCCAGTTTCCTCCACATTGTCACCTCCTATCCATTATATATTTTTTAAATACGTTATTTTATGGGGGGGAAATTCAATACCTCATAAGTAGCTGGATTGTAAATAAGTAACTTGGACTCATTGGGAAAGGCTTTATGAATGTACATATGTGTATATATATTTCAAGCATTTATGAGTTACCTGCTTGAGAGCTTGATTAGAAAATATGGCTTCAATCTTTATCTGTAATCATAACCTAGGTTTCTTCTCAATTTTAAAATTCAAACAATTTCTCTTCTGCTACTTTATGCTCAAGTTAATTTCAGTTTTTCTCTTATCACTTTGTTCTGCAGAGAAGCTATAAAAGAAGAGATGAAAAAGAAAAAAGCACAAAAACGAAAAGAATTGCTTTCTTTGAGGCATCGGCAGAATAGCTCAGAACCTTCATCCCTGTTTTCAAAAGTTTCATCCAGGAAACACCATAGTTTTCCTTGATCTGTCCTTATGAACTGACATTGATTGAATTCAGTGGAAACATGTTACAAAATGATGATTTAAATAAAATTAAAGAACCTAGGTTTGGTACTAAATGTAAATATATTGCTAATTAGAAATAAATGAGTAAGGGGGAATGATTAGGTTTTGGGAAATGTTACTGGATATAATTTCTTTTATTACTTTTGAATATGATATGTATAATTCTTTCCCATTACATTTGATTTTATTGTTGTACAGTATTTGTTTCATTCTTTGTCCAATTTAAGAATACTGTATATTGACTCTAAATTGGATGATTTGCAGCTGTTCTAACACCAATTTCATAAGAGGTCTCCATAACAGCAGCACTTCTTTTCTTTAGAATTATAATATCTAAGTTTGGAATGTTTAATTTGTTAACTGAACTGTACATTTTAGCTCCTAGTGAAACTAATGTGCAAGGTGTTATTTTTCTTTGTTCTTATATTAGCCCCAGTCAATGAAGTTTAAAAGAGCATCTCTTTTTAAAGAAGAGCATTTTCAAATATTAAAAATTGTATTACAGTGATCCCTCGATTATCGCGAGGGTTCCGTTCCAAGACCCCTCGCGATAATCGATTTTTCGCGATGTAGGGTTGTGGAAGTAAAAACACTATCTGCGCATGTGCGCCCTTTTTCCATGGCCGCGCATGCGCAGATGGTGGAGTTTGCGTGGGCGGCGGGGAAACCCGGATCTTCGACTGCTCGCTGCTGCTGCGGCCGCCCAGCAGCTGATCTGCTCGGCGGCAGCAGCAAGGAGCCGAATCGGGCTTTCCCCTTTGCGTGGGCGGCGGGGAAACCCCGATTTGGCTCCTCGCTGCTGCCGCCGAGCAGATCAGATGCTGGGCGGCCGCGGGCAGCAGCGAGGAGCCGAATCGGGCTTTCCCCTTTGCGTGGACGGCGGGGAAACCCCGATTCGGCTCCTCTCTGCTGCCGCCGAGCAGATCAGATGCTGGGCGGCCGCGGCAGCAGCAAGGAGCCGGGGTTTCCCCGTTGCGTGGGCGGCGGGGAAACCCCGATCTTCGTCTGCTCGCTGCTGCAGACGAAGATCGGGGTTTCCCCGCCGCCCACGCAAAGGGGAAAGCCCGGCTCCTCGCTGATGCCCCCGCTCGCCCGCCCGCCCGCAAGAGGGGGAGAGATAGAGAAAGAGAGAGAAGGAAAGAAAGAGATGAGAGAGGGAGGAAGAGAGTGTGAGAGAGGAAGAAGCAAGATAGAGAAAGAGAGAAAGAAAGATGAGAAAGGAAGGAAGAGAGTGACGTCATCGGGTGGGAAAAATCGCAATACTGTATACGTTTCGCGAAGATCGAGATCGCGAAACTCGAGGGATCACTGTATACCAGTATGCCTATAATAAGTTGTAATTATGTTGTAATTTAATTATGTTGTAATTAAATCATGGCAACAACAGATATGGATTGTAAACATATATAATTAGGAGAAATTATTTCTATTCTATTTGTCAGAATATAATGTTCTATTAGATTCTGAGCTCTACCTTTCAAGGAGGATATTGCTAAGCTGGAGCATATACAGAGAAAAGCAACCAAGATAATTAATGGCCTAAAAAATTCACATTTGTGAGGGAAAAACTAGGAAGACATGATAGGTCTCCTCAATTCAGACATTTGATTTGGGCTGCAATTCTGTCCAGCAGAATTGATCAAGTTGTTCCTGGAGACATGCCAAGAAAAATTGAACTTAAAGAAGGTAGATTTAGTTGATCATAAGAAAAAAAATCCTACTGTTCTGTTCCTTGCTTAATTGTTCCGGTGCTTTCCTTAAATCCATTACTCTGCGCCCTTTGCAATGGTCTGCCAGTGTTTCCCAATCTTGGCAATTTACTGTGGAATTCTGGGAGTTGAAGTCCACACATAGCAAAGTGGCCAAGTTCGAAAAACACTGCCTGAGAAGCCAATTTCTCTCTCCCCGCCCCCCTCAAGTTTGGGAGCTCAGTTCCCAGCAGCCACAAATTCTGCCTGCAAAGTCCATGTCTGAGCTGCAGGCCAGCCTGTTTCAACTCAGGTTAAAGTTTGACAGTTATACTCAGCTGCATATAAAGCAAGGTCTGAGCTGAGCAGCATTTTGAGTGAAGGGAATTCAATCTCTTGTGGCCAAGGCTACAGATTATCCCCCCTCCCCCAGGTTTTTTTCTCCCAGACCAATTTACTTCCTAAATTACTAAAATGCTACTAACAAGTTGGCATGAAGGTGACATGAGGAGAGAACTGAGAGGAAATAAACTTTACCTAATTTACCTCAGAGCCTAACTACTCATGTAATTTTGCCTCATAGCAGAATGTCTGGTGAGGAAGCAATAGAGGTGTGAATAGGGGAAATCTGACATGCAATTCTGAGCTCCTTTGTGATTTTTTTTTTAAAAATGTAACTTTTAAACAGACCATAAAGGAAGCAGCTTTCATTCTGAGGCAAGATTCCAGAATAAGAATTGGCCTCTAGAGAGAAAAATCTATATTAAAATATGTTCTAGAAGGATGAGGATCACATATAACTTGTATACAGTATGCCAGACTTTTTTTCCCCTTCAAAACAATATATCATTTCTCATTTATTAGGGTTTATTTACTTATTGTAGATTTAGACGAGAAAACGTGGCCTATGATGGAAATGAACAACATTTTTATGTGTATATGATGTACAATTATGTAATACCATAATTATTATCTATGTACACACATGCACATTTATCATCTATGTACACACATACAGGAATGTCATTTGAAGATGATTCAATAAGTTATACAATGCATCATAATAAAATTCACTGTGAATCTATTAATTTATTGTTATAGTTTTATTACCACATTGCATTTATTGTTACTGCTGCTGTTAATTGGGATTTTATCTTGCAAACAGCACAATGACCCATGGATTTTAATCTTCAATTGGCCAGACTTGCCTGCCAGTTAAGTCAGATTGCCTCCTGTGAATATTACAGTTAAATAATATACTAAATATATAGTGTTTGAGCACTGCCTCCATGTATTATAGACAATTAAAGTGAACTGAATGTGAAAGAAGTTTTTTTTTAATTCTCAAATTATGTTGCAAAAATGTTGGTAACCTTTTTTCCTTTTGAATCTTCTACCTGGAAAAGATTTAAATCGGTGCTGATTCAAAGATCAAATATAGTGTTGAGTGGTCTATTTTTTAGAATGAAATTCATCTTAGTTAATGTATTTCAGCAAACTACTTAGCCCCTTCTAGGCTAGCATAATATGGTAAACATCAAAAACTCATGAAATAATAAGGTAATTTATCCTTTTTAGCAGTATTGAATTGATTTCTGCAGCACTGACTGAATTCTATTAGTTCTATTTTCACAATGAAATCTGTAGAAGATCAAGTTGTACAAGAAGAACTAGGATATCAAGATGAAGAGGTATGAAAATATATTTGGTTTAGTAATAATTTTCAATGTACGCTTTCTCTTGAAAAAATATTACAAGAAATGTAACAAAATGGATAGTATTTTTTACAAATAATAAATGTATAACTATGTTTATGTTGTCATTGCTTATCAGCATCAAAAGAAGTTGGCAACAGGCAGGTGACCTCAGTTGAGAACAAAAAATTAAAAAGGATTGGTACTTGTAAACTAATTAAAAACTTGAGACTTGGATGGGAAGAAACAGGCTGAACCTAAAGCCAAATAAGATTGAGTGTGCATTTATTCATCAAGATTGTCAACTAGTTCTTGTGTTTCCTTTGGATGGGGTAACTGTCCAAAGCAGGGTATTTGTTCCTTGATTCACAGTTACTACTAAATATATTTAAGATATACTTTACCTTTTCCTAGATAGATTAAAGGTTAAAAACATCAAAATGTGTCATGTGGACGAGACTTTGCATTGGTGAATTTATCCTTGTTGGAGAGAGTATTGCTAGCTAGTTCCTTTTAAAGATATACTTATCTATGCCTATTCAAGAAACCATCACTGGACCCTCCGTGTTGAACAATTTTCATCCAATCTCCCACTTGCTTTTAGGAAAGCTTATCAAGAAAGAGGTGGCATTGCAATTGTGGAGGATCCTGGAGGAAACAGATTAGTTGGATCCTTTTCAGTCATGTTTGCGGTCCAGAAACGGGACTGAAACTGCATTGGTCACACTTAAAAATAATGTCTGATGGGAGCAAGATGGTGGCAATGCTTCTATCCTTGCTCTCCTAGATCTGCCAGCAGTTTTCAATACCATCGACCATAGTATCCTTTTGGGCCAACTTGAAGAGTTGGGTTGGGTGGCACAGTTTTGTGCTGTTTCCCTCTCTCCAAGACCAGTCCCAACTGGTGGTGATACGAAATGAAAAGTCTATCCCATGGCCCCTTTGTGGGATGCTACAGGACTCTGTGCTCCTTTTCAAGATCTACATGAAATCACTGGTGACATCATCCGTCTCCATGGAATGAAGTATAACTAATATGCTGACAATACCAAATTATATATCTCCATTCCTGATGAAATGATTTCTGTAGTGGATGCCTTTCACAATGCCTGGATGCTGTGGAGGTCTGGCTGGGTAGCAATATACTTTAATTGAACCCAGTAAGAGAGTGGATGATCTCTTCTGTTCCTAGGAGTTTATCTTCCCTCGTCACTGCTCCAGTCAGATCCGGTGCATAACTTGGGGGTCTTCTTAGACTCATGACTCCTGCTCAAAAGCAGGTGGCAACCATGGCCAGGAGGCCCTTTGTCCAATTTCACATTGTGCATCAAGTAAGCTCTTTCCTGGACAGGGAAGCTCTATGTTCAGTCACTCATGCCCTTGTCATCTCCCAATTGTACTATTGCAATGCCCTCTACATTGCAATAGTACAATACAATAAATAAACAAACCAAAATTCTGTTCTCATGTTACAGGAATCATTTTTCCAGGACATTGATCTGTTACAGAAGCATGGAATTGTAAGTAAATTCAGGAATTAAACTACAATACTATAACAACAACAAAAGTGGAAGTTTTCTCAATGGATGTAAACTCTTTTCATACACTTAAATATGATTCTCTCTGTTTTTTATTATTTACACTTATATTTATCCTAATACTTTTTCTTTCTATCTGTACTAAAAGGAGGATGTTGTGCATATGTGTGTTTTTATCTGTATTTTGGCAAAAATGATTTGCATGTGTGTATGAGAGAATGACTGGTGTGAAAAAGAATATTTGACATAAATGAATATTGTAAAGGAAAAAACCTATTTTAAAAGAAAATAATTTATTAGTTTTTAAAAATTCCTATCATTATTTTTTATAAACTAAAGGCAGCTTTCATACCTAAGGCGGGACTAGAATTCAGTCTCTTGGTGCCTTAACTAATAAATAAAACTGTCTTTTCCTGACCATGCCTTTTATGATGTATGAATTGTGGTAGTGAATTTATACATATATAAATGCATATGCCCGGTAGATTTATAACTTTTCTTCCTGCACACGTTTATTGGTGAAAGAGGGATGAAATCTGCAGCACTGGTTTCACCTAGTACAGTGGAACCCCGACATAAGAGCTGCTCTACTTAAGAGCAACTCGAGATAAGAGCTGGGAGGGGAGAGATATTTTTGTTCTACTTACAAGCCCAAATTCGAGATACAAGCGCCAAGGAGCTGTCTCCTGAAGCCAAACGCTAACTTCCGCGTTCGGCTTCAGGAGACAGCTGCGAAGCGGCGCGCGTGTTTTAAAAGGTTGCAGCCGGCCTGGGGGGCTCGGGGGGGTGCTTGCAGCTTTCTTTCTTGCTCTCTTTCTTTCTCTCTTTTACCTTCCCTTCCTCTATTTCTTCTTTTCTTTCTCCTTCCCACCTTCTTCCCTCCCTCCCTCCCTTCACTCATTCCTCTCTTACTCTCCCCTTTCATAAGTTTCCTTGCTTCCTTCCTCTGTTCCTGTCCCTTCCCCCTTTCTTTCTTTCTTTCTTTCTTTCTTTCTTGCTCTTTTTCTTTCTCTCTTTTACCTTCCCTTCCTCTATTTCTTCTTTTCTTTCTCCTTCCCACCTTCTTCCCTCCCTCCCTCCCTGCACTCATTCCTCTCTTACTCTCCCCTTTCATAAGTTTCCTTGCTTCCTTCCTCTGTTCCTGTCCCTTCCCTCTTTCCTTCCTTCCTTCCCACCCTCCGTCCATTCATTCACCCATTCCTCTCTTGATCGCTTAAAGCCGGTCCCTGGTGCAAAAAGGGTTGGGGACCTCTGTCCTACAGGATTGGGTGGCAGAGAAGTTGAACATATGTAAATTTAAAAGTTTAAGAAAGTTTACAAGTTAAGTGAAAGAAACTTCATTATTCATTTATATGTACATGTACATTTCTTCATTAAAAACATGTCTTTCTGCATAATTTAGACTAACTTTGTGAGTTTTTTGAGGGCTGGAACCAATTAAAATTATTTACATTAATTCCTATGGGGAAAAGTCGTTCGAGATAAGAGCTGCTCGACTTAAGAGCCCAGGTCCGGAACGAATTAAACTCGTATCTCGAGGTACCACTGTATTGGCAAGATAAAAACATTATTCTAAAAAATATTTATTTCTGGGAAGATCATCTTAAATTCAGGGTCATTTTGCTTTCACTGCTTTACACCATGTTTATTTCCTTTACAGAATGTAGCAGACATTAAGAAACTGAAATCAGTAGGAATTTGCACAATCAAAGGGATTCAAATGACAACTAAACGGGCATTATGTAATGTGAAGGGACTTTCAGAAGCCAAAGTAGAAAAGATAAAAGAAGCAGCCAACAAACTTATAGTAAGCAAAAATTATCCCACAAGATTTTCTTTATCATTATTTCCTACAGGAAACCTGAGAAGGTATAGGTAGTCCTCGACTTTAGTGTATGTGATTCACTAAACTTAAATATACCACCTTTTCTAGGTAAGCATTTTACATTTTTCTGCTTTTTTTATTTTTATTTTCCCTCCTCGCTCCTCAGAAATACTAGCAAAAACACTAAGATTTGACACTGTCTTGCATTGTATTATACATGCATATGCATACATGTATTTAAATATAAAATGGGTTTGCCGCCCAGCTCACTATAAGGAAACTTTGGGCAGCTTACAATATTAAAATAAAACCATAAATATATGTATAAATATATAAAATTATATTAAAAATTACAATAAAATACAAGGTACAACTAAATATGGGAAGGCAGGAGAATATACGAGGGGGAGATGGGAACAGCTATTCAATGATCAACCGCCTCCAAGCCAATAGGCAGAATCAGAACCTCTTACAAAAAATCAGGAGGGTGGAAGACAATATGACCTCAGGGGGCATCATGTTCCAAAGAACTGAACCCTGACTGCAGAATTCCTTGACTGATGGGATCTGCATCATCCCTCCACTGTTGGCATGGGTGGGATGGACCTGTCCCTGTTCCTCAACTAATCTGGACCCATGCCATGCAGGGCTTTATGGGTAATAATCAACACTTTGGCAAAACAGAAGCCAGTGTAATACTCAGAACAGTGGTGTAACATGGGCCACTTTAAAGGCCCCAAGTATTGGGCCCCAATCTGCACCAGTTGATGCTCTCAAAAGCTTTTCAAGGGTAGCCCCATAGGGACAGCAGTGGGCTACGAACTGGAATGCTAATTTGCGCTCGCCGCCGCAGCTCATAAGTTCTTGCGGGACCAGCGCGATTTTTCTGCTGCACCTGTGGAAGTAGCAAAATTGCACCTGTGCTTCGGCGAGGTTTTACCTGCAGCTCCGTGTGCGATTTTGCTTCCTCCACAGGTGCAGCAGCAAAATCACGCTTGTCCTGCAAGAACTTAAGAGCCGCGGCAGCGAGCGCAATTTAGCATTCCAGCTCGTAGCCCACCACTACATATGGAGCACATTTCAGTAGTCTAAGCATGAGATGACTAGGGCTTGAATGGCAGAGTGCAGGGACACCAAATCCAGGAAAGGCAACAACTGATGCATAACCCTATAAGAAAGAAGGCTAGAAGAAAGTTGTCTTCTAGCCATAGCTAGAAGAGTCTTGAGTACAGGAGAACCCCCAAATTGCAGACCATGTTTGTCTGCGGTAGTGCCACCCCATGCAGATCTAAAGCAAAGTCCCACATCTTTAAGTCCATGTACCCAGAGTCATTTGGTCTTGCCAGGGTTCAGCCAAAAATCTGTTGTTCCCCAGGCTCCTATAGCTTCCAGCACTATTTTCCTCCCATTCTTCCTATTTAACACTGTTTCTTAAATAGTTTGTCAAGAAATTGGATTTTGCAAATCAATAACCAATTATTTCAGTTATTTGGATTAAGTCTTCCTCAGATCCTTCTTTCATTCAGTCAGTCACCTTACAAATCAATCCAATTCAGTTAGTAATTCTGCTATATCTAATACATGTCCTTAATTTACTTCATCACATGTTTTGATAGTTTGCTGCATGGAATCAAGCTTTGCAATGTCTAGTCATAGTAAAGAAATGGTGAAAACCTAAAATAAGCCTAAATTCATTCGTTTAGCTCAGGAATCGAAAAAGATCTAAACAAAATATAACTGTAAAAAAGTTATTGCTTTTTATAAAATGAACATTAACTATTGAGATTTTTTTGGAAATATATCCCACTATATCCCACCAAGTATTATGCACATTACACTGAATAACTTTCCAGAACTTCAGCTAGTCCTTGACTTATGACCACAATTAAGACCAACATTTCTGTTTTTAAGCAACACAGTAGTTAAGTTGCACAATGGCTATTCTAGCCATAATATCACCTACTTTTGGGAGCCGGAATTATGAGTCCAGGAGGACCCCCAAATTGCATACTGGATCTGTCTGGGATAATCCAATTCCATACATATTTAATTATTATAAACAATTTTATGACCTTTTTTGCCACAGTTGTTAAGTGAATCACTGCATTTGTTAAGTTAGTAACATAGAGGTTGAGTGAATTTGGCTCCTCGATGATGTCGTTGGTCAAAAGTTTGCAAAAGGTGATCACAGATCCTGGGGCACTACAGCTGTCATAAATATGAGTATGTTGTTAAACATTCAGGACAATAGAGATTCTGCACTGGTTGTTAAATGTGAAAAACTGTCATAAGTCACTTTTTTCAATGCCATTGTAACTTTGAACAGTTATTAAAACCATTGTTGATCAAGAGCAACCTGTTCACTACTATCACTACTACATGGTTAGGAGTTTTGATCAAATATTATATTATTGTTTGCTCTTACTACTTGCATTATTTGTTCAGTGTAAAAAGTAATTTACAAATGTTAAATGACTGTGACTTAAGACATATTAAATAATTTCATTTTCCCCCTCCAGGAACCAGGGTTTCTGACTGCTTTTGAGTATAGTGAGAAGCGAAAGATGGTATTCCATATTACCACTGGAAGCCAGGAATTTGAGTTAGTAAACTGACAACCCTATACCATACCTCTATTTTTTCATTTCCTTCATGCTCAAGTTTTTATTGAGTTTTTACTTTTATTTAGTTTTTAGTCTTTTATTTTAACTTAGTTTCAGCTGACTCTGCCCCACTCACTCACATCACACTCACATGATAGTGTAGTTTATAGAGGGTTTTATTTGTCATGAGAAAGCTTAATTCCCCAGGCAATGGCCAATTAGTCCACAACACAAATAGCAAACTGCTCATACAGTAAGTCCAATAAGTGAACATAACTCTTCCCCCCCCCCCCCGCCTGCCCCACACAACTTAAAGTACATCCATGTTAGCTGACAGGTTATAGAAATTCAGAGTTCCAGGAAACATGAATGAGCATGTACCCATGACCCACACACATTTCTTCCCACAATGCCTGCTGTGCTAAATAGCTCCCAGTGCAGCCCGTCAAGAAGGTCAAGGCCTCCATTTCTCTGCTCTGTGCTCTGAGACTCACCACAGCAGGCAGCTCCTCCTCCTTTTCTTCACTGATCTGCAAGTTGTCTCCAGTCAGAGCCTGTTCTGCTGGTAGTTTAGGGTCAGTAATTCCTGATGTGCCAGGAATTATCTTATTCTCCCTCCAGCTTGCCTCTGAGAAAGCAATGGAAGAGTCATCTAAAGGAGTCATCACACTATCTTTATTGCCTCAGTAGTACCATAACTAAGCATTTAACATTGCCCTTGACATGTAATCTTTGCTCCAGAGATTATACTTTTTATTAGGCAAAATTAAAAACTGTTAGAGAATGGGCCAAATTTTGCTTATCAAGAGATAAATCACTTTTAAATTGATTAAATTAATATATAACTTAGTTTATAAACAAGTGACAATCACTTGATTGTAATGGGGCACAAGTTTAATAAATTTAAATGCTTGTTTTGGTTTATAAATACACTTGTAGAAAGAAAACAAAGGGGAGTATTTTGAATCTTCTTTATATTTCTTTCTTTTGCAATATCATATATCAAGTAAATAATCATTTATTATCATCTATTGATATTGTTAAAGTGACATTTTAGTATTTTTCATTTTACATTATTCCTAGATAATTTATCACCCTAGATACTCTATCAGCTACCATTCTGTCAGATACAAGAAACCAGATCCACATGTGAACAGTCAGTTAGAGATGTTTTATTTCTGAAGGCTATAAACAACTTATTGCACCTGGGTGAGACTAGATAAGGTTCAATGGAAAGTGTGTGTATAATACTTTGCTTTCTTGAGTCCATGTAGAAATTCCAAAGTAATTTCTTGTTTGTCTCCTCCCTCTGGCTTAGCCTGTCTCAGTCCTATACATTCCATGATTTTAAGTATTTTTTCTTCTTTCCAGTAAACTCCTAGGTGGTGGGATTGAAAGCATGGCTATCACAGAAGCCTTTGGAGGTTAGTTAACATATTGGGAAATAATTCCCTAAAGCTATAGGAATTTTAAGTATATTGAACAGGCATTATATTTTCATTTGTTTGTCAATATTTAAAAATCAGTCTTTTTAGAACTGGAAGGAGCTGTACCCTTTTTTTTTTTTTTTGTATTTTGGGACCTACTATATAAGTAAGTAAAATATATCAGATTGTAGTATATCTAGACCAGTTTTCTTAGTGTGATACCATTCAGGTTGGGTAGAATTCTCTGAAGATATTCGAGTAGTAAATTTTCATGGTAGTCATTCCAGAGTATCTTTAGCATGCCTAACTCGGAAAGCTGCTTTAAGCCTTTAAATTGAATATTAAAATTACTAAATGCTATCTTAATAATATGTAAATATTTTTAAAGTCTATGAAATCTGTAGCATTGCATAAATATTATATATAGTTGAAGTGAATGGAACCTCAAGTATGTAGGTAGGCCACACCAGAAAAATCAACTTCACAGGATGACTGAAGTTATACTATAGTGACAGAACCTTGCGATTTACTTTCTTATGCACCAATGAATCAGGAGGACTGTTTGAATCACTTCTGAATACTATCTTCTTCCTCAGACTTCAAGAATATTTCAATACTATCTCTATATTTCTGTCAAACTATCTCCCTTACAGAAGTGTCCCTTCTGAATGGTTTTCATTGGATAATGGAGTTCTGCATATTATCATGATATTATCATGTCAATACAACACAGCAAACGAGATTACTATGCTGGATTTTGTATTTCATCACCAGTGGAGTGCTTCCCAAGCACCTAGGACTGCGTGATGTAGCGGCGAATTATGTTTGCTGATCCCAGTAGAGCGGCCTTTTGCAATTGACAGATGGAGATTTTGTCAATTCCGATGGTTTTCAAATGTCCGCTGAGATCCTTTGGCACTGCGCCCAGGGTGCCAAGTACCACTGGGATCACTTTCACTGGCTTATGCCAGAGTCGTTGCAGCTCGATTTTTAGATCTTCGTATTTCACTAATTTCTCTAGTGATATTATTATTATTATTATTATTAATAATAATAATAATAATAATAATTATTATTATTATTATTATTAATTAGATTGGTATGCCACCCTTCTCTGAAGACTCGGGGTAGCTCACAGGATACAAAAACAACACCACATCTAATTAATTAAAAATTACTACTAAAATCCCATATGCAATTGATCCTTCCATTATGTGAGAATATAAATACAGTATTTGTATATAAATATATAAATCCTTATAAAAGGGAATTAATCTGAACACTGGAGCTTTTGTGCTAATAAACTGATATGGTTAGTTGTTGTGTTAGTCTTTAAAACAAAAACAAAGAAACTTTGGACTAATTAGCATGACTGACTTAGCTTTTTTACAATATTTAAATTTTTGTTTTTATAGAATTCCGAACAGGCAAAACCCAACTTTCACATACTCTGTGTGGTATGTATCAAATAATAATTATATTGAAAACTGCATGTTCAATATGCAAAAATATGCTGATATTATTTAAAATCATATACATATGATGTGTGAACGTTCTAAATATTAAACTAGATGAAGAATTAGCTTTCTTCTCTACAGTGGTGGTTTGTATCTTTCACTTGGTAAGGATAACTCTAATCCTGCCTTCATCCCCATAGCCTTTCTCACTGCCTTGTAAGAAAGTATGAAAGCAAGCTTTAGAAAGAAATGATACTGTGTATTTTAACAATCATATTCTGGGGGGAGGAACTGCAGGGATTGCATTCTATTCTTGCTTTGGCAGTTTTCTTAGCAATATCATCTACCTGAAGATATTTCCCAAAATCATTAAAATAGAAAAAGTGTATTAAATGTTCAGGCTCCGAAGCTTATCAAAATCTCAATGGTGGTGGAATAAAGAGCAGCCAAGCTAAGCAGATTATACTACATATGCAGCTGGCATGTCATCAGGTCAGAATAATTGATATGTTCCATCTGACAAAGGAGAGGATGAATGATCAACAAATGAAGATGAAACTTCTTCCATTGTTTCTGGCAGCATTCATTTTATGGCAGCCTCAGATTTTTCAATTTTACTACTGTATATTGTATAAGATAGGTATGGAGGCAACAGTAGCTGCACCACTAGACTATTCTCAGCTTCATCCAGGGCTGCAGCGAATTTCCATTCCCTTCTGATCTGCAAGTATTTATTTGTATATCATTTAAGGCAACATACAATGTACAAGGAATAAAAATATACAGCCAATATAAGTACAATAAAACAAATCTGACCATCATTAGTTCCCATTTCACCCTGAGAAATCCCACTTCTAAAATTATTTTAGAATAAGTTAAACTCTTTCATTTTGATCTTTACTCATCTAACATGCTGAGCTTTTGATGCAGAGGCCAATAGGAAAAAGGGGAATTTAATGTAAAATTCATTCATTGTTTTGACAGTAACCCGTTGATTGTAGATATTTGAAAATTTGTTACTATTATTATTCATTTTAGTGACAGCCCAACTTCCAGGAACAGATGGATATACAGGAGGGAAGATTATTTTCATTGACACAGAAAACACATTGTATCCTGAATATACTGTGTTGATTGAACAGGGTGAAAAGATTTCCAAGGATTTCCTATATAGTATTAATAATAAATTTTAAATTTGGGGATATGACAAGGGTGGGTTCCTCCCATTTTGGCCCGGATTGCCCAAACCACTGGTGACATCACTGAAGTGGATCGACCAGTGCCGGTCCATGGGCACCGCCATCTTTTGTTGTGACTTTTTAGCGATTTTTAAAAACTGTTTTGAAGTATTTTCCTTTTCTGCTGCTTGTAAAAGGGCCCTCCTACCGATATCAACCTTTATTCCTTTGTTTGAAGCACAGCTAATCAGTTGTGTTTCTGGCCGATTCTAGCACAGATGTAAAATTGCATGAGAGGATGCATGCATGAAATATCACGATGCGAACCAGTGGCGATGGTAAGTGGAACCCATCCAAGGCTTATGGTACAACATAACAGGGATGGGTTCCACTTACCTTCACCACCAGTTCAGATAGCGATGTTTCACACGCGTGTACTTGATACCTCTTGCAATTCTGTTTCCGCGTGTATTCAGTAGCTATAATCAGGCTGAAACACAGCTGAGAAGCTGATACTCTGTGCTTCGGGCAAAAGAATAACAGTTAGTATAAACCCTGGAGTGGGCGGGCAAGCCCTTTTTCAAGCAGCAGCAGAGGAAAAAACTTCAAAACATAAAACATTCCAATTTTTTTTAAAAAAATGGTGGTGCCCATGGACTGGCATTGACCAAACTGGATCCAGGATGCCATCATGACGTCAACAGCGGGTCACTACCCAACGAAGTTCGGGTTTGGCGAGTTCGGCTGAACTTTGCCGTGAAGTTTGGGTGAGTTCATCGAACCTGAACAGCAGCAGTGGCGTCCTTTTCTGTAAAAATAAACAAGGAGGTGGGGAATTCCCCACCTCCTTTTGCTTCTTTTAATTTTTACGGAAAAGGATGCCGCAGTGGCGCTGCAAGCAAAAGGAGGTGGGGAATCCCACGATGGGATTCCGGGGGCGGGGCTTTGATGTCATGGAGGCTCCTTCCTGTTTCGGCTGGCCAGGAAGGAGTCTCCATGACGTCAAAGCCCCGCCCCCGGAATCCCATCGTGGGATTCCCCACTCTCTTTCCAGGCGGCGGCGCTTCGCGGTGTTCAAGGGAACACCGAACACTGAACCTGAACTTTTTAAAAAGTTCGGGTTCGGGTTCGGCATGCTGAACACTGCAAAGTTCAGCACAAATCCAAACTTTGCAAGTTTCGTTTGCCCAACACTAGTCACTATCAATTTGGAAGATATTTGTTTTTATGTATAGGCTTCAGCTATATATCTGAGAACTGAATTAAAAATCAGGTTACCTTAACAAATAAACTCTCCAGTCGTCCAGACCGTCTACGTGACATTGCTGATCGCTTCAATGCAGATCACGAGGCAGTTCTTGACAATGTATTGTATGCACGGGCTTATACTAGTAAGATTGCAACAAGATGGCATAGGAATCCTGCTTATTTTAAGAATGAACAAGGGGGTTCAAGGGATTACTATTGGAATTATGTCTATTTTTCAATTTATGTTTCTGTTTTGAATAATTATAGTATACTGTATATATATATATATATATATGGCCAGCTGATGAGGCCTAATAAGGCCGAAATAGATCTATCCTGGTCTCCCTTAATTTTAAAATTCCAGCTATAAACATTTAAAACATATATATATATATATATATATATATATATATATATATACACAGTATATATATATATATATATATACAGTATATATATATATACACCGGTATATAAAATTTTCACATAAAATTGAGTTATAAACTTTCCTGAAATCTAAACACATTATCTCTCAGTTTATTTATTCTCCTCAAAGAAATATTTATATTCCCTTCCCTATCACTGCACTTTATGGATTTTGTATAGTGGGGTTTGTTTATAACACACAAGAGACTTCTTTCTTAAGGAAATTTGCGTAATAAAGGTATTTTTTTCTTTTTCTAATACAGTATTATGTATAAACACTCTTTAAAATTTTTAATTTCTAAGTTATTATGATAAGACCACATTCTGCAAGGTTGTTTCAATCAATCAATCAATCAATCAATCCATCAATCAATAAGAACAGAGCTGGATGTGACCTTGGACATCTTCTAGTCCAACTCTCTGCTCAAGCAGGAGACCCTATTTCATTTCAGATAAGTGACTATCCAGTCTCTTCTTTAAAACGTCTTGTGATAAAGCACCCACAACTTCTGATGGCAAACTGGTTAATTGTCTTTACTATTAGGAAGTTTATCCTTAGTTCCAGGTTGCTTTTTGATTAGTTTCCATCCATTATTTCTTGTTCTGCCTTCTGGCGCTTTGGAAAATAAGTTAATCCCCTCTTTGTACACAACTTCTCAAATATGCTATCTTGTCCCCCTTGTTCTTTTTTTCTCTACACTAGATAAACCCAAATTCTGTTCTTCATATGTTTTCATCTCTAGGCCTTTAATCGTCTTAGTTGCTCTTCTTTACATTTTTTTGTAATATGGTGACCATATTACTGGATGCAGTATTCTAGGTGTAGCCTTACTAAGGTTTAGATTAGATTTCATTAAGTAAATAAATAAGTACAGTAGGAAAATCACATCAACTATTTGAACGTGACATTACAGATGACTTTGATATGGAAATATTGCAGAATTATAGGTAAAATTTCTAATTAGGTATATAAACATTAATGTGACCTCAGCTAGAAATGAATATTAATTTGCAGAATTTTCAAAAGAGGATTTCAAATATTTATGAAGTATATAGCTTCTTTTACAATTATTTTAAAGTAATATTTTAAAAATAGCAACCTTAATATACTAAAATGTAGATATGTCAGCTGTAATAAGAACTCAGCAATTATACATCTTGGTCTATCTAGCATGTATTTCTTTTATTCTGATTTAAAATAAGTATTAATATTATTATTACTATTTCCTCCTTGAAAGGTGAGCATCAAATGGAACTACTTGATTATGTTGCTGGCAAATTCCATGAGGAACCTGGCATCTTCAAACTACTGGTATATATTATATAGTCCTGTTTATTACATGCTCCAATTCCTTTAATTAATGTTAATCTTTTAAATTTATTCTCGTGAACAAATGTCTTTTTGAAATTTAATTATAGATAATAGATTCCATTATGGCACTATTTCGTGTGGATTTTAGTGGTCGTGGGGAATTAGCTGAAAGGCAACAGAAACTTGCTCAGATGCTCTCAAGACTTCAGAAAATATCAGAAGGTGAAATAAAGTTTTAAAAAAACTTATTGGATTAAACACATTATTTTATGTAAAGCATGAGATTGAAAGATGTAAGGGATGGAATATTTTTAGTAATACTCCCTATATATTTGTACTCCACAAAAGGACACTTGGCTTTTAATTAGACTTACACAACACCTTTTAATTTGATTTTAATTATCTGGTTTAAGTTGGTACTGATTTTTTAAAAAACTAGTATTTCCCAATCTTGGCAACTACCAGATATACAGTAGATTTTCACGGGTATATGTATGTAGATTGTTCTGAGTTCGGGTTTTGCCCCGTGTAATAATTTGAGTGTCTATGCGACGTTTCATCAGGCTGAAGTTTCAAGCTTCGTGCTGTTGTAAATATATATATAAACTAAAATAATTCTCAGCAATAGGGAATTTAAAGATTTTATGTCCACATATATGAAAGTTAGAAAACATTCCATAATTGTTGCTGTGAGCCGCGGCGAGTCTATGGAGAGGGGCGGCATACAAATCTAATAAATAAATAAATGAATGAATGAATGAATGAATGAATGAATGAATGAATGAATGAATAAATAAATAATATTATTTTATTTGTCTGTTTGGGTTATTAAAACTGATCTTCATGCTTTTTCAATATTGTGGAGAGTTTTATAAGCATAATTTATTAGAAATGCTTTTATAAAAGATTGTGAAAAGAATACTAGCAGAATATTTTCTCTCTCTCTATGTCTATGCCATCTTTTGGCCTAATTTTCTTACTGCAGAATATAATGTGGCTGTGTTTGTGACTAACCAAATGACCTCTGATCCTGGAGCAACTATGACGTAAGTACTGTAAACTACTGATGTTGTTCTTAAGTCACAGAAATAGGATTTTTTAAAATTATATTTTTTTAATCAAAGAAAAAAGTATTATAGAGACCTAAAGAAGACTCAGTTTTATTTCGAACCATAAGGGATTATATGGAAATAGTTCATCTGAATGTTCGTTCAAATAGGAAAAATGAATGAAAGTACAAGCTAAGCATGTAGTTTAAATGAGTCTTTATATTTAAAATGCATATGTTAAAAAAGCATTTGGGAAAATGAGGTGAAAGTTACTGAGCAAAAATGAGTACAACGCAACTACAGTACTTCTTGTGCTGTCTCATCTGGAGAAAAGTCCTGCTCTGAAAATTATTTTTTGCTTTTAGAGTGGAGTTATAGGGTTCTCAGACTGGACCAATTCATATTCTCCTTCAATGATTCTGAGAGGAAATGAGACTCATACAGTACCTTCTTTTCCCATTGCAGATTATACAGAGTTCAGAGCAAGCTTGCTAAGAGCTTACTTGCAAATACAGTAATGTGTTCTTGGCTCCCTGCATAGAGATAATAGTTGATGGGTAAATTAACATGGTTTCAGAATGTTTTCTCAAACATTAGCTCTGTTGTACACATTCTCATCTAGTATTCAGATTGTACCGTAAACTGAGGAATGATTGGTTATTACTATTTTTAAATTTAAGTTTATGTTCCTTTTTGTCCATCCTCAATAAAGCCAATGATCAGTAATATGGGGAGGGGGAGTTGGAAAGAGTGAGAAACCACTTGGTATAGTGGTTAAACCATTAAACTGCAGGAACTTATGCAGAAGTCATGCTCATCTGAAGGCATATGGACAAACAACACAATAATTATAAGAATGTTATTTTGTTAATATTGATGTTTTTCATGGCAAACTATATATCAATAATATTGATGTTTTTCATGGCAAACTATATATCAATATTATTTCAAAGTGTTCAGTAATTTAGGGCTGTATTTCGTATATAATAGCTCTGTCTTTATTTGATGTAGCTTTCAGGCTGACCCCAAGAAACCCATTGGAGGACATATTCTTGCTCATGCTTCTACAACAAGGATTAGTTTGCGGAAGGGAAGAGGAGAATTACGTATTGCCAAGATATATGATAGGTAATATAGAAATGGACTAGTACAGTACACTATACTTCAACATACTCTATGTGATCATTATGTCTTATTAGGGTTTTATTTTTAAAACAAAGGTGTAAAAATTAAGAAATATGACTAAATTAATTTAATATACTGTCAGTTGTGACAGTCCATTATAGTATACAGTGATCCCTCTATTATCGCGAGGGTTCCGTTCCAAGACCCTTCGCGATAATCGATTTTTCGGGATGTAGTGGTGCGGAAGTAAAAACACCATCTGCGCATGCGCGCCCCTTTTTCCATGGCCGCGCATGCGCAGATGGTGTTTTTACTTCCGCACCTGGGAAGACCCAGCAGCTTAGGAGCCGCCTGCCTGCCCGCTTGTCCGCCGCTTTTCCGCTTGTCCGCCGCTTGTCCGCTTGTCCGGCCGCCGCTTGTCCGGCCGCCGCTTGTCCGCCGCTTTTCCGCTTGTCCGCCGCTTGTCCGCTTGTCCGCCGCTTGTCCGCTTGTCCGGCCGCCGCTTTTCCGCCACTTTTCCGCTTTTCCGCCGCTTTTCCGCTTGTCCGCCGCTTTTCCGCTTGTCCGCCGCTTGTCCACTTGTCCGGCCGCCGCTTTTCCGCCGCTTGTCTGCCCGCCGCTTGTCCGCTGCTTTTCCGCTTGTCCGGCCGCCGCTTTTCTTGTCCGGCCGCCGCTTGTCCGCCGCTTGTCCGGCCGCCGCTTCTCCGCCGCTCTGGGAGTTGAAGACCCAGGGAAGGTTCCTTCGGCCGCCCAGCAGCTGATCTTCTCGGCAGCGCAGTAGCAGCGAGGAGCCGAAGATGGGGTTTCCCCGTTGCCCACGCAAAGGGGAAACCCCATCTTCGGCTCCTCGCTGCTACTGCGCTGCCGAGCAGATCAGCTGCTGGGCGGCCGAAGGAACCTTCCCTGGGTGCCGCCCGCCGCTCGAGAGCAAGAGGGGGAGAGATAGAGAAAGAGAGAGAAGGAAAGAAAGAGATGAGAGAGGGAGGAAGAGAGTGTGAGAGAGGAAGAAGCAAGATAGAAAAAGAGAGAGAGAAAGAAAGATGAGAAAGGAAGGGAGTGACGTCATCGGGTGAAAAAATCGCGATATAGCGTTTCGCAAAGATCGAGATCGCGAAACTCGAGGGATCACTGTACATTACAGTATAGAATACGTAGTTTAGAATAATATTTGGCCGAGTGTGATTAAACATACACGAAATTTGTCTCCAGTGCAAATGCTCTCAGGGTCTATGCAAAACCACAGAATAATCATAATGATGTCAAGAATCTTTAAATATTTTAATTAATTGGATTATTTATGATTTGTTTCACTTGTTGTGAGCCGCCCCGAGTCTTCGGAGAGGGGCAGCATACAAATCCAAATAATAAATAAATAAATAAATAAATAAATAAATAAATAAATAAATAAATAAATAAATAAATAAATAAGAATAAAATTATGATCCTTCTATACTTGACACTATCATTTCTTGTTTTATGTCACACACTTTTTTGTAATCCAATTCTATCAACTCTAACTTCTATATTAATAACATGCTTCTGTCCAATGTGTAACACCGAAGTTAGAGTTGATGATGTCAGAAGAAACATAAACATTTACTGCCATAGAATTGGGCTAAAAAGAAGTGCGTGTCATAAAACAAGAAGTGATATTGTCAAGTTATGGATTCATCTATATCTATAGAGATTCTCAGTTATCCAAGTTATGGTTCTCCCAAAGGCGCTTTTTCTGAAGAGCTGAAGAAGCTTCTTGCATGAGAAGTGAAACATCTTCAAAGAAAAACTAGAAAGCCCAGTTTTGGCTGAAATTCTGTTGGCAAGGCTTGGTGGGCGTAGCAGGGGAAGGATACTGCAAAATCCCCATTCCCTCTCTACTCCAGGGGAAAGGATATTGCAAAATCTTGCCGATTCTCTGAATTATAAAACATTTCCGCTATTGGTTCTCCAGAACCTGTGATAATCTGTTGGATTTCACCCCGGCTTCAGCCCACTGCAAGAGTTGCCCTCACCTCCATGTACAGACAGGAACTGTCATTTATCCAGCCCATCATAGGACTCCCCCCACATCAGTCTCACATATGGAGGGAAGGGAAGATTCTCCAGTAGATAGTAACAATTCACAACTTTTCCCACCAGCTTCTCTATCTGCTTTCTGCATACGCTGGCAGAGAACCATCTGAAATGCAATCCTATGGTAATTGGTGGCATGGCACTTGTAACTTTGAGGACAGTGTTAATGTCAAGGTTCCAAGTAACTAGATAGCATAAATATCCTATAAATATCCTTTAAAAATCTGTTATAACTTCAAAGTTATTAAGTGATCTGTTGTAAATCAAGGACCACCTGTAACAGGATATCCAAAATGACTTGTAACAATTGCTTCTACTATGGGAAAAGCTAAATGAATATTACATTATTTTTGAAGGTAAGTATCAGCAACTATAATGTATAGGTATATAAAATCTGGGCTGTAAAAATCCCACCACTATATAGGGACAAATGTATCAACTTTTTGCCCCCATCTAGTGTTTTTCTGGATTTCTGCAGCTATTTCTATCATGCATTTTATCTCTCAATTTATTTGCACAATTCCAGAAGGAAGGTAAAATAATTATTTTTTATTTCTTTTTTCAGCCCTGAAATGCCTGAAAATGAAGCCACATTTGCAATAACTGCTGGAGGAATAGGAGATGCCAAAGAGTAGGCTGATCTTAGTGATAAACAACTGAGAAACTCCTAAATATCAAAAGTTATTTACGGTAGTTTCTAGTTACTTATGTTTATTATTCCAAATTTAGAAAAGTTAAAATTGAGAGGCAGCAATGTGATGGCTGGAAATGTTCTTATCTTTTGATATTGCTGAGCATATCTACATTGTTTATAAGACAATCATGTGTAATCATCATTTTCATAACATCACTAATTTTGTGCAGGGCATTTCTGCTAGGAGTTAGAGTACCAATGCACTGCTGTTTCAAAAATCTGAAAAAAGTATAGAGATCCTAAAAATAGATTTTTTAAAAAAAATCTCAAAATGCTTTACGGATCCTTAAATATTTTAAGGACTTTTAGTGTGTTAAGTTTAGCTGTAACATATAGAATTACCATAACCAAAAGTAATTGACCATTTTAAAAAAATTGTCAAGTTTCTAGATAAGGAGTTTCTAAGTAAAGTAGGCTGGAATTGGTTTTACTCAAGGAATATTGTTTGCCAAGTTTAAATATTTGCTTAATTGTAATTAAAATACCTTTACATGTTCTTCATGTAAAATCAAACAATTGCCTCTTTTTTATTTGAAAGCAAATTATACTCTCTATTCCAGTGGTCCCCAACGTTTTTTCCACCAGGGACCAGTTTCAGCAAGACAATTTTTCTATGGCCCAGTTGGGGCGGAAAGGGGCGTGGTTGGGGGCGGGATTAAGCATGGGGGTGCTGGTCCTCCCCGCCCCTCTTTCCCGCCATCGTCCTGTGGCCGGCAGAACCTGCCTCCCAAGCCCTCTTGCCCAGCGGGAGCTAAGCGCTGGAGAGAGGGGGTCAGGCTGGCCCTCCTGCCTCCCCCCAGCCAAAAACGCAAAAGCGCCCCGCGGCAGAAGCCAAAAGAGGCTTGAGCCTCTCGGTCCTTCCCGCCCCTCTGTCCCATCCATCGTCCTGTGGCCGGCAGAACCTGCCTCCCGAGGCCTCTTGCCCGGCGGGAGGCGAAGCGCTGGAGGGAGGGGGTGGCGGCATGAGGGCCGGCAGCTGCTGACTCCACGGACCGGTGCAACATGCCCCGCGGCCCGGTACTGGTCCGCGGCCCGGTGGTTGGGGACCCCTGCTCTATTCCATCTATAGGTGGGTAGTAAGCCTCACAGATCTAAGTAAATATTTTATGGCATATTCTTTTTCTGTTCCCTGTTAAAGAAATATTTACAAGTCAATGTGTTTTCCTTGAATACTGTCACTCACCAGAAAATAACACTGAACATTTATTTATTTATTTAATTTATTTATTTTGTCCAATACACAATGAGGGTTTTAGTGGGTATATATCTATATACACATAATAAAATACATGATGAAGGTTATAGAGGAGATACTCATAGTAAAACATATCTAAGAAAGAATGGAAAAGAAGATATAGTAATAGAACATATCAATGAAAGAATAGAAGAAGAGATATAGGAATAGAAGAAAGGTATAGGAGATATAGGAGAGCAATAGGACAGGGGACGGAAGGCACTCTAGTGCACTTGTACTCGCCCCTTACTGACCTCTTAGGAATCTGGATAGGTCAACCGTAGATAATCTATGGGTAAAGTGTTGGGGGTTTGGGGATGACACTATGGAGTCTGGTAATGAGTTCCACGCTTCGACAGCTCAGTTACTGAAGTCATATTTTTTACAGTCAAGTTTGGAGCGGTTAATATTAAGTTTAAATCTGTTGTGTGCTCTTGTGTTCTTGTGGTTGAAGCTGAAGTAGTCGCCGACATGCAGGACATTGCAGCATATGATCTTGTGGGCAATACTTAGATCTTGTTTAAGGCATCTTAGTTCTAAACTTTCTAGGCCCAGGATTGAAAGTCTAGTCTCATAGGGTATTCTGTTTCGAGTGGAGGAATGAAGGGCTCTTCTTGTGAAGTATCTTTGGACATTTTCAAGGGTGTTAATGTCTGAGATGCGATATGGGTTCCAAACAGATGAGCTGTATTCAAGGATGGGTCTGGCAAAAGTTTTGTAAGCTCTGGTAAGTAGTGTGAGATTGCCAGAGCAGAAGCTACGTAGGATTAGGTTTACAACTCTTGAAGCCTTCTTGGCTATATTGTTGCAGTGGGCTTTGGCACTTAAATCTTTTGTGATTAGTATACAAAGGTCTTTAACCGAGTGGGGATTATCTGTGATAATTTGATTATTCAGTTCGTATTTGGAGTTCAGATTCTTCTTCCCAATGTTTAGGACAGAGCATTTGCTAGTTGAGATTTGGAGTTGCCATGTGTTAGACCACTCAGAAACAGCGTCAAGGTCTGAACATACACGGGAGTACAGTACTGGAAGTTGCAATAGACAATATATTTTTAAGCAATGATTATTGGCCCCCAACGCCACTATTAGTTCCGATATAAAACAACCACGTTTATGGCCTCACTTTAACACATTAACTAGTGCCTATCAAACATTTTGAACCATAACTGTCACTGTCTCTCGGCATGGCATGGCCATACTGGCTGGACCAGTGGGCAGTTCCATATACTGAGAGGGTACCATTTTCCTCCTCATCTCCAACCTCTTTTCAGAGCATGAGTGAAAAACCACCCTCCTGCTTGAAAAAAAATATCCTCCTTATGTGCTACCATGTAATTGATAGAAAAATCCATAGAAAGCGTGTAACTAGCATGGCATTTTATGGCATTCCCATCTCACACCCCATTGTGAAGAAAAAGAATTCCAGGAATATAAAGCCAACGTAACTGTCATGGTAAGGTGTCAGCTCAGGGCATGAGAAATTAAAGGACTTCTGGAACGGGAGGGTGATATGTCCCAGGGCTCAGTCCTCCTATAGTAGAATGGCAATCACAACTAATCTTTGTACCGTTCAAGAGTAATTTTAGCTAGCAAAGTAAACTGAACTGCAGGAAACAATTTCTGTATTTTGAAACAAGGGAGTTAGTTATTGTGGAAACAATTTTACGTTTTGGAACCATTTGTCTTATAAACCTCATGCCTTTTCGTTCAATACAACTGATAAGTATGATTACTAAACTCTTCACATTGCTGAGTGCATATAACGCCAGTTTCTACGCCAAACGGTTTTGCACTCAAAATGTGGCGCTGAACTAAGCGACGGGAACGGACTTGCACTTCCGTATTTCATTGCTTTTAAGATTGCCAGCACTGAAAATTGGCGTACATGTGTTTCGCGAATACATTAAAAAGTGGGCTCTTCACGTAGAGTTCTTTAGATAGCTGACGCCGCAACTCAGCGAAATTTTCTTAAATCGCCCCTATGAAGCGTGATCAGCGTACGCGATCACTGTTGGAGAATAAGCGAAGAGAAAGGCTTTCTCTTTCTTCGGTAATTTCAAGAGACGTATCTTACGCAACAACCGGGCTGGCCGTCAGCGTAAGAGGCGGCATAATCGGGGTGACGGCGGCCATTTTGTGTCTGGAGGCCGGAGAAGAAAGGCTGGTTTCCTTTTTAACCAACGCTAAAGCGGTTCCTGAGGAGAATTCGGCTCTCGGAGGCTCCAGAGAAACCAATTGCAACGGCTGCCCAGCCAGGAAAATTAAATCCCGGGAGTTATTTTTAAAGTGACCAAGCAAGCAGTAAAGTTCAAGAGTAGGCGCGGCTGGGCCTCTCAGCGCTAACCCTTCACACAGTCGCGCACGGGGGTCCTGCTTTTCCTGCTTGGGAGAATGCGAGGCTTCGGGGACCGAGGCCGCGATCGTGACCGCGGCGGGTAAGGACGACGTGAATGAGGCAGTCGGGCTTCTTTCTTTGTCGTTTCTCTCCCCTCCCCTTCGCCCCCTTCAGCCTGCCTTCTGCTGCGTGGCACGGATACAGCCAGCGCTGCCTGAGGGCTGTTCGTGCTCGATTTCTGCCTTTCTCGTAGTTATTAAACCGTTTGAAGGGGGGGGGGAACAAACAGTTTGAAGGACTCCGAGAAGAGGGGCGGGGTCCTGCCATTTTGTAGAAATGTAGAAACGGCCGAAGTTGGGAAACAAAGCGCCTCGGTCTCCTTAATTAATCAGCACAACTTACTACACTGTGCTGAGAGAGCAGATACAGCGGGTGAAGGTTTGGGGCCTTTTACGTCGTAAGGAAAAGAGCACAACGGGACCTTTTCTCATAAGGGCGGGGGGGGGAAGGCTCGCTCTCCGGGTTGCTTTTCTTCCCCCCCCCCCTCCGGAGTTACGGAAGCTTTTGTCAGAAAATTTCATGCGGCTGGCTGAAAGATGGCGTCACAATATGGAGGTGAATGTTTGATTGGGAGGTGCCCGAGGAATGTCGGCCTAGGAAGAGACCAGAGATGGGAGTGCTTCCATGCCGTTACTATATTTATTTATTTATTTAGATTTCTATGCCGCCCTTCTTGAGGCGGCGTACAACATTGAATACAACAATATATAAGAAATATAAATAACTATAAAATATTATGGAAATTTACTAATAAAGAACATTTTAAAAAGACCCCATATACAATCACACCCATTCATCCAATCTAACCATATCTAGTATCGTCCGGAGACAGTCTCATCACTCACTGCCCCCATCTCCGCCGGCAGAGTTCGGTATAGTAGGAGTAGTAGTAAGATAGTAGTTGACATACCAGGGAGACTATGGTGGCTATACTGTATAGTCACTTATCTTCTGGTCCAGCATTTCTTTCCTTCCTTCCTTCCTTCCTTCCTTCCTTCCTTCCTTCCTTCCTTCCTTCCTTCCTTCCTCCCTCCCTACCTACCTACCTACCTACCTACCTACCTACCTACCTGATTTATAGACTGCCCCACTCCTGACGGACTCCATGGGGCATAAATAATAAGATAAAGATAATTTTATTATTTAAAAAAATAATAAGTAAGGAAAAAAAATTCTTTATCTCCTGGTGAATAGGACTAATATAATAATTACTAACTGCTGAAATCCGAGGGGCTGCATTGAAATAATTTAAAAATAAGAATAAATATTTTAATCGGATTTTTCTTTGCTTCTGTCTATATTTTTCTTCTCAGGTTTGTAAGGATGGTCTTGTATTGCCTACTTAACAAAATTTATCTACCGCTCTAGTCCAAGAGTGGGAGTTTACAAGTTGGTAAAAATTCAATACAGTGGTTATAATCAAAATCTGCACTCCTTTAAGTCAAAAGCCAGATGGAAATTTGGCACCCTTCCTAACATTGTGGCATCCTAAGCTTGGAACTCTTGGCTGAAAAACTCTTTTTTACAACCCCCCTAAAAGTGCATTTTATTATATTTTACTTCTAGATACCTATTGATTCTGATAAAATAAGTTAAACTTCCAAGTAAACAATTAGGAGGAAGTTATGAATTATTGATATTTTACTGGGCAATCCCAGGGTTTAGTTCTATACAATATAAGAAACTACATTAGTTATTTTCAGAGATATTTATTGTAGCAGGTGATTCTGAGGGATTTGTAGTACAGTTTTGTCCAATTTTAACATCAATCTTTAAAATATGGGATATATTTATTGAGAATAGTATGACTGATAATTAAAGATAATCTCATACTGAATGGAAGTACTCTACTAAAGCAGTCCTAATTATATTTATGTAGAAATTATTAATTATATATATTAGTCCTTGTACAAGGTGTCCTTTCACAGTAACTCACAAAAGTAGGAGTCAAACTAATTAATTATTAAATGGTGTAATCTATTCTTAAGATAAAGAGAATAATTGTTAGCACCTTAACTGGCAAGGTCAAACTAGTTGAGAACAAATCTTTCCTGTCTTCAAATGAACCGGAAACCCTGATACTTTCTTGAAGTACTGAAGGAAGTGAGCACTACAATGTAATTTTTCAGAAGTATGTTACTACTGTATTTTACAAATAGAAGTTTAACTATGTGCATTAATGTATACTTCTCACTGTATTTTTCCACATGTATATGGAAACAAACCTCACTGTCAGTATTCCTAGGTAAACCAGATAGGAAACACAACTGTATGAGCTAAATCTATCTTAAGGCTACATTAACAGAATCTTGCAAGTCTGAAAGTACAAAACATCCCTGCTGTCACTTTAATTGCTTGATATATTAATGGCAGATCCTTTCTAAGTTTCTTTCTCTTTTGACTAAAACCACTGGGAGCTCCTACCTTCTGGTCTGATTGTTTTCTAGGCAGCATGTCTTGCCCCTAACCCTAAGGTCATTTCCAGATTCCAATGTGCTTATTGAAGATAGGGGATTTGGTATTGGTTAAAATGCTTGATTTCCTGCATTTAGTTTCTACCTGGCTTTATTGATGTTAAATGTTGCAATTAAAACTATTCTGATGTATTTTTTCAGTAATTTGTTACTGTTAAAGTAGAAAGAATATTGATTAAAGAGTTACATTTTTCTTGTATATTTTAGGTAAAACGTGCCCTGTTTTGTCATTATCATTGGACAATGTTATAGAATTATACATACATAATACATTTCTACATATTTTCATGTTCAAATATGTTTATTCTTTTATTGCCAAAGGTAAAATGCAAAACAAAGAAAAGCAAAAAGGAAAGAAACAGATTAACAAGTGTCCAACACTAACAACTTACAGAGAAAAATTTTGAGTATCAAAGGGGAAAAAAAAAAACCAAATACCAAATACATCTAACATTAAACATAAAAAAAAACCCTGGCTGAGTGTTGAAAGATATATCAAAAATATATACATAACTAATCTACAAAATAGTCATATATTTTCCCATCTGTGTTTAACAGAAATGCTATATTATATAAATATTTAAATATCCCCGATGTGAAAAACTACCTCATGATTAAATGGACTTAATATGTGTACATATACAAAGATACATAAAAACAGATTACTCCAAATTTAACTTTGTTAACCATCTGTCATTATATTTAACATGTTGAAAATCTATAAACAGCTTCCAGTCTCTTGTAAACTTGTTTAATCCATTGTCTTAATGTTACTTTCCAAAACATTTTTGTGATACTTTTTGTTTGTTTAACTGTATATAAATGTTATTGAATCCAAGACTTGGGCATGCATATTCAATGAATATCATTTTTCATCCATGAGTGATTTTTCCCATTTCTTTCAGAGCATCTAAATTAAGCATAGTTTAATTCAGGTCTGGCATATTACAGTGGAACCCCGACATACGAAATTAATTGGTTCCGGAAGGAACCTCGTATGTCGAAGAGCTCGTAGGTCGAAGCATTGTTTCCCATAGGAAACAATGGAAAAGTGATTAATGCGTGCAAGCCCGAGGGCTGAGGGGAAAAGACGTCGGCTGAGGGGTGCCCGGTGCTTCGGAGCCGGCATGGGGGGGCTTTCCATGCTGGCTCCGATCTTTTCAGATAGGCGCGCCGATTCTCCGCTCACTCCGGGTGAGCGGCGAATCGGCGCATCTGTTTAAAAAGATCGTAGCCGGCATGGAACATCCCCCCATGCCAGCTACGAGCTTTTCAGACAGGCGTGCCGATTCTCCGCTTTTAGCAGTGAGCGGAGAATCGGCGCGCCTGTCTGAAAAGCTCGTAGCCGGCATGGGGGGATTTTCCATGCCGGCTACGATCTTTTTAAACAGATGCGCCGATTCGCCGCTCACCCGGAGTGAGCGGAGAATCGGCGCGCCTGCCTGAAAAGCTCGTAGCTGGCATGGGGGGATGTTCCATGCCGGCTACGATCTTTTTAAACAGATGCGCCAATTCGCCGCTCACCCGGAGTGAGCGGAGAATCGGCGCGCCTGCCTGAAAAGCTCGTAGCTGGCATGGGGGGATGTTCCATGCCGGCTACGATCTTTTTAAACAGATGCGCCGATTCGCCGCTCACCCGGAGTGAGCGGAGAATCGGCGCGCCTGCCTGAAAAGCTCGTAGCTGGCATGGGGGGATGTTCCATGCCGGCTATGATCTTTTTAAACAGATGCGCCGATTCGCCGCTCACCCGGAGTGAGCGGAGAATCGGCGCGCCTGCCTGAAAAGCTCGTAGATGGCATGGGGGGATGTTCCATGCCGGCTACGATCTTTTTAAACAGATGCGCTGATTCGCCGCTCACCCGGAGTGAGCGGAGAATCGGCGCGCCTGCCTGAAAAGCTCGTAGCTGGCATGGGGGGATGTTCCATGCCAGCTACGAGCTTTTCAGACAGGCGCGCCGATTCTCCGCTCACTGCTAAAAGCGGAGAATCGGCACGCCTGTCTGAAAAGATCGCTGCCGGTCCGGTGGGGTTTTGCAGCAACCTCCGAGCCCAGCGGCGATCTTTTCAGACAGGCGCGCTTTCTCGAAAGGGCGGAGAAAGCCCTCTCTCGCAGCCTCCTGGCTGGGAGCACTTTCGCTGCGAGAGAGGGCTTTCTCCGTCCCTTTCGGGAAAGCCCTCTCTCGCAGCGAAAGTGCTCCCAGCCAGGGAGAGCGTTCAGATCCCCCCACCCCCAGCAGAAAGCGTTCAGATCCCCCCACCCCCAGCAGAAGCCAAGGACTCACCAAGCGCTGGATACGAACGGAGAAGAGCCAGGCTGGTTTGCTTTGCAGAGCCGAATAAAGCGTCACGCCCCCCTGACGCTTTTGGCGGCAAAAGAGCCCAGCATCGCTTCGGAAGCCGCCGAAAGCGTCAGAGGGGCGGGACGCTTTATTCGGCTCTGCATCAGCTCGGAAGCAAAGCAAGCCAGGCCGGCTCTTCTCGGCTCGTATCCCGAATGGAAGCTCGTGAGTCGAGCAAAAATTTCTCTACTCTCCCAGCTCGTATCTCGAGTAGCTCGTAAGTAGAGCTGCTCGTATGTCGGGGTTCCACTGTATATTGAATAAATATTTATTACAATTTCTATTGATGTTTTCCAACAAATTTAAACTTCATAAAATAATGCTATTTGAGGTTAATGGACTAGAGAAAATAAAAAGGTAATCATTTCTGTCTAATCTGTTAAGGTTTGGTAGCCCTCTGCCTCCTAAAAAATTTGGAAATCCTGGAGAGCGTTTGCGAAAGAAGAAGTGGGACTTGAATGAATTACCCAAATTTGAGAAAAACTTTTATGTTGAACATCCGGAAGTAGCAAGACTCACTCCTGTAAGTTCTGTCCTTTCTTTCAGCTTTGTCTTATTTGTTAAACTATTCCAGTTTTAATATCTCTTTCCAAATGCTTTAGCAATGAAAATGATTAGAATTCCTGCCATTATTGTAATGAGATTTTCAATTTTTTATTTTGTCAGTTCTGATCTGCAATTGTAAAGCAAAGGATGCAAAAATTTGGTTGCCACTAGGTGGCAGAAAAGAAATGCTGCAAATAAAATTTTTGCAGCCCAGATCTTCAGTTCTTTTCTGATCCATATTTTCTGTATTATTTTTTAAATACATTTCATTTGTGGGTGGCTGTGAAGTGATTTTGTTCAACTGAATCTTGAACTGTCTTTCCTTTTTCTTTTAGCTGCTATTTCCTAACTTGCAGGATAGTTTCTGGGGAAAGTATTCCAAATTCAAAATACATCGGAGTAGTTCAGGGGTCTGCAAACCTGACCCGTTTCCCACAGAAAAACAAACAAACCACCAGGCACTACAAAACCTGAATGGGCGTGGCCAACTCAACATCACTCCCACCCAGTCACATGATTCTCCCCCCAGGTTTTGTGGCTCCCAGTGTTTTCTATGGGAAAAAGGTGTGTGTGTGTGTGTGTGTGTGTGATCTCTCTCTCATCTCTTTCTCCCTCTCAAGTTTCTCTTTCTTCCTCTCATCTCTTTCTCTATCAACTCTTCTCCCCCTCACCCCTTCTCTCTCTCTCTCATTTCTTTCTGTCTCACATCTTTTTGCTCCCCTCTCATCTCTCTTTCTCCCTCTCATCTCTCTCCCTCTTTCCCATCTCTCTCCCTCTTTCTCTCCCTCATCTCTTTGTCTCATCTCTCTGTTTCTCTCTTCCCCATCTCTTTCTCCTCTCCTCTCTTTCTTCCTCTCCTTCTCCCTCTCTTATCTCCCTCTTTCTCTCTCCTCCCTCGTTTGTTTCCCGTTCTTTCCCCTCTCATTTCTCTCTCTCCCCCTTCTCTCATTTGTTTCTTTCTTTCCACACTCTTATTTTTCCATTTCTTTCTTGCACATGCGCACAAATGGGATAATATCCTGGGCTGGGATCATGGTGGTGGGATGGCAGATCCTCTTCTTGGCGGAAGAGGGGTGAAAGCCACATGAGCTCTGGGGCCGCGTGTTGCCAACATTTGCATTGGGACACTTACATTAAATTTGGATTGGTTTCTTCCATTTCAGAATGTTTACCAAACTATCAAAATATTTCTGATCAGATACATCATCTTTAAGTTTGCTCTACTAATTTAATACAGGTCAAAACATTAGTACAATTAAACATGTTTATTTGTTAATTGATATGTTTGATAGGTTTATTAACTTTGAAAATCCATAGTTACTTTTCATGTTAAAGAGTAAATTAAATCATTAAATATACTTAGCTTATTTAAAGTTTTTACTGTAGACTTACTTAAAATCCTTTGGATGGCAAATTTGAAAGAAAACAGTAAGGTCTATGGAGCTTCTCAGACATCCAGGTCATGGTTGTCCCAAAGGTTTTCAAAAGGCAAACTGGACAAAAGGCAAACCAGAAAAACTCGTTTTTCTTTGAAGACATTTCACTTCTTGTGAGGCGAAGAAGCTTCTTGGATGAGAAACAATACATCTTCAAAGAAAAACCAGAAAGTCCAGTTGCCTTTTAGAAAAACAGAGTAATGTGTGTATTTATTCCTCTGCATATACAAGGTTATACTGCGTAAATGCATGAAATTGAGAAGGTTTTGAATATTTTCATTTATTTTTTAAATGAATTATTTAAATGAATTCTGTATTTCATTGTACATTTTGATAAGCTTCTGAAAATGAAGTCAATAATAGGAGAGTAATAGTTCTGTGTCAAAAGAATTGCTAGATCAAGACTTTAGATTATGGAGAATACAAGGAGATGTGATTACTTGAAATAAAAGGAATGTAAATTCATATTCAATGATTACTGATTAATAATAATAATAATAATAATGATACAATTTCTGTTTTTCACACTTTGCTTGCTATTTTCACTCTAGTATGAAGTTGAAGAGTTGAGAAGAAAGAAAGAGATTACTGTAAGAGGGTCAGATGGTTGCCCCAAGCCAGTATTTAACTTTCATCAGTGTAACTTTCCACGTGAGTATTCTCTTGTGCCCAAAACAACAGTGTTGGAGGATGGATGGGCATGTTAAATAGCATTATCTGGCTGGGTGTACTTAGTTCTGGAAAATTGAGCTTAATGAAATAGTTTTTGAAATTAATGCTGTAATCTAAATTTATTTCAGTACAAGCTTTACTTATATAGCTTTTGCAGTATAAATACCATGCTATTCATCTGTGTATATTTTATCTGCTAATTTTTAGAATATGTAATGGATGTCTTGATCGACCAACATTTTACTGAACCAACTCCAATTCAGTGTCAGGGCTTTCCTTTGGCCCTTAGTGGGCGTGATATGGTGGGCATTGCACAGACTGGCTCTGGGAAAACATTGGCAGTATGTATTTTTCAGTTTCTTTAAATTTTCTTTTGTCTATGGATCTATAAAAGTATATTATTGTGCTTTATTCAGGTGATGTAATTCATGAACAAAATGAAAAATGTAATTTCTTTAACTTTGGAACAACTCACCTCGGGGTTCCAGTGCTTGTGCTCTAGGACGCAACGGAGATTTGTGATCAGTTGGCTCTGTTTGCATCCCAGGCCTGCATCACTAGATAGTGCTGCCTACCCACTACTAGCCAGACAGTTTTCAAAACTTTGCCACAAATGTGATTTCTAAAAATATTTATAAAAAGTCTTTACAGGAAAGCATTGGGATAGGAAAAATACATTAATTTTCTAGAAGAGTTGAGTTCTTGATTGTTTTTGCATCATCAAACAAATAAGAGAATGAGATAGCTAACCTCTAGGACTTCTGGGGCGGGGCTTGGTCGATGCGGAGCTGGTGAGTGAACCGCTGCTCTCCCAGCACGACTTTTATTGCCTTTAAATATAAGATCAGACACCCAACTTGGAGGGAAGGGTGTCGTAAGAGGTGGTTATGCTGTGCCCGATGTGAGAGTCGCTAGCTCACACCGGCACAAGCTTTTTTGAACCGCCAGGACCGGGCAAAAAAGAAGCCAGCGTTTTGCTGGCCCTGAGACATGGCCGCCCCGTAAACATCGAGGAGGAAGTGAGAGGAGATCGGTGAACCTCAGCAAGTACCCTAAAACAACATATTTTGAATTCGGAAACTTCTTGTGTACCAGAACAACTGTGGGAAAGACGATAAAAGATAGAAAAGCTCAAATCGAAAGAAGCGGCGATTAAAAGGTTGAGCGACAGGAGAAGCAAGAGACAGCGTGCGGTGACAGGAGAATCGGGTGTGTGACAGGAGAGCTGGGTCGAGGGCGGAGACGGAACGGAGATAGATTGAAAAATCAGGAACTAAAAATCGGGAACTAAAGACGGATATAACCGGGGGATGATATGATTTTACTTCACGAACATTTGGAATACCAGGAACACCAGGTGGAATAAGAGCAGCGAAAGCGGGGATTTTAAAAAAAAAAAAACCTCCCCCGGTGTGAGACGCTACATTTACATGTTTAAGCCTCCCCCTCTTCCGGAAACATAGAGCTACGAAAGCAGGAAGCAGAAACAGCAAGATAACATCGTGGAGATCTACACCCCTTCGTTTGTTTAGCTGGTTCTTTTGGTCTATCTGGTTTGCGCTTGCCTTTGGACTACACAAGAAGATATAACCTTAAAGAGACAGGAATTTGACTCGAATAGATATCAACTTGACTGGGCTGGTTTTCTTCAACGTCATCACAGCAGATCCTCCCATAGGAAACTAGGAATTTACGCGAAATTAAACTACAGACACCAAGCTACAATCTATTAAACTGTGAATATTAAACGTGGGACTGCTAAATTCACTTACTTTTGCAATAGTCTGGACTAAAGCCAATATTAAGACCAAGAAACATATACTGGACAACTAATAATACTAATAAATGTAATTAACTGATTAACTAACAAATTAATTAAGTGATTAATTGATGTAAGGACTTGCTAAAGCTATAATATATTATCATTATTTAAACCTCTACCTCTACTCTTAAAAATTGTTCATATATAATATTTATAAGGATTTATTCAACTATTATTTAACTACTTAACTACCCAACTGTTGATTTCTTAACCATTAATTAATTAATTGTGTATTATATATTGTATATTGAATATTGATTAAGTATTATTAAATACTATAGCATTAAGTATTAGATATTATTAGATATTAAGATATTAAGATATTAGATATTAAGGATTAAATATTAAATATTAAGATATAAGTTAGAATATCAAACATAAGTCTGAAAAGAATAAGTTAAGTTAGATTAAATATTGTTTAAATATTGAAACACCGATAATACTTGAAAGTATTAACTCTACCCTTTCTCTCTTTTGAAAAATAAGTTGTATGAATTGATTGGTTCGACTGGTTATATACTGAATTAACTGTTAAAGAGTAATTTGACTAATTGATTAGATATATAATAGATTGATTAGATATTGATTTAATTATTAGAAGGTTAAAACTTATTACAAATGGCAACTCAACAAACATTAACCAAGTCGATGAGAAGGGGTAATTTAACCCTACTATCACCAGCAGTGCAGAAATCCTCTTCAACTTCCGATATAGTTACAGGAGAAATTAAGGATCAGGCACCCTCGCTTCAAAGCTTACAAAATTCCCTAGACAAAATTCAAGAATTTATGATAAAACAACAGGAATCCGCTAATCAAACCCAAGAAACTATAATTAAAAACCACCAGGAGACACAAAAAAAATTTGAGGAAGTAAATGAAAACTTTGCCAAATTTAACAGTATCATAGAAGATGTTAAGGAAGCAGTAGACAGACAGGAAATTAAAATACAACAAGTGGAAGAGACAACAGGAGCGAACAAGTTGAGATTAACTAAAAACGAAGAAGACCTTAGGAGGGTAAATAAAGATTTAGAAGGGGCCATTGCCCAATTAGAATTCGAAAAAGCCTCATTCTATCTCAGGCTACAAAATATACCCGAAGAAAAAGGGGAGAACCTGTTTGCAACTGTAGTTGAACTCTTTGCGGAAGAATTAAAAATAAACGATAGTGAACTAATTAACCACGTAGACGAGGTATACCGAGTGCAAACCAACTACGCACGTCGCCACCAACTCCCCAGAGAGGTCCACCTTAGATTTACAAAAAAAACCCTGAGAGACGAGATATATAGGAACACCAGAGGGGTCTTAACATACAAAGGGAAAGACATAATTGTGTTGAAACAAATACCTAAAAGAATTAGGGAACGAAGGAGGGACTACCACTACTTTACAAACAAATTAATAAAAAACGAGATACAATTTAGATGGCTAGTGCCAGAGGGGGTGATGGTAACGTGGAAGGGGAAGAAAATAAATATAGAAACACTAGAACAAGCAGATAAATTTATTCTAGAACACCTGAAAAAAGAAGGGGAAAGCAGCACGGAACTGGAAACAACAAGCCAAGAGGAGGGAGAGATAGAGGAAGAGAGAACAGACAAGATAAGCAAGGGGAAAGGGGAGAAAACAGAAAATTACAGAGAGCTTAGAAGCAGCAAAAGGGCAAGATAGTTGACGAAGAATGAATAAGGAAATTAAATTATTTTCGGTGAACATAAATGGAATGAACTCTCCTCAAAAAAGAGGACAAACATTTACAAAATTAATAAAACAAAATCTAGATGTAATATGTCTCCAGGAAGTTCATGTAAGGAAAAAGGATAAGAAAGTATTGGAACACCCGAAACTAGGGAAACTATTCACATCACTTGCAAACGAAAAAAAAAGGGGAATTGCACTATATATTAAAAGCTGGTTAAATCCAAAAGTAATTGACAGTGATGAAGAGGGTAGAATACTCATAACAGAAATTGAAATTAATAAAAAAAAAACGAATTTAATTGTGATTTATGCTCCCAACAAAGACCAAAAATCTTTTTATAAAATGTTGTACCAAAAGATAATAAAAATTGAAAAAGGAAACATCTGTGTGATTGGGGACTTCAATATAATAATAGATTACGACAAAGACTATAAAGGTAAAGAAAAGAGTAAAAGGAAAACAATACCAGAAAAACTCAAAGATATTATAGAGGAATTTAAACTAAAAGACACGTGGAGGGAAAGACACAGAGATGAATGTAAGTATACTTATTATTCACACCCACATGACTCATGGTCCAGATTGGACATGATATGGACAAACATAGAATTACAACAAGAGATAATATCAGCAGAAATAGAACCCAACTTTTGGGCAGACCACAACCCAGTAAGTATTATAATTAGAGGAAACCAAACCAAAAAAAATAGATGGACAATGAATACAAAAATTATACAAGAAAATAAATACAAAGAATTTTCAAAAAAAGAATTAGATATCTTTCTAGAAAAAAATTGGAATGAAGACACAACCATACAAAATATATGGGACACAACTAAAGCCTATATAAGGGGGATAACCATTGCATACACTAGTAAAAAAAATAAGGATAAAAATAGGGAGATGAGAGAAAATCAAAAAGAATTAGAACAAATAGAAGCCGAATGGATAAAAGATCCAAAAAAAATCGAACTAAAAGAAAAAAGAGATGTAATTAAACATAAGATAAACTTGATAGCACAGGAAGAAATAGCCCAAAAAATCAAAAGTGTAAAACAAAATTACTTCGAACATGCAAACAAACCGGGAAGGTGGCTTGCCTATAAAATTAAAAAACAGAAAGAGAAGAAATATATCCAACAATTGGAAGATGAAAAGGGAAAAAAACAAATTGATATAGAAGGAAAAAAAAAGATAATACAAAACTATTTTGAACAGCTATATAGGAATGATGAGATAAAAGAGGAAGAAATAGATCAATATTTGAACGAGATTGAATTACCCCAAATATCGGAGACTAACATTGATAGAATGGATAAAACCATAACTATGACAGAATTAGAGCTAGCAATTAAAAAACAAAACAATAACAAAACCCCAGGAGTAGATGGAATACCAGCCGAATATTATAAAGAAATATATGAACCAGTCAAAAATTATTACTACAGATGTTGAACGAGGTGTTAGATAAAGGAGCAATGCCTGAATCCTGGAAGGAAGGGTTAATAACACTAATACCAAAAGATTTGGAACAAAGATATTTAATAAAACAATACAGACCAATTGCATTACTAAACTCAGATTACAAAATCTTTACAACAATATTAGCAGAAAGGTTTAAAGGGATAATTAATGAAATTATACATCCGGACCAGAACGGCTTTTTACCAAACAGAAATATAAAAAATAATTTGAGAAACATTATAAATATTTTAGAATACTATGAGGTAAATCCAGGAAAGAATTTGGCACTAATATTTTTAGATGCGGAAAAAGCATTCGATAATTTGAATTGGAACTTCTTTATTAAACAACTGACCAAAATGAAATTTAAAGAAAAATTTATAAAAGCAATCAAGACGATATACTCTACACAATCGGCAAAAGTTATAATAAACGACCAATTAACGCAAAATATAAAAATAGAAAAGGGAGTACGGCAAGGATGCCCCCTTTCCCCATTAATATTTATTTTGGCCATAGAAACCTTATTAAATCAGATAAGGTTAAATAAAAATGTTAAAGGATTAAATTTGAAAGGACAAGAATACAAAATTCAGGCATTTGCCGATGATCTAGTATTCAATATAGAAGATCCAATTGAATCAGGGGAAGTTTTACTAAAGGAGATTACTGAATTCGGAAAAGTAGCAGGACTTAAAATTAATAAACAAAAAACCAAAATACTGACTAAAAATTTAACAAATACAGAGAAGAAAATATTAGAAGACAGATTAGGCTTACAAATAGTAAAAACAGTTAAGTATTTGGGAATAAAATTAACAGCAAAAGCGATCACAATAAAGGAAGATAATTACACGGTTTTAATAAAAGAAATAAAAAAGAAATTAGAAAAATGGAACAAATTGCCTATTTCGCTCATAGGTAGAATCTCAACAATAAAAATGTCTATCTTACCCAAGATTCTATATCTATTTAGGACGATTCCAATTATATTAAGAAAAGACTTTTTTCAAAAATTAAATAGAATGATTACAAAATTCGTCTGGGCCGGAAAAAAACCTAGAATTAGAATACAATATCTACAAGATAATATCAAACAAGGAGGATTTGCACTACCAGATTTCGAACTATATTATAATGCAGCAATTATGGATTGGTTGAAAGATTGGTTTAAATTGGAAAATAAAAGACTTCTAATACTGGAAGGACACGATATGAGAATAGGGTGGCATGCTATTCTGTGGGAAAATAAAGAACAAACACATAGTTACTTCAAACAACATATAATAAGAAACTCGTTATACACAACTTGGAAAAAAATCAAAAAAATGTACTATCACCAAACTCCCAAATGGTACTCAAGTTTAGAGGCGACGGTATATCCAAACTCAAGAGAACTAAACAAAATGTTAAATTATTATCAAACATTAGAAAAAAATGGGGAATTAAAAACTAGGGAACAATTAGAAGAAATTGGAATCAAAATCGACTGGTGGGCGTATAATGTAATTAAATCAAAATATCAAGAAGGGAAAAAGAAGGAAATACAAATAAAAGAGATAGAATTAGATAAGATAATTTTAGGCCAAGAAAAAAAAATGATTTCCAAAATATATAAATATATGCTACACTATAAAATGGAAGAACACATCGTTAAAAACAGTATACATAGTTGGGGCAAAAATTTTGGTTATAGCATAAATTTAGATAAGTGGGAATCAATTTGGACCAAGAACTATAAATTAACAAAATCTACAGCCTATAAGGAAAACATATACAAAATGTATTATAGGTGGCACCTTCCACCGGCAACATTAGCCAAAATGTATAAAGGAACAAGCCCAAAATGTTGGAGGTGCAAAAAAATGGGGACATACTACCACATTTGGTGGACCTGCTCAAAAATGAAAAAATTCTGGAACAAAATGCAGAATTGGATAGAAGAGATCTTACAAATAAAGATAAATAAAAAACCTGAAGCCTTTCTCCTGGGAATTATAGATCAAAAAATTGAAAAAAACAAACATTACTTATTAATTCATATATTGACAGCAATTAGAATAACGATAGCTCAAAATTGGAAGCAACCCGAACCACCTGAAGACGATTTGATAATTAAAAAAATATTAGACTGCGCTGAATTTGACGCACTAACAATTAAATTAAAAAATAAAGAAGATTCCGAACACGATAAAACCTGGATACATCTTTATAACTGGTTTAAGAAAAGAAATAAAATTCAAAAGAAAAAATCAAATTAACAATACTTTATATCCTTTTCATTACATAGAAAAAAAAAAATACAAAAGACATATATACAAAAAACTTTTTTATAAAAAAAAGATCTGTATGACATTAAAGAAATTGAATATGAATAAAAGAAGGCGGATAAGAAAGAAATAAAAGATTTAAAAAAAAAACTGACAACCTACAAGAGAAAATGGTATACGCTGAGGAAATAACAATGCTTCACCAGAAAATAATTTAAAATCAAAAATCATTCAAACTTACCTCCAGAAGGGAATACAAGTACAAATATTATAAAATATGCTAAGTGAATAGGTATTGTTATTAATGTACTTAAATAAGCAATTAGATCTTTTTTTAAGAATATTTTTGTTTGTTTGTTTGTCATGTTTGTTTGTTCGTTTATTTGTTACGCGCTGATTTAGCCTTGTATTAATATAAAACATATATTGTATGTAAATGTGTATATATATTTGTAATAAAAAATTAAAAAAAAAAAAAAAAGAGATAGCTAACCTCTCTCATCAGGTACAACCTACATTTAATTATTACTATAATAAGCAAGCCAGTTGTTTTTAAAAAATACAGGTATAAATTTCACTGGCTATGTATGTTTCTACTAATTTGTTTAACTTAGTTCCAAAAGTAATTTTTACTAAGTTGTTTTGCTGCTTGTAATTAACAATCATATGATTTTTATAATTTGTATTGCCTTAGTAGAGCAAGATCTACTAAATCATTCTGAAAAGTACCAGTTGGGACAGAAATAGATACAGAACTGATTCTCCAAAACTGAAAAGTTGTGCAGTGTAAGACATAATACAATAAATCATCATCAACCCCAAAGGGAATCAAGGCTTAATATAGAATAGAATAGAATTTTATTGGCCAAGTGTGATTGGACACACAAGGAATTTGTCTTGGTGCATATGCTCTCAGCGTACATAAAAGAAAAAGATATATTTGTCAAGAATCATGTGGTACAACACTTAATGATTGTCATAGGGATCAAATAAGCAATGAAGAAACAATCAATATTAATAAACGTCAAGCATGCAGACCCCAAATATATCTCTCTGCCTCTATGGATAGCCCCACAGAGGTGGGGTGGGGAGAGAAGGATATTAATATCTGCATCTGCTACAGGCACTAAACTAAAAAAAAACCAATCTGCAGTTCCATAGTCATGAAAATGGATTCTATTTGCTGAATGACTCATAAGATCACTTTGTGACCACAGTGGGGACTGCTGGGTCATTGAGTGAACTGGTCATGGCATCTTGCTTAACTTCTGCTTCACTCGGCAACCAAGACTTTAATCCCACTTGTAGTTATTGTTTATTTCTAATAAATAAATGCATAACTTTATATGATCATATATAACCAGTGCAGCTTCTTCAGGAACAAGGAGCATAACAATTATCCCAACGGGACACTAGTGCATTATTACTCTTTCTATCCCGTTTTTAGTATATCCCTCTGAGACTTACACTGGAAGAAGCTGTAAGCTGAATTTTTAATTGAAATTATATGCTTACTGTTGCCATGCTTGCTACAGAACTTTCTTGTTTAATTTGATGTTTAACTTCTAATGTCTCCTTGCTGTTTTCTTGAGAATATAAGAATGGACGTACAGTTATTTAAAACAACTAATTAGCTATCCTCTTAATTATCTCTCACAACTGAAATATGGTTCTCTTCTTTTTCAGTATTTGCTACCTGCAATTGTTCATATAAACCACCAACCATACTTGGAAAGGGGAGATGGTCCAATTGTGAGTATTATTATTTAAAATTTAATCTTCAATTCATGGGGCTAGTAAAAACTTAACAGTTCAAATCCTAACCAAGGATCCAAGAGCTTTTAAGGTAATGACTAAGTATAGATATTATAGGCCCGTGATGGTGAACCTATGGCACGTGTGCCACCTAGCTATATTGGAGGGCACATAAGACTTTGCCATGTTTCAGCTCCAGTGTGCATGTGCGTGCTAGCCAGATGATTTTCGGCCTTGAAAAAGACCATTTTACCCTTTGGACACTTCAGGGAAGCTTTCCTGAAGCCCCAAAGGCAAAAAAACCTCCAATAGACAAACCAGAAGTTTGAAAAAACGCACTTCCGGTTTGCCGTTGTGCTGTTTTATGCACTCCAGAGGGTTCAGGGAAGCTTCCTGAAGCTCTGTAGTGCAAAAAAAAAGAGGGCCCAATTGATAAATCAGAAGTGCGTTTTCCGAACGTCCGGTTAGCTCATTGTGCTGTTTTTTGCACTCCAGAGCTTCAAGAAGCTTCCCTGAACCCTCGGGAGTGCAAAAAACAGCGAACTGTAAATGCATTTTCCTGAAATTCTGATTTGCCCGTTTAGGCATTTTTTTCACCTACCAGGCTTCTGAAAGACCTATGCGCATGGACCAGGGGGGGAGCGCAGTGTGTGTGTGCGCATGCATGGGGGAAGAGGGAAGGGGTGTGGGCACATGCACACATGCTAGCACACCCACACCAAAAAAGGTTCACCATTACTGTTACAGGCAGTTCCAAGTACAGTTGTTATTGATCTGTGTGCTTACAGGGTGCCTATTACCGTGTTTCCCCAAAAGCCCCACTATGTCTTACTTTCGGGGTATGTCTTATATTGGAAAAAAATTGTCGAATTTTTTGTTTTAACCATAAAATTAACATTTATTAACAACCTGAACAGTATTGTATTCACCACAAAACAGCAGATGATATCCCAGTATGCCAGTGTGTATGTTTTACTGATGTATGATTAATACTGTGTGCATTACCGTATTTTAAGCAGGAGGCGGCAGTGACAAGTGCAGGGGACGGCGCGGTGACGTATGGAGAGGGGGATGGTGCGGACGTGGGCAGGAGGCGGCGCGCAGCTAGATGAGAGGGAGGCGGCAATACCCCCGTGTTTCCCCGAAAGTAAGACATATGTCTTACTTTCGGGGTACGGCTTATATTAGCCGACCCCCCTGAAACCCCTGATACGTCTTACAATCGGGGGTGTCTTACTATCGGGGAAACAGGGTATAATACAGTTATGGGTCTTGTTTATCTAATTGGAGATGGCAGTTTTGTAAGTTCTGATTCTAAAGTTTAAGCACAAAAAACTGTATATCACTCAATGTTATGGATGGTTTCCTCCCAGTGTTTAGTTTTAGCTCCTACCCGAGAACTGGCCCAACAAGTCCAGCAAGTAGCTGATGATTATGGTAAATGTTCAAGACTGAAGAGTACCTGTATATATGGAGGAGCACCCAAAGGTCCCCAGATTAGAGACTTAGAAAGAGGTAATTATGATGGATTTATTTAAAAGGGTAATTGTCATGATCTAACTTCCTTTATCACTATTAATATAACTAATGGCATTGCATTGGAATAAGATGGAATAAGATGGAATACATTAATAAACAATCTTGGGATGGTTAATCACTAATTGGGAGCTTAATGTGCTTGCTTGGGAATATCTGTATGCATAAAACACACTCATGTCAACTCTAGTGAGTCTTTTTCTTTAAACTACTATTTTTCATTTAAAAAAACAGGATATGGAAAATGGTATTTTATTTTCATTAAATAAATTGATTTTGTGCAAACATAAGAATTGTTATAGTCTGTTTAGTAGTATAAACTCAACTTGCATAATATGTTCATGAAATGATCTGTATTTCTACAGCCCTGTAAATGACAGTTAGATTATTGTCTAAGTTTTTGAACTCTCTTTATTCTGTTCTGTTCTTTGGAAGGTGTTGAAATTTGTATTGCTACACCTGGCCGTCTGATTGATTTCCTGGAAGCAGGGAAAACTAATCTTCGCCGCTGTACATATCTTGTATTGGATGAAGCTGATAGAATGTTGGATATGGGTTTTGAACCTCAGATTCGTAAAATTGTTGATCAGATAAGGGTTAGTATTTCTTAATATCGTTTAGGTTTCTTCTTTACTTCTCATTTAAAGATTATTGTCAAGATAACACATGTCTTTTTTCAGCCTGACAGGCAAACACTCATGTGGAGTGCCACTTGGCCAAAGGAGGTGCGCCAGCTGGCTGAGGACTTCCTGCATGATTATGTCCAGATCAATGTGGGGAACTTAGAGCTGAGTGCCAATCATAATATTCTGCAGATAGTGGATGTGTGCATGGAGAACGAGAAGGATCATAAGTATGGATGTTATTATATTTTCTTCAGATTTTATCTTGATTCCAAGTAGTCCTTGATGTATGGCCACTATTATTATATTATTATTATTATTATTATTATTATTATTATTATTATTATTATTATTATTATTATTATTATTTAGATTTGTATGCCGCCCCTTTCCGAAGACTCGGAGTGGCTCACAACATGCAATATACAGAGTACAAATCCAATATTAAAAACAGTATTTAAAACCCTTATAATAAAAAAACAACCATACAACCCACATAAACCCTGCATAAATCATAATAGCTGAGGGGTATATTAATTTCCACATGCCTGGCGACATAGGTGGGTTTTCAGGAGCTTATGAAAGGCAAGGAGGGTGGGGGCAGTTCTGATTTCCGGGGGGAGTTGATTCCAGAGGGCCGGGGCCGCCACAGAGAAGGTTCTTCCCCTGGGTCCTGCCAGACAGCATTGCTTTGTCGACGGGACCTGGAGAAGGCCAACTCTGTGGGACCTAATCGGTCGCTGGGATTCGTGTGGCAGAAGGCGGTCCTGGAGGTAGTCTGGTTCGGTGCCATGGAGGGCTTTATGGGTCATAACCAATACTTTGAATTGCAACTGGAAACTGATCGGCAACCAGTGCAAGCCGCGAAGTATTGATGAAACATGGATGTACCTAGGGAATACTATGACTGCTCTTGCGGCCGCATTCTGCACAATCTGAAGTTTCCGAACACTTTTCAAAGGTAGCCCCATGTAGAGAGCGTTGCAGTAGTCGAACCTTGAGGTGATGAGGGCATGAGTGACTGACCAATGACTTCCTGTCCTGATAGGGCCGCAACTGGTACACCAGGCGGACCTGGGCAAATGCCCTCCTCACCACAGCTGAAAGATGGTGCTCTGATGTTAGCTGTGGATCGAGAAGGACGCACAAGTTGCGGGCCCTCTAAGGGGGTCAATAATTCCCCCCCAGGGTAATGGACGGATTGATGGAATTGTCCTTGAGAGGCAAAACCCACAGCTACTCCATCTTGTCAGGGTTGAATTTGAGCCTGTTGACATCCATCCAGACCCCAACAACCTCCAAGCACAAGCACATCACTTCCATTGCTTTGCTGACTGGACATAGGGTGGAGATGTATAACTGGGTATCATCGGCATACTAATGATACCTCACCCCATGCGCTTGGATGATCTCCCCAACTGTTTCATGTAGATATTGAATAGCGGGGGAGAGGACCGACCCCTGAGGCACCCCGCAAGGGAGAGACCTAGAGGTCAACCTCTGACCACCACCCCCGACTGCGACCGCCCGGAGAGGTAGAAGGAGAACCACTGCAGAACAGTGCCTCCCACTCCCAACCCTTCTAGTCAGCGCAGAGGAATACCATGGTCGATGGTATCGAAAGCCGCTGAGAGGTCAAGAAGCACCAGGACAGAGGACAAGCCTCTGTGCCGGGCCCGCCAGAGATCATCGATTAGCACTGGAATCTTCATTGTTGAACGAAGTAGTCGTTAAGCAGGATTTCCATGTGACTGTTTTCCACAACAACCATAATCTCGACTCCCCAGATTATGGTCATTAAGTAATTCCCAGATTGTTAAGCAAATGAACTAAAGAGCACTTTGTCCAGTTCAGTTTTCCTTGTGAGTAGAAGGAACTGCTTTGGCAGGTTGCAAGAATGGAGCTTGGACCTTTTGGATCTGAGGTCTGTTTTTCCATCCTTCCAGAGGAGTTAAGTTCCCCTGACTTTGTCAGCCTCCAATATTTAGGCTTGCATCCTTCCCCATTGACTTTTCTTGGAAGCCCAGCAGAGAGGATTGTAGGCATCACATCAATCATGATTTATTTTATAACCTTAATAAGTGCAAACGGGTTGTCAGGCACCAATATCTCAACCATGTGACCACAGTCTGGGAGGCAGAGAGGGAGAGAGAGCTTGTGTGTGTGTGTGTGTATGATGACTGGAAATGCTTTATCCTGTCAAGTAGCCTTTCTGACTAAATGGTTATTAAATGAATGGTCATACATTGAGGACTAGCTGTAGAATCAATGTTTTTAAGTTTAGCATTTTATGAGAGTTATGATGGTTTAGTTACACAGACCTATCAAGTTTTAATACATTTTTGTTTTGTCTTTATCTTAATTGTATTTAAAAACTTCTATTAAAATACCATTGTCAGTCCTATCTGCTTTGATGTATTTTAGAAATAGTTTAACCCACACGTCTAAATTCCTTAATTTTTTTCTATCAAAAGAACAAGAATGGGTGGTGGGTTTAATTCAACCTTTTCAGCATTGTAGCCAGTTACAGTACTTTAGTAATTGTAGGGTGCACAGAATCAGTCAATCCTCTCTCTCTCTCTCTCTCTCTCTCTCTCTCTCTCTCTCTCTCCCCCTCCCCCTCCCTCCCTCCCTCCCTCCCTCCCTCCCTCTCTCCTCTCTCTCTCTCTCTCTCTCTCTCTCTCTCTCTCTCTCTCTATATATATATATATATATATATATATATACCTATCTATCTCTATCTATCTCTCTATCTCTCTATCTCTCTCTATCTCTCTATCTATCTCTAGTCTATCTATTTTATCTATCTAGTCTATCTAATTATCTATCTAATCAATTTTATCTATCTATCGGCCAAATACCACTCACTTAACCACAAAATCTCCAGAACTGTACACACTACAAACATGAAACTCAGCACGTGTTCCTCTTGGCTTCTATGTGCTCGCTAAGAAAGGATTTTCCAAAATGGCCATCATTAGTATTCATTATATAGTATTAATTAACACACACTGATGCTAAGGAGGTAGATGTTCTACTCCCTCTCCCCACCTGAAAAAAACTCTGCTCCAAGTATCACTAGCGAAGTTTCCATTCCAAAGCATATTAGCTCCATAAGACAGTATGCTCCTTTATATTTGCTTAACAGATTAATACAGCTGATGGAAGAAATTATGGCTGAAAAAGAGAATAAGACTATTATCTTTGTGGAAACAAAACGGCGATGTGATGACCTAACACGAAGGATGCGTAGAGATGGGTAAGGTTTGATGTTAATATTAGTATTAAATTGGGAAAGACAGATTAGTTTGCATCCCCTCACCATGTTATAGTAAAGAAATTTTAGTGAATTAGAATTAAATCCTATGGAAAGATAGATGAGACTGACTCGGGTGGGTTCTTCCCGGTTTGGACCCGTCCGCCCGAACTGTTAGTGATTTCGGCCTCCAGGAAGGACGTCTTCGTGACGTCAAAGCTCCGCCCATGGAATTCCCTATTGGGATTCCCCACCTCCTTTCCAGCCTCCAGATTGGCCGAAGACGCCGCCGATGCCGATTGCAAAAACGGCACTCCAAACAGCCGGGCGCTTCTCAGCGGCCTCCGGAACCTGAACTTCTGGGTTCGGCGTTCAGGAGAACGCCGAGAAGCCCCCCGGCTGTTTTAAAAGGTGATAGCCAGGCGCCGTCGCCCAGCGGAGCGCCATTTTGTGATCTGCAGTGGGTTCGCAAGCCAAAAAAAGTTCGTAAGAAGAGGCAAAAAATTTCCGAACCCCGGGTTCGTATCACGAGGAGTTCGTATCATGAGGTACCACTGTATATGCAAATGTTATACCATGACCTGATTCCCAAATATATCTTGATGTTACCCTCAGTTGTAATAATTTAATGTACCCTATCTCCAAAAGGGTTCTGCACATATATTACCCTCTATTTAATTGCATATTATGTAAGCACTGATGGGAATAAACCAATATTAGAATCAAATACTCAGTTTAAGTTAAGTTATTTGAATTGATTAAAAAAATCCTCCAGTGCAGAGAAAATAAAAATACAGATTTCTATCTTCATTCAGAAAAATCTATTTCTATATATGAGAAAACATAACTTGCTTCAGAAGCATGGCATTGTTTTCAAAAGTAGTTTCTTAGTTTTTTGTTCTGATTTCTAAATCAAAATTTTGCACAGTTGGTTTAATAAACTCTGGATAGCCTGGGCAAATTTTGTGTTCAGGATTCATCCTAATTGAATAGACTTAACACCCAGAATTACACAAATTACAACGCAACTCACAAAAGTGAACCTTTATGAGACATTTTTAGATTTAAACAATCCCCCAAATGTTTAAATTGAGGTTTTATAATATATACATTTATGTATTATTAAACTGTAAAAATGTTCATATTTTTTGAATATGTGGTAGCCGATAATGCTTGGAACTTTTTGTTACAGTTGGCCAGCTATGTGTATTCATGGAGACAAAAGTCAGCCTGAACGAGATTGGGTTCTTAATGGTGAGTTGTAAAAAAAGATATTTTCCTTTAGTCAGACAATTCAACCAACTGTTATGTACAATTTTATTGCATAATATAATGAATACTAAAGCAGTTTTTAAAATGTGTTGTTGTGAACCAGAGATTTACATCAAGATGTACGTCCAGCTGATGTGGTCGGTAAATCCACAGGAACTGAATTTAAACATGCTTGGGATAAACATATATCCATCCTAAGACAAAATACAGGAAATAGTATAAGGGCAGACTAGATGGACTATGAGGTCTTTTTCTGCCGTCAATCTTCTATGTTTCTAAGATTGTTTCTTTTCTTTCAGAATTTCGTTCTGGAAAGGCTCCTATCCTCATTGCCACAGATGTTGCATCTCGTGGGCTAGGTTTGTACACATGAACTTCCTGACTGTCATTTCTTTCGATTGACATTTTTCCCTCAAAAAGAATTTTAAAGCGTGACTTTCTCATATGTGAAATGCCTTTTTAACATTGATCTTTTTTTTTCTTTCATATTCAAAATCTCTTCCTGCTCCTAATGAACAGGCTTTGGTCTGCAGCAAGGCCTAGGCATGACTAATCGATCGCCAATGGGGAGAAGAGACGTCCAATTTCTCAACCCAATTCTTCCACTATACCCCATCTTCTTTAATTCCAGCTTTGTGGCTGGGTGGCTAGGACTGAACTGTATTGATTATGTTGTTATTCAGAATTATCAGATGGTAGAACAAGCATCTCTTTTAACAATCCTTTTTTGCCCAAATGCATTACTAATGTAATTGCACATTATTATAACAGCCCCACTTCAGTATCACAATACAATAGATTTACATATGTGAGCATATTTTGCTTATTTACATATACTCTTTTTCAATTGGATTTTTGAGGTTGTAGTAAAAACTCTAAGGGAGGGTTATAATGAAAATCTGTCAGCCTTTCAGTGCTTTCATCTCCTGGATGCTTAAGCAAACAGTTAAACTGTTCTTTGCATTAAATGTTAAAATATCTAACTCTATTACACTCAGAAAGTAGATTTAAGTGGGGTTGTAGATACTTGAAAAACTTTTAAAAGACATTCCTAAAAGACTTTCAGTTAATGTTGAGTTCAGTAGAAGTAATCTTTCATTAAAAGTAATTTCTCAGATATTTCAGATGTACTTTAAATATAGGATCAGTTAAAAACTATTTTTAAAAATGCTGAAAAGATAGCTGTTTCGTTAGCATTTCTGAAAAAAGACTTTCAGTTAATTTCTGAAAAATGACAAGTTGCTAATCTTTTCTTCACAAAATTTATTCTCCCATGCCATCTCCAAAATTATCCCAATTCTCCTCTAGTTCATGTGGTTTCACTCTCTGTTTTGGGGTCATGTCTGGACCTATGCAAGTAGAACTTGGGCCTGTTAGGAGAAGGGGTGAGGCCAGTTTTTTTAAAAAAAAACACATAAAAGGACAATATTTTGTTTGGCAACATTTTGGTTTTTAAACAGGCTTGCTGTGTTCTGGTAGCTTCTTTGTGCATCTTGCCTAGACACTTAAATCAGCCCTTCTCCTCATATATTTCCCCAAAACAACTCATTTGGATACTATTGGAAGAAAACAGTCTCCCCGTTCTGCCTTCTCCACTTGACATAGGCTGTGGGGGAAAGGTACCAGGGTCTGTTTCTTGTTACGAATAACATCTTGGCTTGTTTTGGGGCCCAGAGTTTGCTACTTCATAAAAATACAATATCTAACTTGCAAATCTCTGGACGAGTTCCTCCAAGTTCCTGGAAAGTGAAGGCTTCTACTAAAACATAGAACAGGGGCGCGCGCTTTTTGGCTGAGTCACCAGGGTTTTTCCTTCTACTCAAATGAACATTGGTCTAAGAAAACTCCTTCCAGGTAAGTTGAGTGCCCCATAATGGCTTGTTTGTGAATCATCCCCAGGGCAGAAAATTTCCCTCTGCACTGTTCATTAAAAATTTGGTTACACTTCACTCTGTTAAAGTCAAATCATTAAATTTCTTTTTGTTTGTTTTCTTTAACAGAAACTTTGATATCAGCTGCCGATCACTCAGTGCAGGTCTGGGGACATATCTACATTGGTGGTCGAAGCAGCTTGCTAGATGATCGAGTTTGCTAGTTTCTGCCCCTCCCAATTAACAGTCAGACATTCCTTTGGGGGGCATCTCAGTGGATAAGCATCCCCAGGTAGTGATATTCCTTTTTAGAATGAACAAATTCTGTGGAAGAAACACTGTGATGAGCACAATTTTACACCAGTGCAAGATAGATAGTAAGAAACCTGCATTATAACTGCATGTTCCCTCCCTGAGCCCCCAGCCATATAATATGGATGTCATAACTGCCATTCGAAGGTGAAAATTAGCCCCACCTTCTCTTTCCCCCTCCTTGTCCTTTCATGGATTTTCTGGAAAAATCCATTCTCCAGTACCTTCATTGTTGACAATGTCTGTATTTCCTAATAAGCAAATGCTCCCTGGTTATCATTGTGACCATTTTGCTAATGGATGTACATAATGGGATTGATTGAGGTTCATAATCTGCTGTTTGTCAGACTCCAGTGAAGCCCTAGCTATGAAGATGTGTGCTGCCCTGTCCTTATCTAACACAAGCCCTTTGCACCAAGGACCCTAGTTGGAGACTCGCGCTGCCCCCTGTGAAATCGGCCTTCTCACTTTTTGGTGTGATTCAGGACTTTGGAGTCTGGAAAGACTGAGGAGCCCCCCCTTGCTGTAATAAGAAACAGACATAACATCTCTGCCACTACTACCGCCCACTTCCATTTTTGCTCTCCCTCCCACCCCCTTCCTTTTATTGGAAATTGATGCAGTCTGGGCAATAGATGCAGCCTGACCTGTTGGATGTAATTTTTTGCATCTTCAATTTTGGCCCCTTTAAGCCCTGTGAAGGGACAAAAAGTGTTGGAGGACCTGAAACATTTACGTGAACCCAGGTTCTCCGGCGCTTGATGGCCAAATAGGCTACAGAGAAGCATCTAAGCCAGTTCACAGAGTGAGCATGTGTGGGGACTTCTCGCTGCCATGGACCCTTGATGCATGCTCCCCGCGCTCCAGTGGTCCCGTGTCAGAGGGCGGAGTTTTCGAAAGGAGGCCGCCAAAAATAAAAGGCAAAGAGACGGGATCGGCTGCAGCGATTTCCCACAGGAGGAGGGAGTGTGCATCGGTCTGGTAACAAAAGAGGGAATGTTTCTCATTATTTTAAAAGAAAAAGTCAATCTGTGTTTTATCTTGGATATATTTTGAATATTCTTTGTAAAATGCAGATTTTTAATGGGTTAAGTTTTAATGTAATACTGCTTTTGTTTGTCAGTTTTTTAAATCAAAACAATACACTAACATTTACTTGTTTTTTGTCCTCATTTCTGAAAATTCAGATGTTTATAACTTTAAATGTTTGCATCTAGGTTCTCTTTGTTCAGATTTACAATATGCTTAAAGTTTCACTAAAATGAATGTGGTGATCAAATGTTAGTGTCTACTTTTAAAAGGAAGATTAAAATAGGATAGTTATCTGTTTATGCAAACTGGCTATCTTGAGATATCTTTTGGATATCAGGAAGAGGGGAAATATATTAATTATTTTAAAACCTTTTTGGAAAAGGTTTGTGTCCTGTCTTGTGATAACCTGAAGGTAAGTGATGCTGCTAGTTTTTGTAGACTTCTCCTAACAGAGTTAAAGTAATCAGCAGTTCTCTCTCTTACTCACTCTGGTTTGCTGCATTTGTAATAAAAACAGGGCATTTGTTCCCTTTTAAAATGCTGTTGTGGAGCAAAATTGCCTGAATTAAATAAGACAAGGTTTCAAATATGACAATTTGTGTGCGTGTGCATGTGTGTTTGTGATATGAATGCAGCAAAAGAAGGATGAATTTGAGAGGAATAATGAACTGCTTTCACTTGATATTTGCTTTCTGATCACAAACTCCTTTTTGTGTGCAATTATCTTTGTTTAGCCTTTTGCTCTGTTAGGAATAGTCTATACTGTCTTTGTGTTTTACAAATACTAATTTTTTTCTTTTCTCTTGTTACTGTCACTTGCATTTGTGCTCTCCACCTTCTGTTGGCACACCCTCCACTGCTCTCCTCAATTCCTCACTATGCTTTGATTGTCTCACAAGATGTGGAAGATGTGAAGTTTGTGATAAACTACGACTATCCAAACAGTTCAGAAGATTATGTGCATAGAATTGGCCGTACTGCCCGTAGTACCAACAAAGGCACTGCCTATACATTCTTCACACCAGGAAATCTGAAACAGGCTAGAGAGTTAATAAAAGTTCTAGAGGAAGCCAATCAAGCCATCAATCCAAAACTGATGCAGCTTGTGGACCACAGAGGTGGTGGTGGAGGAGGAGGTAAGAGATTGCAGAATGTTGGCTGTTCTGTGTCTTTAAGCTGGGTTTGATTTCGCAGCATGTGAAAATACTTCATTACATTTGTTAAGAGGATAAATCATTCTTTAAAACAAATACATTTCCTTCTGTATGTCTTGCCTCATCTAAACCTCATTCTGTTATTCGGTGATATTTTTACAGCCCACTGTCTGCATATTATATGTCAGGAATATTTCATATATTATCAAAGCATATATATAACTGGAAATCCAAATTATATGGATAATGGATACCTCTGGAATAATACTTTTAGAATTATGGACATTTTAAACATGCTGGAGAACTAAATTAGAATATTGTTTGTGTATCATAACTCCTGCAGGCTAGTCATAAAAGAGAGAGTTTTGTTCTTGCAATAGTTTCTAACCTTTTTAATAATTAAAATGGGTTCTAGTGAAAAACAGCATTCCATGATGTCATGTTGGCCACAAGACTCTGGAAATGTCTTTGGACAGTGCTGACTCAATAACCATTGAAGGGGAGATGAACATTACCCCTTTATAGTCAGCAATCATTAATGGAGTAAAATCTGCAGGGGAATCCTTTACCTTTTACTTTAGTGTGAATAAATCTGCAGTTTTAATTAATCATATTTGTACACATTTTCTATCTGTTCTTGGATAATCTGATTTAAAGTTATAGAAAAAAGTATAAAGATAAATAATAAATCTTCACAACTTATTTTTGTAGCCAGTAATAGCTCACCCTATTCACCCTATCATGCCAAAATAAGATTGACAAAAAAGGCTTTTGATAGAAATAGAAGATTGATTGATTGTATTTCTATGCCGCCCAACTCCAGAAGAACACTGGGCAGCTTACAATAGGATATAAAAAACAACATAAAAGATTAAGGAAAAAACAGTTTTAAAAAATCACCTATATACATATCATTCAAGGAGGGACCTCATAAAATAGCGAAATCAACAGCCCCAAGCCAGGTCTTCTACGCTTTCTGGAAGGTCAATAGGGATGGGGCAGTCCAGAGCTCGGGGTGGTTTGTTCCAGAGAGCTGGGGCAGCCACAGAGAAGGCCCTTCCCTACAGGCCAGCCAGCAGACAGTTTAGCTGATGGGACCTGGAGGAGACCAGCTCTGTCGGATCTTATTGGTCACTGGGAACTATGAGATAGAAGACGGTCTCGGCGATAATGACAGCTTTCATTGACAATGAAGTAAAAATGATTTTTGATCTTCTGCCTGTGTTTTTAAGAATAAAGCAGTTGGGTGTGTATTATCAAAATAATAAAGAAAGCCTATTAAGTTACACGAGGCCTTAATAATGAACTAGTAAACATGTCTAGTCATTGTATTGAAAACATTTAGTGGATATTACTAAATTCAGGTCTGTATACTGTATATGTATGTCTTACCAGGTGGTCGTTCTCGTTACCGTACAAGCAATTCATCCAACAATCCTAATTTGATGTATCAGGAGGAGTGTGAACGAAGGCTCCGGGGAGTTAAGGATGGCCGAAGAGACTCAAGTAATTTCCGAGACCGTGATCGCACTGACAGTTTTGCCAATGGAGCTAACAAAGCCTATAGTAGTGCTTACGGAAATGCAACTTCTGCATTTGGGGCACAGCAAAGCCAATATGGTTATGCCCAGGGAGCCTATGGAACTGCAGCTTATGGAGCAAGTAGTTATGGGGCAGATTATGCTGCTGGGTATGGAGGAGCCAGCGCTGCTAGTGCTGGGAGAAACTCACAAAGTACCAACCAACAGCAATATGCAGGGATGGGCCGTTCAGGCCAGCAGCCACAGCCTCTCATGTCGCAACAGTTTCCTCAGCCTCCTGGCACCAGTGTGATGGGCTATATGGGGCAAACTGCCAGCTATCAGTATCCGCCGCCTCCACCACCCCCTCCTCCTTCACGCAAATGAAGCCACTTCAGTTAGTGGTTATCAGTGAAGATTTGCAACCCTTTCTCACTTTTTCTGTCTCTTCCCCTTCTCAACCCCATCTCTACAGTGATGTTTTTCTTAATGCAGGTTAGCTTTAGAATTTACTATCCAAATTGTGCCCACAAAAATGGTCCCGGTACACATTAACTGATTTTCTTTTTTTAAAGTATTATCGACTGTGGAAAATTTCCTTATGACCTTGCATTATGTAATCTGAAATTTTCTGTCAAGAAAGAAAGAACTACAAGGCAGGTTTGTCCCAGTCCAGCTGTTCTTGTGTCTGAGGCTTGCGTCTGAGGCTTGTGTATAAAAAATTGCTGTGCAGAAGACTTCTCTATAATATAAACATCAAAAAAGATGGTGCTAAGGAGTACCTCCTTTTTAAACAGAATATTAAATGTGTGATTTTTGCTTATTGAAATTGAGACTTAGGTTTTCTACAGCTAATGACATGCCTTGGATTTGGCATAGGAGAATTTGGGAAGATATTTTCTTTGGTTTGACTCTACTTATTCTTTCAAACTTCTACAAAATATAAAAATAATTTTGTGTTTAGCTACCATTTCTCAGCTGCATATCTTACCAGCCCTATGCATAAGGGATGTAAGTGTTGGAGATTAATGCTCTTTTCTGTTGCAATGCATTTTCACCTTAGATGTAATCACAGAATTGCTACACTTTATTTTTATTGAATTTTTATATGGCTCTTCGATTGCACCCAAGATACCACAAATCACAGCTGCCCCATAATATCAAGATTCCTCACTGGACATGTGTGAGATCCTACTGCATTAGCAAAAATGTTCCATTTTTCAGATTTATTTTAAGCTAAACAAAACCTTAAAATCTCTTAAAGGGATGGTGAGGAGATAGCTAATATATCTTGAAGATGCATTTTATATCCACATTTGACTAGGCTTTCCAATGGCTTTATGAGTGAGTTTCTTCAGCTGGCTATTATACTCCGCTTTTTACAGGTAGGTAGCACCCTAGATTTTAGGAAGAGAAAGAACTTTAGTAAATACTTTCGTTCCTTTGTTCTTTTCCCCCCTGTCTTGAGAAAGGTTTAAAGTTGGGGGAGTGTGGGAGGTGGGATGGGATTATTCCAATATTAAAGTTTCTGTCTTGTAACTAGCAGGAGAAAGTTGATAGTAGTTGGTTTCACCTGTTATGTCCAGATAAACATTGCAAGAAAATCTTTTCTGTCATAAGAGACAGAATCTATAGGGCTTTTCTTTTCTTTTTGCTCTCCCCACCCCCCAGTTTTGGGTAACAGGTTTTTAAAACAACTGAGTTATTTATAGCAATGTGGGTTTGGCTTATAAAAACGGGATTTAAGTAGTGTTTCTCAATAAGAGCAGACTGGAGAATAATAACCACTTGCGTGTCTGCACACATCATAAAGGTAGGTTGTTGGTACAGACCTTGTACAATAAAGGCTTGCTAGTTAAAATCCTCTTTCTCAGTTTGGTTTCCATAATCATAATTAAGATATATATTTGGCAGTTATCTTCATTAAAAATACTAGAAATGAACATTCATTTAATGGACACTGCCTGATTTGTATTTCCTTTCTTAATGAAAACATCATGGAGCTGCTGTTCATGCAGAAATGAATCTACGGGCCTAAAGGAAGGAGGAAGAATAAATTCTTCTCCATTGTCTTTAAAGGGATTTGGTCTTCATCTTTGCCAATAGAAAATTGTATTAGGCCCTCACAGTGTTGTGCTGTAGTTTGAACATAGTTACAGCTTGGTGAGTGTTGTGCTCAGACTGAGCATTAACAAATAATTGAACTCTGACATCTACAGCTTGTTTCCACTTACTGTTTAAAAAATGTGGCCAATTGGAAAAAAAAATCATTATTTGAATTATCAGTAAACATGCTAATATCTAGCCTATATTCCCTTTTACAAAAGTCATTGTGTAGGCTTTGTTTAATTAAAAGATACTCTTAAAACCCTTCAGGCTTCTTAGGTTGAATTGTTGGGGACTGTTTTCCCCCCCTATATTGGTATTTGAACACATTCCTGTTCTGTGAATAAAGACTTGAAAAGAGAGATTCATAGCTCTGTGATGTTCAGGCACAGTATATTAAAAAGCTATGTTACTATTAGTTTGTAAATTGTCCTTTTGATACCATCTTGTTTTCTTTTGTAGGTATGAATAAAAACACTGTTGTCAATAAAATCCAGAAATCTTGGTTTTTATTTAAAAATACAATTGAATATTTAAAAATGTTTTCCCTAATTCCTTGAGGAAACGTTGATAGTTTAGGAAAGAGTGTTAAGTCACAGCTGTTTTAATCTTTATAATCATTTGAAATTTGGCTTGAACTTTTTAGAAAATGATGTAGCCATTATAGAGGATACAACGGTTAAATCCTAATCTGGTTTCTTTAGTTTTGAAGGAATGCTTCTTTAAAAAAAATACTGCAGATGAGTTGTCTTCCATGCTAAATAGTTAAGTTCTGAAATGTTAGTTACTTACACCACAGTCCCTTTGGTGCAATCATGTTTTCTAATAGAAATGTAAGAAAAGCATATATTCTGAATTCAAATAGTGACATGGCAAAAGAGTCTTGAATCCTGAAACAGGGACTTCAGCTGCTTTACTTCCATTGTGCACATCTTCATATAGGTATTGGAAGACTCAGTTTCCTTCCTTTTAGTACTAAATGAAGAGAAGGGAAAATAGTTCAATAGAAAGCAATGGCCTTTTAGTTTCCATATTTTTATGCTATACGAAGAACATTTAATGGTATCTTTAGCACATTGACTTCCACATAAAGTATATTATATACTTTATAATATATTAAGATGAATTGTTTATTATTAAAGTATATTATATACTTTATAATATATTAAGATGAATTGTTTTTCCAACTTACTAAAGTCAGTAATATCTAACAATCCTAGAATGCAAAGATTGGGGTGGGGAAGAACACAGAAGTTAGAACTTTCTATTTCTGCTTTTAAAGACATGGTTATAGATATTCCCTCCCAATTTTATTTATTTATTGGACTTTTATGCCGCCTCTCTGAGGATTCGGGGCAGCTTACAACTTATAATAAAACAATAACATTTTATATCCAATTAATTAAATATAAAATCTAAAAACCCAAGCCATAAAAAGCAGTCATTCCCATTCAACTTTCTCTCAGCACATTCATCGGCCAAGGGGAAGAATCTAATAGCCCCACGACCTGGCAGCATAAATGAATCTTAAGACTCTTGCGGAAAGCAAGGAGGGTGGGGGCAGTATGAATCTCTGGGGCAGTTGATCTCCAGAGGGCCGGAGCCCCCACAGAGAAGGCTCTTCCCCTAGGACCTGCCAACCAACATTGTCTTGTTGACAGGAACTGGAGAAGGTCAACTCTGTGGGACCTGACCGGTTGCTGGGATTTGTGCGGCAGAAGGGGGACCTGTAGGTATTCTGGCCTGATGCCTTGTAGGGCTTTACAGGTCATAACCATGTGCACTATTTTTGTTAAAAGTTATAATGAAAAAGTACAACTAAGGTGATGGGAAAGCTTCTACGTTCACAAATGATGACTTCATAAAGAAAAATAATCAAAAAACAAAATCATTGTGATTGACAGCTGTGTCAAAGGAAACTTTTGCGGGGAAGAGGTATTCAAATTTGAAAGCAGAGTCTGCTGTTTGTTTGCTTAGGCCCAGCTGAAACAGGTTTTGACAGTGTTCTCCCAAGGCAAGAATGGTGTCCCGAGTTGGTCTAGGAATTCTAGAACTCTGCCCTCTTAAAATTGCTCATAATCCAAGAAATAACCCAAACCTGTGACTCATGCCACAGGAGATAGCATTTCATCATCCATTTTTTATTAATCTTGGTGATCCTTACCTTTGGTGACGTAGAGATAAAAAAAGTCACAATAGAAGATTGTCTGTACTACTCCAGAAACAACAGCAATTTGATCAATGAAGGTTTCCATGTAATAACGCCAGATCCAGTTGGCAAGATAAAGCGCACGATAAAGGCCCAAGAAGAAAAGGTAATGTGTTGTGATTGTCTCAGCTTCACCTGTTTTGCTAATCATAAAAAGTTGTGGAAGGATAGCCACTGATTCTAGATAAATTGAGAAAGCCCATAGTATCTGAGGAAGAACAGTAAATCCAGGATAAATATCCAAAATATTGACACAAAAAATTACAAAAATGCATAAGCTATTTAATAAGTACAGTGTTCCCTCGATTTCCATGGGGGATGCGTTCTGAGACCGCCCGCAAAAGTCAAATTTCCGTGAAGTAGAGATGCGGAAGTAAATACACCATTTTTGGCTATGGACAGTATCACAAGCCTTCCCTTAACACTTTAAACCCCTAAATTACCATTTCCCATTCCCTTAACAACCATTTACTCACCATTATTACTGGTACTCACCATTGAATAAGACACTTAGTGATCCTGATATTTATAAACATAATTATTTATTAACAATAATTATTTTTTTTGTTATTTATTTGCAAAAATTATTAGTTTGGCGATGACATATGACGTCATCGGGTGGGAAAACTCTGGTATAGGAAAAAAACCGCAAAGTATTTTTTAATTAATATTTTTTGAAAAACCGTGGTATAGGCTATTCGCGAAGTTTGAACCCGCGAAAATCGAGGGAACACTGTAGTTTCAGAGAAGCTGAGCTCACAAAAATATGGATACTATTGTACTTTAACAGAAACAAGCACCTTACCTCTAAAGGAGTGAAACTGTAGTTTTCTAAAAAGGAGATACCTGTGACAGGAATCAAAAGGAACTCAAGACGGAAAGTATCTTGTTCACTGTCAAAAGTTTTCTGGAATTTTCCATAGATAAGGTACACAGTAACATAGGCACAAAGTAAGAAAATAACCTACAGAGAGATAGAAATAATTTATGCTACTTAGATCGTCCCTGTTCAAGGGCAGCTTTTTATAATTGGTCAGTGATACTAACCGGACACAGACTGGTAGAACCTCCAAGATTTAACATCTGATGAAGTGAGCTGCAGTTCCAGAAAGCTTTTGAGCTCAATGAAGTAAGTTAATCTTGAAATTTCTATTTGACTTTATTTTGGTACCACAAAGCAACCTGGCTTTTTCCACCTTTACTTAAAATTATTTAACAGTTAAGAGAAATAGCTTTCTATCAGTTTTTTGAACATCAAGCAAATGGAGTAAAGCTTGATAGCATGGAAGCAAGTGCTACTATACAGGTATTACCTAATTATTTCAGGTATAACTAACTTGCAGTACCCCAGCTAAGCACCTCATGTATTCTCTTGAGCTTCTATCCACCTTGTTCTGGTAGATAGAATGGTATTTTTCAGAGATGCATCAGTCCTTATAATTCAAGTGAATTTGAAGTATGCTTTTGTTTCTTGATTCTTATTTGGCTTGATTTTTTCCTAGTATTGAATAGCTTCCTAGTATTGAATAGCTGGTTTTCATGGCTGTTGAATAAACAGCTTCATCCAACACTTTTCAAGTGTGTCAATCTCTTGTGCATCCTTCGTACCTCATAACAGGAATGCCATGTTATGAGTTGACCATTAAATGCTAGTACTAATTAATGGCTTTTTCACAAGAAGCTATAGTTTTAATTCTGCTTGATTTTCGATCCAGTCCTAAATCCCTGAATATTAATGATCACTTTCATGCCATCATACATGCTCTATACATTGCAATGGGAGGAGAGTACCATATTTTTAAATATCTCAGCGAAGCATGCTGGTGGCTTAATCAGCACTGCTAAGAGAAAGGTATACTTTGCTTCTCTCATTATTGTCATGGAGATGGGAATTTTTGCATCACACTAACTGCTTCCTTCCTGATTATGAAACTTATCTTGTCTTCAGTCTTTTTTTATAAGTGTCTATTCATGCAGGAAGCATTTCAGTGTATCAAAGCCCTATATGGCATCGGACCAGATTACTTAAGGGACCGCCTTCTGCTGCATAAATCCCAGTGACCAGTTAGGTCCCACAGAGTTGGCCTTTTCTGGGTCCAGTCGGCCAGACAATGTCATCTGGCAGGGCCGAGGGGGAAGAGCCTTCTCTGGTGGCCCCGGCCCTCTGGAATCAGCTCCCTCCGGAGATTCGCACTGCCCTCATCCTCCTCGCCTTTCGCAAGAGTGTTAAGACTCATTTATGTTGTCAGGCATGGAGCAATTAGATCAAACACCCCCACCCCACCCAGTTTACAAAATGTGATGTGGTTATGAATTGGCTGACTGATTTTAACATGGGATTTTAGTAGTAATTTTTAATTAATTAGATTTGTTGTATTGTTTTTGTATCTTGCGAGCTGCCCCGAATCTTTGGAGAAGGGTGGCATACAAGTCTAATAAATAATAATTTTGTGAGCTTTATAAGTTTGTAGAAAAATTAAGGAGATAGGGACTTTAGTATATCTGAACTTTTAGAAGGCAGGTTCAAGTTTGGCAGTCGGAACATAGAAATAACTTGCAGCTTTCACTTTTAATCCCATTGGAATGGGATACGAACATCTGGAGAAAAACAACTATGATAATAATTTGATAATAATTTATTAGATTTGTATGCCGCCCTTCTCCGAAGACTCAGGGCAGATGCTAATTCTTTGCTGCTTGGGGGTTTAATTGTTTAATTGCAGTTAAGTTAGTAAAAGTGAATCTGGCTCACACATTGACTTTGCTTGTCAGAAAGTTACAAAAATGATCACATGACTCCAGGACATTGCAAATGTCATAACTACAAGTCAGTTGCCGTGCATCTGAATTTTGATCATATTGATCTTGGAGCTGCTACAACAGTCATAAGTATGAAAACGTATCATAAGTCACTTTTCAGTGCCATTGTAACTTTGAATCGTCACTAAATGAACTATTGTAAATAAAGGATTATCTGTATATGAATAATTAAAATTATAGTGGGGGATTATTTACAGGGTGTGTGTGTTATTTAGCTATCCCTTAATCAAAATGGGCTACACTTAAATAACTGCACGACTTAAAAGGTCTGAATGAATGAATGAATCAACTAGCTTCCCCTCCGCCCCATTTCCTTACCTTCATGGTGATATTGTAAAAGGAGATGAAGTTTGTGAAGAGGTCAAGGTAACGACTTGTGAAAACAAGTGCAAAGAGGATCTGACTCTTTCCTGAAATACCTGTACATCAGGAAATATGAACAACAAAGATAAAATAAACTAAGGAAAGGCTTTTGAGATTTTAAGCCTAAAGATGCAGATTATTTAGTGGGCTGTGGGAGACAGCAACTAATACCTGATGTCACAACCACCCAAGAGAATCCTCTGCGATCAAAGTACCAGATTCTGTCACGGAAGAGACAGTAGTGGACATTCAGTCAAGCTGTTCTGCCCCAGCTACGGATCACAAAGAACACATGGTATGTCTCGGTGCAGCTAGGCTATAAGACCTTCGACGTACGCTGAGCAGAGTTTAAAAAAGAGTGTGGATGTGTGATACAGCCAGTAACGACACAGACTTAGTATGCTGAATAGTATTATTTACATACAGTCACACCTCGTCTTACGAACCTAATTGGTTCCAGGCGGAGGTTCGTAAGATGAAAGGTTCGTAAGATGAAACATTGTTTCCCATAGGAAACAATGTAAAGTCAATTAATCCGTGCAACCCAAAAAAAAAACCTGCAAAAAAACGCCGCCCGGCTGTCACCTTTTAAAACAGCCTGGGGGCTTCTCAGCGACCTCCCGAACGCCGAACGCCAAACCCGAACTTCCGCGTTCGGCATTCGGGAGGCCGCCGAGAAGCCCCCAGGCTGTTTTAAAAGGTGACAGCCGGGAGGCGGGGCTTCCCAGCAGCCTCCGAATGCCGAACGCGGAAGTTCGGGTTTGGCGTTTGGCTTCAGGAGGCTGCTGGGAAGCCGCCCGGCTGTTTTAAAAGGTCACAGCTGGGCTGGGGGGCTTCCCAGCAGCCTCCTCAACCCCGAACTTTTGCTGAACTTCCGGGTTTGGGGTTCGGGAGGCTGCTGGGAAGCCCCCCAGCCCGGCTGTCACCTTTTAAAACAGCCGGGTGGCTTCCCAGCAGGCTCCCGAAGCCGAACGCCAAACCCGAACTTCCGGGTTCGGCGTTCGGAGGCTGCTGGGAAGCCCCGCCGCCCGGCTGTCACCTTTTAAAACAGCCGGGGGGCTTCCCAACAGCCTCCTGAACGCTGAACCCGGAAGTTCGGGTTTGGCGTTCGTAACATGAAAAAAGTTCGTAAGAAGAGGCAAATTTTTTCTGAACCCCGGGTTCATATCTCGAGTTGTTCGTAAGACGAGGGGTTCGTATCTTGAGGTACCACTGTATACTGTATACATATTTATAAGCACAAAGCAGAAAGAATCAACAAACCGCACATAGCTGCATGAAGCAAAATATACTCCCCCATAAGGTAAAGGCAAAAAGGTGAATGAGCTATCCAGCATCATCAACAGGAGAGAGTGCTGGCGCCCTCTTATGGTGAACCAGCCACAGTCCTTAAAGAGGTATTGCAACTGTAAAAATACAAACTACAATTGGTAGTTTTAACATACATGGCAACCACAAATACCATTATGTACCATGTACTAACAACGCTGCACACAAAGACTGTACAAACCTTAGTTTACTAATTAAGGACTAATGAGCTTTCTTAGTGGTTGTCAATCACAAATACAGTTTAAAACAGTCTTTTTTTGAACACTGGCTGTTAATTCAACTTCATTAACAGCCAGCACAAGTCCATAACTCGATTCTGAGTAAATAGCCTTGTAGATAACAGCAATTTTACAGTGGTTGGGAAAATGCCCAGAAGCAATTTGTAAAAATAAAAATAAAAAATGCCAAGAGAGCAAACAGTAGCTGACAGACGTTTCTGGAGTCAAGATACAAAAGGAGATGAACAAAGTTGTTTCCTGCAAATTGGCTCCTTCATTGGCATCCCTTAACTAGGCTAGAGGAGGGGCCAATTAGCCCCCATCCTTACTCCTGAGGAAACTTCCTCCTGAGGAACCATTCCTGCCTTTTGGCAGCTGTGCGTGCCTGTGCATTGAGAATTGGCTCCTCCTCTTCTTTGTCACTGATGGAAGATTCTAGAGGTTCTGAAGCCCCTGGCTGAATCTCTGCCTCTGGCACTGAGTCCTTTCCAACCTCATTGTCTGATTTGGGTGCCAGCTGCACAGCCCACTGGCGCATCCCCACCTCAGCCACTTCGCTATTGGAATCAGCTACCAGCTGCACGGGATGCAGAATAGTCCAGCCCAGTGTTAGAGTAGCGTTTTGCAGATGATGTATAGCCCAGCCAGCCACAGACCAAGATTGAAGTCTTGAATAAATACAATGTAACAGGAGTTCTTGAGAAAATATTTTACTTCGTAGCAAAAACTATAACTATCTTACTAGTACAATGTAGACAACAAACCACCCACAATTCACAACAAGCCACCTACAACAAACCACGCACAAGCCACTAGCCAGACCTATACAAAGGTGCATTACATTTTATACATTTATTCACCAATCATGTTGCAGCATTTTCTGTAGATTCATGATGACTCAGCATTCTTTATTTGTTATAATCTTTACATTAATTATAATCCTCCTGCATTGGGATATTACATCAGGTCAGTAGTGGTCCTGACACCCAGGCCTCCCAGGTTCACACATGCTTCTATTTTATTTTATCTAATGGTTGCAATTGCAAAATGTGTTCCTTTAAAACAGTGGTTCTCAACCTGGGGGTTGGGACCCTTTTGGGGGGGTGTCGAATGACCGTTTCACAGGGGTCGCTTAAGACCATGGGAAAAGACAAATTTCCCATGGTGTTAGGAACTAAAGCTTCTATTCTGGCACCTTGGAACATATTTTTACAACCCGATCAATCGGGCGTTTACAGTGGGGGTGTCCCTCTGACCTTCCTGCCAATCAGCTTAAAACTCTGTTGGAGAATTGGCGCTAGATTTAGGGTTGGAGATCACACACAACATGAGGAAGTGTATTAAGGGGTCGCGGCACAGAAAGATTAGGAAAAAAAAACTTCTGGCTGAATGAATGCATGATATTAGGAAAACAGTTATTTTTCCAAGGTTCAGACGCTTATAGTTAAGGCCTTTAGAACCTTTAGAACATGAAATAGCAGTTTTTCCTCATAAATGGAACTTCTGGGGTAACAAAACTTCAAACTCCTCTACTGGTCACCCAGATGTTTACATTCCAGACCTGGCAGCTCTGTTTAAAAAATGTTTTTTTTAAAAAAATTGTTCAAATGGTTTCTATAAATAACTGTGATTCAATAATGGAATATTGTGTTTATTTGTGGATTTCTAGTTTAAATGTGTTTTGAATGTTAGTAGCTCACGTTAGTAGTTATGCAATTTGGTTGCAAACATTTCATCACCATTTGAGGAAATGTTGTCAGCGTGTCAGCTTTTCTGAGTCAAAACGCGCCGACAATGTCTCCTCAAATGTTGACAAAACGTTTGCAGTCAAATTGCCAAGCTTGGAGCTCAAACCAACAGCCCATCTCTAGTTTAAAGATATCTGCATAGTGCCTAAACAATATACCGGTAGATATAAAATATTTTAAGAGGAAAAATCACTACAATAATTGATTTAAAAACTTTATACTAATGTCGAACTAAAGGCAGTAACATCAAACAAAGCTTGATAAAAATGAATTAAAGTAACTAAAAATAAATATTAGAATCACCTCTTTTTTCTAGAACTGTAAGACACAGTAGAAGCTATTAACACTAGTGATTGTTTAGTTATGAAAAATGAGCTATACTAATTTGATTAAGAACAAATTGTATAAATAAATTGTAACTAGCTTTGATATTTTACTTTTTACCTCTAATATAATGTACTAGTAACAATTAATAATAGATTAGTATAGTAGAATGAATTTGAAAGCATTTAAGCCAATGATATGAAGTACTGCAAAGATCTAGAAAGACATAAGCAAAAATAATTTAGTAAAGAGAGAACAAGTTTATCTCTCTTGTTTTTAATGTAATTTTTTGTCCCTTTCCTTTCTTTGTTCTAATAATGTATAACTTTTCTTTTTCCTGAATGTAATATAATGTATAGCTGTAAGTCAATTTATTTTCTAATAAAATTGTTGTTGTTGTTATTATTATTATTATTATTATTACTATTATTACTATTACTATTAATAATAATGATGATGATGACTAATGATTATCCCACAAAATCTCAGTAACATTTAGCCAGTTTTTACTATAAACAGACTGGTACTAGCAGTATTTTTTAAAGACAGAAGAATGGTCAAGTAAGAGCTGAGAAAGTTAATCCATTAGTCTTGATTTGGAGCAATGATTTCTCGGAAGTTCTCAAAAGCAGTTGTCTGTACATATGTTGAAATAATTGAACCATGCTGCTTTATTTTGGGAAGGTAGCAGTAGTAGGTTGCTACTCGTGTGGTAGCAGACTCCACATCCGTAGCAGCCGTCAGATTGCTCAATTTGCATGCAATCACTCCGGTAGCAGTTCTATAGGCGTGCCATCTTTTTTCATATTTTTTGCTTCCTGCACATGCGCAGAAGCAAAATCTCACTCACGTGCACGTCCCGGGGTGGCACAGCAGGTAGAGTGCTGTATTGCAGGCCACTGAAGCTGACTGTAGATCTGTAGGTCAGTGGTTCAAATCTCATCGCTGGCTCAAAGTTGACTCAGCCTCCCAACCTCCCGAGGTGGGTAAAATGAGGACCTGGATTGTGGGGGCAATATGCTGGCTCTGTTAAAAAGTGCTATTGCTAGCATGTTGTAAGCCGCCCTGAGTCTAAGGAGAAGGGCGGCATAAAAATCGAATAAACAAATAAATAAATATATAAAAATGCTGTGGACACACGCGTGCACATGCAAGACAACCGAAGCTGTGCACGCAGTAACAGCAATCTGCCCTGGAGGGTAAGAACTGCATCAGGATAATTTAAAAGTTAAATGTTTGTCCAAAGTACAGTCTTGGCATATGGTCTTTTGTCACAATGGAATACAGTAGTCCCTCGCTATACCGCACTTCACCTACTGCGGCTTCACTTCATCGCGGGTTTCTGAGGAAGTCGGTCGGCAGATTTAAACAGCCCACCGAACTCGATCGGCAGGTTTTTCAAAAAAATAAAATAAATCTAAAATTGTAAATACTGTATTTAAATATTGTATCTAAAATAAATACTGTGTGGGAAGGGTTTATAAACACTTAAAACAATGAAAACTTACCAAACAATTACAATATAAATACTTAAATAAGTACTATCAGTCGATAAATTCCCCATCGCGGATTTTACCTATCGCGGCCAGGTCTGGAACGTAACACCAGCGATAGGTGAGGGACTACTGTAGTCTGCAATTGTAAGGAGGAAGTAATAAAAAGGCATGGTTGATTTGTTTATATACAGTGTCTCTTTTCTGTATGTACCTCTCTGGCTCTCATTTCTATATAAATACACCCAAAATGTCAAATGCTTCTATTCCAGTGATGGCGAATCTATGGCACAAATGCCACAGGTGGCACATGGAGCCATATCTCCTGACACGCAAGCCAATGCCCTAGCTCAGCTCCAAGGTGCAAGTGTGTGCCTGCCAGTTGATTTTTGGCTCACACAGAGGATCTGGGAGGACGTTTTGGCTTCCAGAGGGCCTCTGGGAGGATGGGGGAGGGCGTTTTTACCCTCCCCCAGCTCCAGGGAAGCCTTTGGAGCCTGGGGAGGGTGAAACATGAGTATACTGGACCCACCAAAAGTTGGGAAACAGGTTATTTCCAGCCTCCAGGGTGGCGGGGGAAGCTGTTTTCGCCCTCCCCGGCCATTGAATTATGGGTGAGGGCACGATAATGCACGCACACGCTCTTTTGGTACCCGAGGAAAAAAAGGTTCGCCATCACTGTTCTATTCTGTCTGAGAAGGAATTATTGGATAATTCCAGTAATCCAAAATCGTGTACACTTGTTATTTCCAAAACTGTTGATCAAATGAGGTATTATCTAGATCTGGCCACAAGAGATATGTATGCTTTAATTTGGGTTTTTAATTATCTTTTTAAACTGCTCTTTTAGTTGTTCTCTTTATTGTAAGCTGCCCAGAGTCCTTAGGAAATTGGGCGGCATATAAATTAAATACATATGTACATACATACATACATACATACATACATACATACAATTTATAAAAGAGAAAATGCGTGGATGGATAGATGAATCAGCAAGTTGAAGACAAATTTTTAGACATTGTAATTCAATCATTCAACTGGCTGACAGGTTCTATTTTTCTGGATTTCTCACAGTGTCACTCTGGGGCTGATGAAGAACATTTGAACACTGGTTGCAATCCACCCCGATCGGTTACAATATTTTCATCTTGTTTGGGTGGATTGCAATCAAATTATACAAGGGAATACAGGACTTTGGTATCCATTAGAAAGTATATCTTAAAATTGTGCCTATAATTTTTAGTCTCAGCCCAACTGAGGCCCACAGGGTTGTTTATCTTTCATTCTGAATGTCTTTTTTTCAAGAGGCAACTGGACTTTCTTGTTTTAATTTGAAGATGTTTCACTTCTCATCCGAGAAGCTTCTTCATCTCTGACAGTCAGAGCTTCCTGGATGAGAAGCAAAACCCCCCAAGAAAGTCCAGTTGCCTTTTGAAAAAGCATCTTTGGGACAACCATAACCTGAATGGCTGAGAATCTCCATAGACATTCATTATAAAATTAATGGAAAGTCCCATTAATCTCTCTCCATCCCACTTTCCATTTATCCAATCCCTCTGGAGGGGGAAAAAAAACCCTTCCAACATAGAGGATACTTTCTTTGGAGTAAGCCACATTAAATGCAATAACAGTTAAATCAGTTTCTAAATGGAGTACATCTATCATTCTCCTCTTAAATCCAATGACAGTTCAATCAGTTTCTAAATGTATGTATATAGCTGAGTTGAGCATATACACCTATCATTCTCCTGTGCAATTGTCAACAATATCAGCATCATAATGTTGCAGTCCCCTGAACCTATTTATGTGGCAAGCACTTATCTTTTGTGCATTGATTTGTGTGTGTAAGAGAAGTGGAGAGAGAGAGCTGGAAAGGACACTAGCATTACATCTGGCTTTATTCATTAGGGGATCTAACTCCACCCCACATATGTATGTACTGTTAACCCCCCTTGGATATTCTTTCTTGGGCTTCATAAAATGTTCAGCACATAGGATGGGAAAAAGAGTATATAGAATACTTCTGGGGGAAAGGGGCTTTTGCCTTTTTATTACTACTCTCTTTTTGGAAACAATTTGAAATCTGCTGGTAGCTTCAGAAAAGTCTTGGCACAAAATGATTGCAAATAACAATATAAGCAAAACAAGAAAGGAAAGTAATTTATTGTAGAACATAGCAAAGAGTAGGCTCAGTCCACGAGAAACATTCATTTTAGGAGCTAGAGCAGTGTTTTCTAGCCACTGGGGAATTGAATTTCACACATTTTAAGGTCTCAAAGTTTGAAAAACAGTTAGAATATAAAATAAGTTCTTACAAATGTTCAAGATCAACTTATTTATTGGTGGCACAGTGGTTAGAGTGCAGTACTGCATACTGCTTCTTCTGACTGCTGGCTGTAGTTCACCAGTTCAAATCTCACCAGGCTCAAGGTTGACTCAGCCTTCCATCCTTTCCAGGTGGGTAAAATGAGGACCCAGATTGTTGGGGGGCGATATGCTGACTCTGTAAACTGCTTAGAGAGGGCTGTAAAGTATTGTGAAGCAGTATATCCAATGTATAGTGGGTTATAGAATATATAAAATGTATAGTGGGTTATAGAATGTATAGAATGTATAGTGGGTTTGTTGATTGAATGGATATGTGTGTATTGTAATTGGTTCTTTAGTTTTTAGCTGTAACTTTTCATTTTAATTAATTGGATCTCGGTGTCCTTTTTATATGTTGTAAGCTGCCCCGAGTCCTCGGAGAGGGGTGGCATATAAACCCAATTAAACTAAACTATATAAGTCTAAGTGCTAAGTGCTATTGCTATTGTATAGCTAAGATCTGCAAGCAATCTCTTATACTTTAAGATGCCACATGATTCTCTCCCCCCCCCCTTTAGATAGCTATTCTGGAGACCTGTTTGGATCTTATTGGGGTTTCCTCAAATTGTTTTGCCTCAAATATAACTGTGAAGGCCTTAACTAAACTTTAAAAAAATTAAAAGACACTCAGATGGGAGGTTGAGAGGGCAAAAAACAAGAGGAATACTAATGCTTGATCCAAGCTGGTGTGTAGTATTGTATTTTAAAGAGAAAATGTGTTGAATGTTATCTCTGCGTCTTTGACAGACATTCTGGTCATTGAACTCGGGGAAACATCACAAATGGACCTCCATCTATGCCATACAAAGTAAGGGTGGGATGTTACAAAAGACTAAAAATTCACCCCTTCAATACTATGTTTAATTTCTGAAATCCATCAAACAAAAGCTGGGGCAGGGTGGAGGATGGAGGAGACAGACAATTAGAAAAGGAACTGAAATGCATATATATTGCTGCAAATTGGTTACTGCTGATATAGGAATCTGGAATAATCCTTGTCTGCAGCTGCAAACTTTCTAAGTTTCATAGGGATGGCCTTTACGTGGAAGAAATTAAATATAAACATTCCTATTTATCAGTGCAATTCCTTTCAACAATGGTGACTCTATGGTGACAAGTAGGCTCTATCAAAATAATGTGTGAACAGAGAAATAATTGTCTCTGCTTATTTAACCTCCTGTAGTATTTGTTATCAGATGGGTAAACATCAGCACCAAAAACTGTACAATGTTTGCATTATATAACCATAGCACCACATCTTCTAAACACATATTTCATTCTCAGAATTAGGAAAGAGGTTGGTGTAGTAGACAGGGTTTGGCTTGCAAACAGGAAGCTTGGCACAGAAAGATTTTTTTCAAGGTCTAGGAAATACTTTTTGTTACAAAGGCTGTAACAAGTGATAAGAAATCAAGAAAGTCAAGTAACTGGTATGAAGTTGCAGTTTTAGAAAGTTTGTTCAGTAATACGTTTTAGACTTCAATGTCCGGAATTTAACGTTTTTCATCTAGACTAATAAAGATGTTGAAATAGATTGTAATTAAAAACCTTTATGGTTGCTCTCTAAACTCAAGATAGTTTTTCAAAAAATATAAAACCTCCAATCTATCTCGGCCCCACACCAAATGTCAAAAAAAGGGTGTGTTGCTTTGGTAGTAAGATTTATGACTCAAGTTGCAAGCACTGTAGAGCAGTGTTTCCCAACCTTGGCCACTTGGAGATATCTGGACTTCAACTCCCAGAATTCCCCAGCCAGCATTTGCTGGTTGGGGAATTCTGGGAGTTGAAGTCCAAATGTCTTCAAGTAGCCAAGGCTGGAAAACACCACTCTAGAGACCAGGAGATGACGGCAAGACTTTCAGAAAGGTGAGCAGATAGGGAGCTATTCTGCCTTCCTTGCATTATTGCCAACTGCCTTCCATTGAGGACCTGTATACTGCATGGGTCAAAAAGAGGGCTGTGAAAATATTTACTGACTCCTCATATCCAGAACATAAACTGTTTCAACTCCTACTCTCAAAACGTCGCTACAGAGCACTGCACACCAAGACAACTAGACACAAGAACAGTTTTTCCCCGTACACCATCACTCTGCTAAACAAATAATTCCCTCAACACTGTCAAACTATTTACTAAGTCTGCACTAGTATTACTACTAATAGTAGTAGTAGTAGTAGGTGTTGCTTGTATTCTTACTTCTTATATTAATGGTGTTGTGTCCAGAGGACAGTTAGGCCTTGTACCCGGCCCACATTCCTTGGGCGGGAAAATACTGCAAGGTGATTGGTTGGCTCAGCCTGGCAGCCCGGCATATATATAGTTGCCAGGCACGGCCATGTTTGTTTGTTTCTATTCTGTAACCCGTTACCTCTTGTTCAATAAAGAATCGTTCTTACCCATTGATTGCAGTCTTTCATCCAGTAAGGATCTAACAAATATTATATTAATATACGGTAAATTCAAATAATAAATAAATATTGATTTTTCTTGATGGCTTACTTGTACCCTATGACAATCATTAAGCATTGTACCTCATGATACCGTATGTATCTTTTATGTACACTGAGAGCATATGCACCAAGGACAAATTCCTTGTGTGTCCAGAACAGCCAATCACACTTGGCCAATAAATGATTCTATTCTATTCCCTTGGCTAGCCTGCTGCTGTTAAGCACTTTGGAGCATAGCTTTGTGAGCTGCTACTTCTGTTGGTTCTGGCCCTAACAGTGGTAGACAGAAGGGATGCCATATTTTTGCTCCCTTAGCTTGCAAAAGTTCTTGACTAAGTCTAAAGTTTCCTGGTCCTCTAAATTGAATTAAATGTGCTATCTTGCTGCCTCTTCCACTGCAATAAAAACTTCAATCTAGATTGAGATAGGAAGAAATTTAGTTTTGTTCAAGGAATTACAAAGTGCTGCTGAACTGAATAACTCACTTTCTGATATCCATCGCATATCCCTTATTCTATAGTTATTCCTCTATGCCAGTGATTTTCAACCTTTTTTGAGCCGCGGCACATTTTTTACATTTACAAAACCATGGGGCACATTGAGGGGGGGGGCAGCTAAAAAAATATTGGACAAAAAAATTCTCTCTCTTCCTCCCTTTTGCTCTATTTCTCTCTCCCTCTTTCTCTCTCTTTTTTTCTCTCTCCATCCCTCTTTCTTTCTCTCTTCCTTCTTTCCTCTTTTTTGCTTTCTCTCTCCCTCCCTACCCCCCTCTATGTTTTTCTCTCTCCCACCTTCCCTCCCTCTTTCTCTCTCTCTCTTGTTTTCTTTCTTTCTCTCTTGCTTTCTTTCTTGTTCTCTCTCCCTTTCTCTCTCTTTCTTGCTTTCTCTCTCTTGCTTTCTTTCTCTGTTTTCTTTCTCTCTTGCTTGATTTCTCTTTCTCTTTCTTTCTCTCTCTCTTGTTTTCTTTCTCTGAGCTTCGCGGCACACCTGACCATGTCTCACGGCACACTGGTTGAAAAACACTGCTCTATGCTTTATTATAAACATAGAAACATAGAAGACTGACGGCAGAGAAAGACCTAGTCTGCCCTTATACTATTTCCTGTATTTTATCTTACAATGGATATATGTTTATCCCAGGCATGTTTAAATTCAGTTACTGTGGATTTACCAACCACGTCTGCTGGAAGTTTGTTCCAAGGATCTACTACTCTTTCAGTGAAATAATATTTTCTCACGTTGCTTTTGATCATTCCCCCAACTAACTTCAGATTGTGTCCCCTTGTTCTTGTGTTCACTTTCCTATTAAAAACACTTCCCTCCTGAACCTTATTTAACCCTTTAACATATTTAAATGTTTCGATCCTGTCCCCCTTTTTCCTTCTGTCCTCCAGACTATACAGATTGAGTTCATGAAGTCTTTCCTGATACATTTTATGCTTAAGACCTTCCACCATTCTTGTAGCCCGTCTTTGGACCCGTTCAATTTTGTCAACATCTTTTTGTAGGTGAGGTCTCCAGAACTGAACACAGTGTATAGCACAATAACATTGTGCTATACGTCTAAGATGAATGTAACCCCAGCAGCCTAAGGTTAAATCACCAAATCTGTCACTGTGATCCATTTGTGTTCAAGTAACAAATCTCTGGCTGGCCTGTCATTCTAAATGGCTTTCTCACCAGTTTCAGCAAGATAGAGAATAGAATAATGATAATAAGAACAATACCTACCCGAACATGACTTTGATCTCCAGATTTTCACTATCAAAATGATAATAGCTAAGAGATGAGAGACATCTCCGAGGATCCGAAATATATTCATGATGGTCCAAGAATGTCCCTACAGGGATCTGAAGAAAAGCAAGTTAATGTAAACTGAAAAGCAAGATGCCGATTCTCCACACTCAAATGCTTGGGAAAAGATATTGTTGCTCCTCTGTCAGCTTCCTGATCCCTTTTCATTCAATTTCTTTGCATATGCCTGTTTCTAGGCGAAGAACTCTCTCGGCAGCAGAAATCTTCAGAAACACTGGGCACCGGAGTTTAAAATTAAAACCTGGCTGTACTCTGCCCAGACCAAAAGAATTTCCTTTCTCTAGAAAGTTTCTGCCTTCTCCGAAACTCATCAGCCCCTCTCGACCAAGTAATGGAAGAACATTACAGAACAGCTACAGTGCAGGCACTGGGTGACGTGGCATAGATGCTCTCTCTGCACACAGAGGATGGTGGAGGGAGGTGGGAGCAGCCGCTAAGCCAAGTTAGCTAAACTTTCTCTGGCATCCTTTGACTTCTCAAGTTACAGCTTGAAATGTCCTTAAAGGGAAAAAGACCTGGAGGAGGCATGTCTTTCTAGCTGGGGGAAAGGAGTGGACTAATCAAATGGCTGCACATTTTATTTATTTATTTATTTATTTATTCATTCATTCATTCATTCATTCATTCATTCATTCATTCATTCATTCATTCATTCATTCATTTTGTCCAATACACAATGAGAGTTTTAGTGGGTATATATATATATAACTATATTTACAGCAGCACGAAGCTTATAACTTCAGCCCGATGATGGTGAATGTGATTTCACCGAAACGTCGCATAGACACTGAAAATATTACACAGGGCAAAACCCGAACTCCGAACAATCTACATACATATACCCGTGAAAATCTACGAAAACAAATATATATATACAGTGATCCCCCGATCATTGCGAGGGTTCCGTTCCAGGACCCCCCGCAACGAGCGGGTTTTAGCGAAGTAGTGCTGCGGAAGTAAAAACACCATCTGCGCATGCGCAGATGGTGTTTTTACTTCCGCAGCGCTAGCGAGGAGCCGAAGATTGGGGGCCGCGCGGCTGTTTTAAACCGTCGCCGGCATGGGGGGCTTGCCAGCACCCCCCGGACCCCCAACCCGGGTTTGGGGGACTGCTAGGAAGCCCCCCATGCCGCCGCCGCCGTTTTAAAACAGCCGCGCGGCTTCCCAACTGAGTCCCGAAGACAAACGTCAAAGGCGAACTTCCGCGTTTGTCTTCGGGACTCATTGGGAAGCCGCGTGGCTGTTTTAAAACGTCGCCGCCAGCATGGGGGGCTTCCTAGCAGCCCCCCAAACCCGGGTTGGGGGTCCGGGGGGTGCTAGCAAGCCCCCCATGCCGGCGGCGACGTTTTAAAACAGCCACGCGGCCCCCAATCTTCGGCTCCTCGCTAGCGGGCAGGCAGGCGGCGGACAATCCGTTCGCTGGCGCCGCTCGCTCGCGCTTCCCAGCTGAGTCCTGAAGCGAATTCGCTTCAGGACTCAGCTGGGAAGCGGCGAGAATGAACGGCGTGGGCGGGCGATGCGCGAGCGGGCGGCGGACAAGCCGTTCGCTCGCGCTCGCTCTCGCCGCTTCCCAGCTGAGTCCTGAAGCGAATTCGCTTCAGGACTCAGCTGGGAAGTGGTGAGAATGAACGGCGTGGGCGGGCGATGTGCGAGCGGGCGGCGGACAAGCCGTTCGCTCGCGCTCGCTCTCGCCGCTTCCCAGCTGAGTCCTGAAGCGAATTCGCTTCAGGACTCAGCTGGGAAGCGGCGAGAATGAACGGCGTGGGCGGGCGATGCGCGAGCGGGCAGCGGACAAGCCGTTCACTCGCGCTCGCTCTCGCCGCTTCCCAGCTGAGTCCTGAAGCGAATTCGCTTCAGGACTCAGCTGGGAAGCGGCGAGAATGAACGGCGTGGGCGGGCGAAGGGCGGGCGGCAGCGAGGAGTTTGCGTGGGCGGTGGGGAAACTCCTTGCTGATGCCCGCTGCTTGCCCTCCCGCCAGCAAGAGGGGGAAGACCTAGGGAAGCCGCCCAGCAGCTGATCTGCCCGGCGCCATCTACGCATGCATGCCCATAGAAAAAAGGGCGCGCATGCGCAGATGATGTTTTTACTTCCGGGTTGCAAAATCGTCATATAGCCATTTCGCAATGATCGGGAACGCAATAACCGGGGGATCACTGTATATTAATTTTAATTTTAATTTTCAAATTTTCAATTTTAATTTTCAAATTTAATTTTCAAATTCAGCAAAAGAAAAAAAAAAGTGACATATATATACAGTGTTCCCTCGATTTTCACGTGGTATGCGTTCTGAGACCGCCCGCGAAAGTTGAATTTCCGTGAAGTAGAGATGCGGAAGTAAATACACTATTTTTGGCTATGAACAGTGTCACAAGCCTTCCCTTAACACTTTAAACCCCTAAATTACAATTTTCCATTCCCTTAGCAACCATTTAGATTACCACTAACCATGTTTATTTATTAAAGTTTATTTTTTAAAAAAATTATTAACGGTAGACGAAAGTTTGGAGATGACATATGATGTCATCGGGCAGGAAAAACCGTGGTATAGGGGGGGGGAAACGCAAAGTATTTTTAATTAATATTTTTGAAAAACCGTGGTATAGGCTTTTTGCGAAGTTTGAACCGGCGAAAATCGAGGGAACACTGTATATATATGGCAGTTGCAAACATTCCATATTTACAGCAGCACGAAGCTTAAAACTTCAGCCTGATGATGGTGAATGTGATTTCACCGAAACGTCGCATAGACACTCAAAATATTACACGGGTCAAAACCCGAACTCAGAACAATCTACATATATATATATATACATAGTAAAATACATGATGAAGGTTATAGAGGAGATACTCATAGTAAAATATATCTATGAAAGAATAGAAAAGAAGATATAGTAATAGAACATGTCAATGAAAGAATAGAAGAAGAGATGATATAGGAATAGAAGAAAGGTATAGGAGATATAGGAGAGCAATAGGACAAGGGACGGAAGGCACTCTAGTGCACTTGTACTCGCCCCTTACTGACCTCTTAGGAATCTGGATAGGTCAACCATGGATAATCTAAGGGTAAAGTGTTGGGGATTTGGGGATGACACAATGGAGTCCGGTAATAAGTTCCACACTTCGACAACTCGGTTACTGAAGTCATATTTTTTACAGTCAAGTTTGGAGCGGTTAATATTAAGTTTAAATCTGTTGTGTGCTCTTGTGTTGTTGTGGTTGAAGCTGACGTAGTCTCCGACAGGAGACATTCTGGAGATGGTAAAGGGACCACCATTAAATAACAACTCTCATTTGGGATCATGGTGGGGCTCATATTCCCTCCAGGGTTCACTATTCTGTGCAGATGTCTTTAGTCTTTTGCAAAGAGATTTAGAAGTCAATGGATGCCTTAAACAAGCTTTCTATATAATATTGCAGGTTCATTCTGAACTAGTCACTCCACCCATGCAATCTGGGATTTTTTAAATAAAGAAAATATAATCTTTATTGAAGATAAATAGGGGAGGGGGATACATAAAGCAAAAGGACTATGCGACTATTGGTACAAATGTATATGAATACAGAGTATACAGTTATAAATCAAAATACACAAATATATAGAAGAAAATAAGGCTAAAGAGAGAGAGAGAAAAAAAAGAGAAAAGGGGGAAGGAAAAAGAAGAGGAAAAATAAAAAAGAAGAAGAAAGAAAGAGATAAATTCATATCTATAAATTTATCAGATGTCGTAAGTAATGCCAACTTATCTTTTGACCCGATTACAGCTTTTAAGATCTTTACTATCAATATAGATGAAAATTTTAGGTTTCTAAACTTGAGTTAGAGTTTAAGTTTTGTTGTTTTGAATTTGTTCATCATTTTATCAATGATTCATAATTTTATTTTATAAGTTTGTGGGATAATTGTGGTGAAAGGTAAAAGGATCATGATGGAGTTGTATGTTGTCTTTTATCCAGCCAGATACGCCATTTATTCCATGCTTTTATAGAACTCTGATTCCTCTTTGTCCTGTGGTTCAAGGGTCATTTTCGTCAGCTCAGCACATTCATGAGTTTTGTTAATGAAATTTAGGGTAGATGGGGTGTGGTCCAACTTCCAAGATTGGGCAAATGTTATTCTTGTAGTAGTTAAAATGTTTACCAGTAGGTATCTATCCTCTTTGTTTAATGGCTGTCTAATTACTCCTAGGAGGAATAATTCCGGTTTTAAGGGAATTGATTTCTGTATAATTTGAACAAAGTATTTTTTAATCTTTAGCTAAAAGGTTCTGACTTTGGGGCACGTCCACCAAAGGTGGTAGTAGGTCCCTATTTTTTGTTTGCATTTCCAACAGAAAGGAGTTGTAGTTGGAAACATTTTAGATAGGCGGGCTGGAGGAAAGTTAGTGGCTATAGTTAGTTTGTAATTCTGGGTCTAGATTTTATCTCACTCTGATAGATTTATTGTATAACCAAAGTTTTGGGCCCAGGCAATCATATTTCCTTTAACCTGTTCTTCAAAAAGTTCATGTTGTAATAGAAATTTATAAAGGGTTTATATTATTTGTTTATACGGACTGAGGATGATTTGATCTAAGATATTCAGTTTTTGAAAACCTAGCATTATTCTGTCTTTGTTGTATCTAGATTTGCTTTGGAAGTATTGTAACCAGTTCAAATTATTACCTTTAAGATGTAGAGCCTCTTTAGAGTGTAGTTGTTTTTTTTCATCCAATAAGTCATCATAAGTTATTGCTTTATCTGAGGGCGAGACATTTGGATAAGTTTCTGCCTCTATAGGAACGAACCACCTAGGCATCTGTGCATAATCAGATTTTTAAATTTTAGTCCAAGAATTACTGTATTTTTCGGTGTATAAGACGCATCTAGATTTTAGAGGGGGAAAACAAGGAAAAAAATATTCTGAACCAAATTATGTAGTATTATATTGTTTAATAAAATACAGTAATACCTCGTCTTACGAACCTAATTGGTTCTGGGGGGAAGTTCGTAAGACAAAAAGTTCATAAGACGAAACATTGTTTCCCATAGGAAACAATGTAATATCAATTAATCTGTGCAACAAAAACCCCCGCAAAAAAACGCCGCTGCCTGGCTGTCACCTTTTGAAACAGCCGGGGTGGCTTCTCAGCGTCCTCCTGAACCCGAACGCCAAACCCGAACTTCGGCGTTCGGGAGGCCACCAAGAAGCCCCCCGGCTGTTTTAAAAGGTGACAGCTGGGTGGCGGGGCTTCTTGGTGGCCTCCTGAACCTGAACTTTTGCCGAACTTACGGGTTCGGCATTCGGGAGGCCGCCGAGAAGCCCCACCGCCAGCTGTCACCTTTTAAAACAGCCGGGGGGCTTCTCAGCGTCCTCCTGAACCCGAACGCCAAACCCAAACTTCCGGGTTCGGCGTTCGGGAGGCCGCCGAGAAGCCCCCCGGCTGTTTTAAAAGGCGACAGCCGGGCGGCGGGGTTTCTCGGCCGCCTCCCGAATGCTGAACCCAGAAGTTCGGGTTTGGCGTTCGGGTTCAGGAGGATGCTGGGAAGCCCCGCCGCCGGGCTGTCACCTTTTAAAACAGCCGGGGGGCTTCCCAGCGTCCTCCTGAACCCGAACGCCAAACCAGAACTTCTGGGTTCGGCATTTGGGAGGCCGCCGAGAAGCCCCCCAGCTGTTTTAAAAGGTGACAGCAGGGCGGCCGGGCTTCTCAGCGGCCTTCCGAACCCGAACTTTTGCTGAACATCCGGGTTCGGCGTTCGGGAGGCTGCCGAGAAGCCCCGCCGCCCGGCTGTCACCTTTTAAAACAGCCAGGGGGCTTCTGGGCGGCCTCCCGAACGCCAAACCCAGAAGTTCGGGTTTGGCGTTCGGGTTCAGGACGACGCTGAGAAGCCCCCCGGCTGTTTCTAAAAGCAACAGCCGGGCGGCGGGGCTTCTCGCCGGTGGCAGGTTCATAAGAAGGAAAAAGTTCGTAAGAAAAGGCAAAAAATTTCTGAATCCCGGGTTCGTATCTCGGGTTGTTCGTAAGACGAGGGGTTCGTATCATGAGGTACCACTGTACCAGTGTAGCAGAATACTTTTTACAACCATGAATACTTTTAAAAACCATGTATACTTTTTAAAACCATGTACATTTTTTACAAACTTCAAACTTGACAGCTTCAAGATTTGTGGTCTTCAATTCCCAGAATTCCTCCACCAGTCATGCATGCTACCTTAGGAATGAGAGTTGAAGTCCACAAGCCTTAAACTTGCCCGATTTGAAGACTCTTGCACTCCTAACCCCTAACTCAAAAAAACAAAACAAAACAAACAAATGAGGACAATTCATTTTGTTAGTTGTTCCTTTAGTCACAGAAATGGCTAGTGATAGAATGTATTTACAATTAGAGTTCCCTGCCGAGGTTGCCTTAATATTACTACTATACCATGAGGTTTTCAAAGACCCCTCTCTTGACTACTCCAATTTTCACAAATGAAGTGCATGGAAATATATGGCGATGATGATAAATCTGAAATACTCCTTAAAAGGAGTGTTTCTAGAGCAGGGATCTCCAACCTTGGCAACTTTTAAGATTTCTGGACTACAACTACCAGAGTTCCTCAGCCACCTTTGCTCCAGAGGGCCTCGGGGGGTGGGTGGGTGGGCTGTTTTCGCCCTCCCCAGGCATTGAATTATGGGTGTGGGCACTTGTGAATGTGCGATGGCATGCACACACACGCTCTTTTGGCACCCGAGGAAAAAAAGTTCTCCATCACTGTTCTAAAGCATTTAAATGTGGCAATTGACTTCAATAAAATATGGCTTTGGCCTGACACGCTCCAGGTTACTCAGGCTCCTGTTCTTATTGAATTTTCCCTTGTCATATAAAGCAGTGTTTCCCAACCTTGGCAACTTGAAGATATTTGGACTTCAACTCCCAGAATTCCCCAGCCAGCCAGGGAATTCTGGGAGTTGAAGTCCAAATATCTTCAAGTTGCCAAGGTTGGGAAACACTGATATAAAGTATTGGCACCCTCTGTTCATTGATCAAGATCCCATTTCACAACAGTAACCTCCTGAGATAAACAAGCAACCCCACCTGCAAAAAAGAAAATATTTTTGGAGGCAGAATGGTGAAGGGAACAATACTCTCCTCCTTGCCTCATTGTTTGAGGGCAGCAGCCCTCTGCCTAAAAGTAGAACCTGTCTTTTCTTTGATACAGTACAATTATATTTAGGTTCTTAATGTTGGAAAGATTTCATTTGCATCTACTCTTTAGTGGCTCATAACTTACTGTGAACGAGAGGCAGTGGGTGTAGACAGAGATAAATGTACTTTATTACCCTCTTTATTTTTATTTGCTCGTGGTTAAATTGTTAAGCTCAATCTGCTTCCTATAAAATAGGAAGTACAGTGTTCCCTTGTTTATGGCGGGTGTTATGTTCCAGGACCACCCGCGATAAACGAAAATCCACAAAGAAGGGACACTATATTTATTTAAGTATTTAAGTATTTATCTGAGTCCTCGGAGAGGGGCGGCATACAAATCTGATAAATTATTATTATTATTATTATTATTATTATTATTATTATTATTATGTCGATACAACACAGCAAACGAGATCACTATGCTGAATTTCGTATTTCATCACCAGTCGGGCGCTTCCCAAGCACCTAGGACTGGGTGATGTAGCGGCGAATTATGTTTGCCGATCCCAGTAAAGCGGCCTTTTGCAATTGACAGATGGAGATTTTGTCAATTCCAATGGTTTTCAAATGTCCGCTGAGATCCTTTGGCACTGCGCCCAGCGTGCCAAGTACCACTGGGACCACTTTCACTGGCTTATGCCAGAGTCGTTGCAGCTCAATTTTTAGATCTTCGTATTTTACTAATTTCTCTAGCTGCTTCTCCTCAATTCTGCTGTCCCCTGGGGTTGCGATGTCGATGATCCATGCTTTCTTTTTCTCCACAATCAGGATGTCTGGTGTGTTATGCTTCAGAACTCGGTCAGTCTGAAGTCGGAAGTCCCACAGTAGTTTTGCTTGCTCATTTTCGACCACTTTTTCGGGCTTATGATCCCACCAGTTCTTTGCCACTGGTAGATGGTAGTTCTGGCACAGGTTCCAGTGGATTACTATTATTATTATTATTATTATTATTATTATTATTATTATCATCATTTATTATACTACACTATTTTAAGGCTTTATAAATCCTCCCCCACACTTTTACGCTACACAAACCTTTCCCATTCCCTTAATAACCATTCCCACACTGTTCTGTGCATGTATTATACTTTTACACTTACTGTAAAATGTTTTGAATTCCTAAACCTACACGATGAAACGATGCTCCACATGAAATGGAAACTGGCTGGGGTGCTTTAGGATTCCTGCTCAGGCAGGGGGTTGGACTTGATGACCTGCATGGTCCCTTTCAACTCTAACAATAAATAAATAAATAAAAATAAATAAATGAATGGCCGAGTGTAGGAGCAGATGCAGAGATGGGGAAGCTGTGCACAGATGAAAAATAAACAGCACGCTACTGTACTGAGCCAATCAGGCTCTGGGATACAAAGCAGCACTCTCTGGTTGGTCACTTCTCGTTCAATCAACCAATCATGTGTTGTTTACAATCTCATGTAGGCAAGTAGCGTTTCAGGCCAGCGAGTTCTGAAGAAAACCCGCAAAGTAGCGAAAATCCATGATATATTTTTTTCCATTAATATTTTATAAAAACCCGCAATGCCTCGCGTCTGCAAAAGGTGAACCGCGAGGGAACACTGTAGCTATGAGAAAATGTGATTTTATTAATGTGCCCAGCTGTCTAGCAAAAGAAGACAGATGCAACATCTGGGCGAGATCGTAGATCTCCGAGCCGCAATAATTCAGGAAGATCGCTCTCTTCCTGTCGCTGTCGGCGTTCTTCATGCCCGCAGCCTCGAGGAAGATGTCGAATTTGGAGATGTAGTTGTCCCATGTGGATTTCTCTGGATCGAAGAAGTCAGGAGCTCTTCCGACAGGCAAGTTGTCCATGGTGGAGAGCGTAGTTTCGACCGTCCGACGTCGCCAGTGAAAGGTCTGAGGCAGCTCGGGCTTTTAAAACGGTTCCTTTATTCACTTTTGACAAGTGACTCCAGCAAGGAACGCGTCTGATTTTACACAGTGACAGACGCTCCTTTTATACACTTAGGCTTCCCACCGAAAACCAACTGTCAGCGTCTTAGCCAATCAGGCGCTTCTTCTATCTTTTCAACTATTTACATGGAGTATATAGATACTCAACACTGGGAAATTACCTTTTAAAATCATATACGAAGTCAGAGCCTGAAACCATGTATCCCAGACAAATTCTGCCTACTAACCTATATCATACAGAGCAGGGGTGGGTCCCACTTACCTTTTGCTACTGGTGCGCATTGCGATGTTTCACATGTGGATGCTCCCTACATTCATGTGCATGCGCATATCCCACCGAGCAATTCTACTTCTGTGCATGCGCATGACAATTCAAGCTGAAACCAGGAAAGAAGTACAGTGTTCCCTCGATTTTCACGGGTTCGAACTCTGCGAATAGCCTATACCACGGTTTTTCAAAAAATATTAATTAAAAAATACTTTGCAGGGTTTTTTTCTATACCATGTTTTTCCCCGTCTGATGACATCATACGTCATTGCCAAATTAATAATTTTTGCAAATAAATAACAAAAAAAATATTATTGTTAATAAATAATTATGTTTATAAATATCAGGATCACTAAGTGTCTTATTCAATGGTGAGTACCAGTAATAATGGTGAGTAAATGGTTGTTAAGGGAATGGAAAATGGTAATTTAGGGGTTTAAAGTGTTAAGGGATGGCTTGTGATACTGTTCATAGCCAAAAAGGGTGTATTTACTTCCGCATCTCTACTTCGCGGAAATTCGACTTTCGCAGGCGGTCTCGGAACGCATCCCCCGCGAAAATCGAGGGAACACTGTACTGAAAATTGCAAAAAAGAAAAGAAAAGATGGTGGTGCACACAAACCAGAAAAGGTGGCACTGAAGCCTAAATTATATCATCAGCGGACTGCCACCAGAGCGCCTGCATCGGACTGCATTGGCGGGAATTCACCCCTGATACAGAGTGTCTGATCAAGGTCCTCACCGATCATGTATTCTCTGTGAGAGCTCGCCTCCTTTGGAACAGCTGCCCTCCACGATGAGGATGGATTTCACAGTCATATTTTTTCTGGAAGGCTAGCCTTCTAGAATGTTTTGGGATTGATTGTGAAGTCATTAGTAGCCTGCTAGTTTCTTATCATTTTTGCTATTTTGTTATTTATTGTATTTCATCATTGGTATCTGTTGTGATTCCGTCTGAGGCCCCTCAGGGAATGGCTGATCCTCTGCCGGCTTCCTGCTCAGAGGGGGAGGATGAGGAACAGGAGGTTCAGGCAGACGGGGAGGAGGAATCTCAGGCTGAGGGAGAGGGAGGACAGCCAGAGTCCCCCGAGAGGGAGCTCTCCCCAGCAAGCAGCCTGGATTCCTTAGATGAAAATGCACAAGCAATAATCGATCTCCGGCAGAGAAGAGCAACACAACGAAGGGGACAATTAGCCAGGTACTTTCAGCACTAAAGAGGCAACAGCTGGGTTTGGGTGTGGTGCTCTCTGGAAAGGCTGAAAAGGCAGACCCACCCTTCCTGGCTTGTGGAGTATTATCTTTGGGAGTCCTGGGACCTGGCTGTGATCTTTGGCGTCTTGGAATTCTGGTTTGTGACTTTGAATACTGAAACCTTGGGGGGAAAAGGTGTGGGTCTTATTCTCTACAGTGGTGGGTGTGCCAGCAAGAAGTCTGCTGTATTGTCTGGCCATCAGGACTCTGCTGTGAAGTCTCATAGCCTGCCTGTTGGGAAGAACAGGTTTTTCTCTGTGTTTATTTTTCAAACTATAAAGTGCTTTTGCTTTTACCAGTGTGTCTGGCTGCTTTTTCCAGTTGGTGTTGAAGTCTGGGGGCACCCAGACAGAACAGTATCTATGGTATATGCCCCTGGAATCCATTAAGATTGAGATGGAAGAATCTATCACAGTGATAGCGAACCTTTTTTTTTCTCAGGTGCCAATGTGCGCTATCATGCAAGCCTGAGTGCCCACACTCATAATTCAATGCCTGGGGAGGGCAAAAATAGCTTCCCCTGCCCTGCAGAGGCCCTTGGGAGGCCAGAAACAGCCTGTTTCCCAACTTCTGGTGGGCCCCGTAGACTTGGTCATGACCTTTAAAGCCCTACATGGCATTGGACCAGAGTACCTCCAGAACCACCTGCTACCGCACGAATCCCAGCGGCCGATAAGGTCCCACAGAGTTGGCCTTCTCCGGGTCCCATCGACTAAACAATGTCGTCTGGCAGGCCCCAGGGGAAGAGCCTTCTCTGTGGTGGCCCCAGCCCTCTGGAATCAACTCTCCCCGGAGATTAGAACTACTCCCACCCTCCTTGTCTTCCGTAAACTACTTAAGACCCACCTATACCGCCAGGCATGAGGGATTTGAGACATCTTTCCCCCAGGCTTATTATAATTTATGTTTGGTATGTATGTGCTGTTTGGTTTTTAATTATGATAGGGTTTTTAATTTTTTTAAATATTAGATTTGTGCCATTATAATATTGTTTTTTATCATTGTTGTGAGCCGCCCCGAGTCTTCGGAGAGGGGCGGCATACAAATCTAATAAATTATTATTATTATTAAATTATTATTGTGTTTTGCTCTCCGCAGGCTTCCCTGGAGCCTGGGGAGTGTAAAAATGTGCTCCTCCATCACCTTGGAATCTCTCTGGAAGCTAAAAACACCCCCCCGAGCTTCTCTGGGAGCCAAAAATCAGCTGGCCAGCACACACATGCCATAGAGCAGCAACAGTTTCTCTCTCTAAAGGCAGCAAAGAAAGGGGCCAATTGCAGGCCCGCTTTCCTCCCTGCTCCTTGCCTCTGCATCGCCTCCTCGCTCAGCAGCAGACCGCAGTGAGTGGACAGGAGATTCGGGAGCTTATTATATCTATTGATAAAATCTCGTGCGCTGCCGCGGGCAGGATAAATTGCCTCAGCGGGCCGCATTCATCCCGCGGGCCGTAGTTTGGGGACCGCTGCCTTAAAGTTTTGGATTTTTTTTATTCCGCTCACCTCACCTTCTTCCTTCGGCAGTGACTGTCCTCCTTCTCTTCTTCTTCCTCCTCCCATCCAAATTCTGAGCTTTTATTTCTTTCCTAATGGGTTTGCATGCATTATTTGCTTTTACATTGATTCCTATGCAAAAAATTGCTTCTACTTACAAACTTTTCTACTTAAGAACCTGGTCACGGAACGAATTAAGTTCGTAAGTAGAAGTACCACTGTAATTTATTTTCTGTTACCATTAATGCAACCACACAACTTCAATTGACCATGCCCACCAGGAGGGCCATGCCGTTGCCACATGCTCTCTCATGAGGTAGGCCTACTTACTGTCTGGTCCTCAGATCACATGTGACAAAGAGACTGTGGACAATAGCATAGATTGAAGGCCAAAAAAATCTAGATTACAGGAATGATAGTTATGCAGAGGGATCAGAAAGGTCTGAGGTTTGGGGGTTTGAAGATTGCTCAAGGGCCTTTTTCAATAAATCCAGAACATATTTTATTGTCAAGACATCTGCAGAGTTAAAATTATTTTTCTTATCTAGAAGAGTATTCTTTTTTCAAAGTTTTGTTGTTCATTGCGCTTTGCCAAAACAAAAATTCAATAAAACACGTGAAACAAAATCCAGTTTCTCATCTTCTGAGGAAGGCAGAAAATGCATAAAGCCATTCAGAAAAGTGAATACACTGATACCTCGTCTTACAAACGCCTTGTCATACAAACTTTTCGAGATACAAACCCGGGGTTTAAGATTTTTTTGCCTCTTCTTACAAACTATTTTCACCTTACAAACCCACTGTTGCTGCTGGGATGCCCCGCCTCCGGACTTCTGTTGCCAGTGAAGCACTCATTTTTGCGCTGCTGGGATTACCCTGAGGCTCCTTTCCATGGAAAACCCCACCTCCGGACTTCCGTGTTTTTGTGATGCTGCAGGGGAATCCCAGCAGGGGAATCCCAGTAGTGCAAAAAAGGGCGCTTTGCTGGCAATGGAAGTCCGGAGGTGGGGTTTCCCAGCGAGAGGAGCCTCAGTGAAATCGCAGCATCGCAAAAACACAGAAGTCTGGAGGTGGGATTTCCCATGGAGGGGAGCCTCATGGGAATCCCAGCAGTGCAAAAACGGGCGCTTCAGCTGGCAAAAAGGGTTAATTTTGGGATTGCACGCATTAATCGCTTTTCCATTGATTCCTATGGGAAACATTGTTTCGTCTTACAAACTTTTCACCTTAAGAGAACCTTAATTGGTTCTCCTCCCGGAACCAATTAAGTCTGTAAGACAAGGTATCACTGTACCTGTATCTGTGACCTCTCAATAACCCTTGGTGGCTTTCATGATGTAAAGTGGCATAGAGTTACTAGAAAGCATAAGGCCAATGTGGAAAGTCAAACTACTGTAGTTCAAAAATCTTCCACATAAGTACAGGAGTTTAAAATCCTTCACACAACCCAGTAAAAGAGCAAAGAACACAGAATTATTTTCTCCGAGTCCTTATTATTTCCTTTAAATTTAGCAGCACAATGTGTCACTTGCTGCAAATGTCAATTTCAATTCAAGTTGCTAATGGCTGCTAATGGCTTGTTTGTGTCTACAATTTTAAGACTTGAGGGGCGAACAAAATGCATCATTCTGTGTGTGGGGAAAATAAATACATATTTTAAGTGTATGCTGTCCTCTTGAGATGTTAAGAGATAAGTGGAACTAGAAGCATGAAGCAGGGATATACAATCTAAGGCCTTAAAGATGCAAACAGCCTCCTCAATGATGCCAACAAAAAAAAAAGTATATTTTTAATGACAGAAGGAAAACACACACATATAGTCTTACTTTATTACATAATTGCCAATTATCTTATCCTGGTTTCATATAATTATGGTTATCACATATAAAGCCTTATATGGCATTGGACCAGATTATTTACAGGACTGTCTTCTGCCTCATGTATCGCAGCGGCCGATTAGGTCCCATAGAGTTGACCACCTCCAGGTCTCATCAGCCAGACAATGTCATCTGGCAGAGGCTTCTCTGTGGTGGCCCCGGCCCTCTGGAATGACCTCCCTCCAGAGATTCACACTCTCCCACCCTCTTGGCCTTCTGCAAGGTTTTTAAAACTTAACTTTGCCGATAGGCCTGGGACCTTTGAGTTTTAACATCCAGCCCTGGGCGATGATTGAATGTATAATAATAATAATAATAATAATAATAATAATAATAATAATAATAATAATAATAATAATAATAATGATGATGATAATAATTCTTATTCTTATTCTTATTCTTATTCTTATTCTTATTCTTATTCTTATTCTTATTCTTATTCTTATTCTTATTCTTATTCTTATTCTTATTCTTATTCTTATTCTTATTATAATTTATTAGATTTGTATGTACGATAGGATGAAATGTGGATGATTGGTTTTAAGAAGTAGGAGTTTAGAGTACATTTTTAAATGTTAGATTTCTTATGTGTTTTTGTATTTGTATGCCGCCCTGAGTCTGCGGAGAGGGGCGGCATACAAATCTAAATAATAAATAAATATAAATAAATAAATATATTTACCTATGTTGTGAGCTGGATAGAGCCTACAGAGAAGGGTGGCATAGAAATCAGATAAATTATTATTTTAAATTATTAAATTATTATTATTTATTAGATTTGTATGCCGCCCCTCTCTGCAGACTCCGGGCGGCTAACAACAGTAAAAAGACAATGTAAACAAATCTAATATTAAAAAATCTAAAAACCCCAATTTAACAGATCAGTCATACATACAGTCATACCATACATAAATTTTATAAGCCTAGGGGAAGGGAATATTTCAATTCCCCCATGCCTGATGACAGAGGTGGGTTTTTAAGAGCTTACGAAAGGCAAGGAGGGTGAGGGCAACTCTGATATCTGGGGGGAGTTGGTTCCATAGGGTCGGGGCCGCCACAGAGAAGGCTCTTCCCCTGGGTCCCGCCAAACGACATTGTTTAGTCAATGGGACCCGGAGAAGGCCAACTCTGTGGGACCTAACTGGTTGCTGGGATTCGTGTGGCAGAAGGCGGTCCCGGAGATATTCTGATCCGATGTCATGAAGGGCTTTATAGGTCATAACCAACATTTTGAATTGTGACCGGAAACCGATCGGCAACCAATGCAGACTGTGGAGTGTTGGAGTAACATGGGCATATTTAGGAAATGAATGAATGAATGAATGAATTATTGATTGATTGAGTTTGCCCTGGTTCTGCTCCTAGTCATAACCTTAATCTGACCTCACCTAGGTTTTTTTGGAGTGTGAGTCTCAGCTTGTCTATCAAAGTCTAAACGTGATGCACCCCTGCCTTAAACATTCCCTTGCCAAGAAAATTATCTCCCCCTCCCACAAATATGGAGCACCTCTTCTAGCTGTCCTCGTCTAGAGTGAGAATTTGCCCTGCAACGGGTGCCATGTAGCTTAGTTCAAAAAGAAGATGAGGGAGCAGGGACCCATCTCTCTCCTTCAAAGCAACCCTGTGCTCCTGCCCTTTTCACGCCACGTCCTTCAGGCTGAGGAGAAGGCAGAGGAGGAGGAGGCAACCAAGCATGAGCGATCCAAAGGCTCTGATTTGTGACATCCATGTGCCATCAAATGGCTGAGGGAGGATGTGGGTGAAGACAAGCTTGAAAGAAGGGGGTAGAGTTTCCAAATTTGGAATAACTGAGAAAGAAAAAGTTGGCACATGAAGTGGGAACAATTAAAAATAAACCTTCCCCCACCTCCTCCCTTGATGCAAAATAAGCTTGAAGAGCCTCACTCCAGGTGTCTCCCTGTCTCCTAAAATAACCCAGAATGCTGCTACTCTCTCTCTCTCTTCTCTGTGATGCTTTCCTCCCCATCTCAACGAGCGCCTTGAGTTTCCATGGCGACTGCAAGCCATGTCGCTAGGGTGACAAGAAAGAAAAATATTTTAAAAATAAAAGGAGAGGTATTTTTCGGGTGGGTTTTTTAAAAACATGAGGTATTTATTTATTCTTTTTTTTTACCAAAATGAGGCCTAGTCATTTTTAACCCTTTTTCTAGCTACATACCTCCTAGATGTCATGGCTACCGTGACTAAGGATATAACACCCCTAATGATATTGTGCTGACGAAGACATTCTTTTTCCTAAGATGGAATGGGATAGAATTTATTTATTTATTTATTAGATTTGTATGCCGCCCCTCTCTGAAGATTCGGGGTGGCTAACAACAATAAAAAGACAATGTAAATAAATCTAATATTAAAATAATCTAAAAAACCCCAATTTAAGGAACCAATCATACATACAAGTATGCCATGTATAAATTCTATAAGCCTAGGGGGAAGGGAAAATTTCAATTCCCCCATGCCTGACTACAGAGGTGGGTTTTAAGGAGCTTGCAAAAGGCGAAGAGGGTGGGGGCAACTCTGATATCTGGGGGGAGCTGGTTCCAGACAGCCGGGGCCGCCGCAGAGAAGGCTCTTCTCCTGGGTCCCGCCAAATGACATTGTTTAGTCGACGGGACCCGGAGAAGGCCAACTCTGTGGGACCTAACCGGTCGCTGGGATTCGTGCGGCAGAAGGCGGTCCCGGAGATATTCTGGTCCGATGCTATGAAGAGCTTTATAGGTCATAACCAACACTTTAAATTGTGACCAGAAATTGATCGGCAACCAATGCAGACTGTGGAGTGTTGGTGTAACATGGGCATACCTTGGGAAGCCCATGATGGCTCTCACAGCTGCATTCTGCACCATCTGAAGTTTCCGAACACTTTTTTTTTGGAATGGAATAGAATAGAATAGAATAGAATAGAATAGAATTCTTTATTGGCCAAGTGTGATTGGACACAAAAGGAATTTGTCTTTGGTGCATATGCTTTCAGTGTACATAAAAGAAAATATACATTTGTCAAGAATAATGAGGTACAATACTTAATGATTGGCTCTTAATGGAAATGATGTACAATGTAACCATTTTCCTTTCTTTTTCTATTTTCTTTTTATTCTATTTTCTTTTCTCTCTCTTTCACTCTCTGTCCATCTTTCTTGTTTCTCTTTCTTCTCTTTTGCTAGGTTTTTCCTTCTTTTTCTTCTCCCTACCCTTTCTTTTCTTTCAATTACATGTTTGTAATAGTCGTTTACTATTCTTTTTGAATTGTATTGTTTTTCTATTCGTGAATAAAAACTTATTTTTAAAAAATACTTAATGATTGTCATAGGGGTCAAATAAGCAATGAGGACCGCCTCCTGCCGCACGAATCCCAGCGACCGATTAGGTCCCACAGAGTGGGCCTTCTCCGGGTCCCGTCAACTAAACAATGTCGGTTGGCGGGCCCCAGGGGAAGAGCCTTCTCTGTGGCGGCACCGGCCCTCTGGAACCAACTCCCCCCAGAGATTAGAACTGCCCCTACTCTCCTTGCCTTTCGTAAGCTCCTTAAGACCCACCTGTGTCGTCAGGCATGGGGGAACTGAGACATCTCCCCCGGGCATATACAATTTATGAATGGTATGTGTGTATGTATGTGTGTTTAGAAAATGGGGTTTTTAAAATGTTTTTAGTAGAAATTTAGATTTGTTATAAATTGTTTTTCACTTTGTTGTGAGCCGCCCCGAGTCTGCGGAGAGGGGCGGCATACAAATCTAAATAAATAAATTAATTAATTAATTAATAAAAATCTTAAGGATACAAGCAACAAGTTACAGTCATACAGTCACTAGTGGGAGGAAATGGGTGATAGGAATGATGAGAAAAAACAATTAGCAATAGTAGTACAGACTAGGGCAAATAGTGAGGGAATTATTTGTTTAGCAGAGTGATGGCGTTCAGGAAAAAACTGTTCTTGTGTCTAGTTGTCTTGGTGTGCAGTGCTCTGTAGCGACGTCTTGAGGGTAGGAGTTGAAACAGTTTGTGTCCAGGTTGTGAGGGGTCAGTAAATATTTTCACAGCCCTCTTTTTGACTCGTGCAGTATACAGGTCCTCAATGGAAGGCAGGTTGGCAGCAATTTCCCCCCCCTGCAGTTCTGATTATTCTGTGTCAGTCTTGTTGCGTTGCAGAACCAAACTAGACAGTTATAGAGGTGCAGAAGACAGACTCTAGGATTCCTCTGTAGAACTGTACCAGCAGCTCCTTGGGCATTTGGAGCTTCCTGAGTTGGTATAGAAAGAATATTCTTTGTTGTGCTTTTTTGATGACGTTATTGATGTTAGGTTATTGATTTTAGGTCTTGAGATATGATAATTCTAAATTATCTAGGCCCAAAATTTCAAGTCTGGTGGCATAGGGTAGTCTGTTGTGAACAGAGGAATGTTTCACATGAACAATCTTTTCCAAATACCTCTGGACATTCTCAATTGTTTTAATATCCGATATGTAGTGTGGGTTCCAAACAGATGAGCTGTATTCGAGAATTAGTCTATGTGGACTCTCTGGACTTATTAATTGGACTCACTTTCCCAGTTATTGGGTGAGCAATTGGACTGCATTTAACCTGTGCCTCGTGTGTACCAGAAAATCCCTTTGACATTTAAAAAGGGGGCTGTTTCTGTTTTTCTGTTTATAATTTTTTTTGGGTTTTTAAAAAATTATTATTATTATTATTATTATTATTATTATTATTATTATTATTATTAATTAGATTTGTATGCCACTCCTCTCTGAAGACTCGGGGCGGCATACAAATCTAATTAATAATAATAATAATAATAATAATAATAATAATAATAATAATAATAATAATAATAATATTTTCCTTTCATCATGTGGTGTGTGTCTTCCTGGACTAATTACCCTGTAATTACGGGCGGTTGAGACATGCCGGCAAAACATACAGCGTCATATTTTTCATGCATCCAAACCTCAAACAGTTTTAATCTATACTTTACCTGCCTTTATTACTCTCATTAAAATACTTGGAATCAGGAGCAAAGAATGTCAAACTGTTACTTCCCTGCCTCAACTGTTTGTAGATCCTGGAGTTTAAAGTAAATATCCTTATCTGTATAGAAGTAGAATTTTTTTTTAAATGCCCCACCTTTGTTTTACACATTATATGTTCATGGGTGAAAAAAAATCTAGGCAGTTTCTTTTTCTCAAAAAAGTAGTCCAAACTCTGGAGCTGGGAAGCAGGAATTCAATTAGGGCAGGGGTCTCCAATCTTGGCAACTTTAAGACTTGTGGACTTCAACTCCCAGAGTTCCTCGGCCAGCTCCCTGAATTATAAGGTCTAAAATACTAGCAGGATCAGCTCTCCAACACTATCAGTCACTTGGGATTGAAAACTTGCTTTTTTATTTATAGTAATGTTATTAAAATGTTATAAATGAAAAAAGGTATGAAGCTAATATTAAAAAAGAAAAGAAAGAAAAATAAGAATATAGCAAAGAAAAAGGAAATATAGAGTGGTATCACTACTTAGGAACGCCTCTACTTAAGAACTTTTCTAGATTAGAACCGGGTGTTCAAGATATTTTTTGCCTCTTCTTAAGAACCATTTTCTACTTAAGAACCCGAGCCCGGAAAATTTCCCAGGAAATTTGAGAGCGGCACAAAGGCCCAGCCAGTTTTCTGCCGTTCCCCCTTTAATCCCGGCCATCTCAGGCTTTTCTGGGCTGCCAGAGGAGCCTTGTGGTGACACTTAAGGAGGCTTTGGAAGTCCAGAGCGAACAAAGCATTTTCCTTTTTCTGGGCACTTGGACAGGGAATAAACCTCTGCCAGAGGTTTTCCAGAGAAAAGAAACGCTCCCTTCACTCTGGGCAGCCAAGGAGTCACCACACCGAAGGAAAGGCGATGGCTACAAAGCGAGTGAGCGAGAGGAGAGGGGAGCCCTTCAGCATGGGAAGGAAGAGGCAGCAGGTAGTAGCAGCAGCAGCAGCCAGTGTATGGGAGGCAGCCTCGTGACGGGTGTATTGGAGGTGCGTGCTCCTCCTTGCCGCCCCAGAGTCCCTCTTTTTTTTTAAGCCTTAAAATTTTGGATTTTTTTTATTCCCCTCACCTCACCTTCTTCCTTCAGCAGCGACTCTCCTCCTCCTCTTCTTCCTCCTCCTCCCACCCAAATTCCAAGCTTTTATTTCTTTCCTAATGGATTTGCACGCATTATTTGCTTTTACATTGATTCCTATGGGAAAAATTGCTTCTTCTTAAGAAAGTTTCTACTTAAGAACCTGGTCACGGAACGAATTAATTCTCTATTTTTTTATTATCGCTTCTGTGAGCATGGCTTGGTGGGTGTGGCTTGGTGGTCATGTGAGTGGGTGGTCATGGGTGGGTGGTCATGTGAGTGGGTGGCTGTGGCCAACTTGATTGGTCTCACTCTTAGGAAATTTCTCTTTAGTCCAGCTAGCACAATAAAATAGCACTGTTCCAATATTCAGAATAGAATAACAGAGTTGGAAAGGACCTTGGGGGTGTTCTAGTCCAACCCCTTGCTTAGGCAGGAATCCCTACACCACTTCAGACAAATGTGTTGTGTATCCAATCTCTTCTTTAAAACTTCCAGTATTGAAGCACTTACAACTTCTGGAGGCAAGTTGTTCCACTGATTAACTGTTCTGTTAGAAAAATTGAGAGGCTCCTACAAAAACGAGGGAGCTAATCTATTTTCCAAAGCACCAAAAGGCACAACAAGAAACAATGTATGGAAACTAAGCAAAGAGAGAAGCAACCGAGGACTAAGGAGAAATTTGCTAAGCGGGAGACCAATGAACCAATGAAATAGCTTGCCTTCAGAAGTTTTGGGTGCCTCACTAGAGGCTTTCAAAAAGAGTGAAGAAAGTACACCCCAAAAGGGCAGTGTCAGGAATTACTAAAACAACTTTAAAATAGCCATTCCCCTTAAAAAAAAATCAGCTCCAAAGCAAATGCAGCAGCTGAGAGGGAAACTAAAAATAGCTGCTCAGGCTAATTGAAAGCCTGGACATGCTGCCAAAAATCCTTCATCCTTCCAACTCTATTATTCTATTTCCTTTATGTTCTAAATTTATTAATTTATTAATTTATTAATTTATCAATTTATCAATTTATCAATTTATCAATTTATCAATTTATCAATTTATCAATTTATCAATTTATCAATTTATTAATTTATTAATTTATTAATTTATTAATTTATTAATTTATTAATTTATTAATTTATTAATTTATTAATTTATTAATTTATTAATTTATTAATTTATTAATTTATTAATTATTTATCAATTTATCAATTATCAATTTCTTAATTAGATTTTTATGCCGCCCTTCTCCTTAGACTCAGGGTGGCTTACAACATTTTAGCAATAGCACTTTTTAACAGAGCCAGCATATTGCCCCCACAATCCGGGTCCTCATTTTACCCACCTCAGAAGGATGGAAGGCTGAGTCAACCTTGAGCCGGTGATGAGATTTGAACCGCTGACCTTCAGATCTACAAGTCAGCTTCAGTGGCCTGCAGTACAGCACTCTACCTGCTGCGCCACCCCGGCTCAAATTGGGTGCTTCACAGCAGAAGCAATATAGCTGGCTGGACCACACATCCATTAAATTCACAGCCTGAATGATCAAGCTGCATTATTGTCCCCTCCTGTATGTTTTTCCCTCGGGAGTAACAAGAAGTAGCCAACACTGCAGCCGCTATAAAAGGTCTTGGGAAACTCCAGGGAGTATCAGCTGATCACAGAAGTGCTACTTAATACTCTTTATAATGAAAATGTTTGTAATTTTGTCCTTCTTCCCAAAGGGAAGAGATTAATCCCATCCCTAGATGGGTGATTTATGGGTTTCCCTGCCCTAATCCTGTCAATTTCTGTCGTTTATTGATTGATTCAGAATGTATTGGCTGCATTCCCACTGTAACTGTTAAGTGGAGCTGTTAACTGAAGGGAGGGAGAGAGAGAGAGAGAGAGAGAGAGAGAGAGAGAGAGAGGAAAAAAACCTCTTTTGCACCATTCTCTAAACTGAATAAGCAATTTACTAGTGGTTGGGGCAAACCGGTGAGAACCAGTTGAATATCACCTGTGCTTGAGTTTTAAAATCCATTTTGTTATCCAGTAACATTTATTTCTGTTCCATAACATCTTTTAAACACAGTCTATCCATAAAGGAAGAAACTCTTAAAACATCTGAGTCTACTGTCCAAAAATATCCTTTAAAAATATCTAATGTTACAATGTTTTGCTCAGTTCTATATTGGTAATTCAAATATAAGTGTTCTTTAATTGTAATCTGTAGCTCTTTTTTGGTTCCCCCTAGTGTTCAACCTTCAAACTCTCAATCTTTGACTTTTTTTCTTTAAAAAAAAAGAGAATTCAAAACAAAAGCATTTTCCCATAATCCCTAAATTTTATTTCAAATCCACCTGGCTGATTCGTTTATTTGCATCTTTCTAAAATCAAAGTTCTAATCACATGTTTGCTGTTTATGTTAAACAAAAGTTAAGTCCTTAAATTTGTACTTAAAACCTTTCCACTAAATATTAAAGGAAACTTACCTAGTGCTGAAACACCTGTCAATCCAAGGCTTCCTAATTTTTGAAAAGCAGTTACAAGCAATATCTAAAAGTGATTTAAAAAGGAAGTATCTGAACCCAGTGTTCTTTTTGAAGCTGTAGTTTCAGCAAGATAGTTATTCCTTCATCTCCTGGACTCCAAATCCACTGGTTATAATTTTCTCACAAAGAGCAACTGTACGGAAACTTGTGGGTGATCTCAAGTATTCTTCTTGTCTGTGCACCTATTCTTCATTCTACCACAGTCATCACCATTGCTTCCCAGAAATACGAGGACTGGAAACTTTGAAACAACATGTATATGGGGATTTTGTTCCTTTGTTCTCTATTTCTATTTCTAAACTAAATCAATTTTAATGTTTTAACATGTAGTGTATTATATGTAATATAATACATCCTGTTCTGCCCGCATGTTTCAACCGCCCGTAATTACAGGGTAATTAGTCCAGGAAGACACACACCACACAATAAAAGGAAAACCCAAAAGTTTTTATAAACAGAAAAACAGAAACAGCTCCCTTTTTTAAATGTCAAAGGGATTTTCTGGTACACACAAGGCACAGGTTAAATGCAATCCAATTGCTCACCCAATAACTGGGAAATTAAGTCCAATTCTAAAGTCCAAAGTATCCATACACACAATTCTGACCAGCACAAAAACCACAATATTGACGAAACAATGAATCAGATAAACTGCCATGAGGATAAAACACCAAGCTGCACTTTTATCTGTAGCACTAATTACAGCAGCCCCACCCAACCACAGGTGGCCTCATTTTCTCTTGTAATAATCCTTCAGTTGTTGTCTCCTATGCATCACTCTACGCATGCATGGATATGTCATTAATTCTTATTCAGAATCCAGGGATGACACAGATGATTGATCTTCTCCTGGGCTGTCTGCCAAACTCCCCTCTTCCCTGTCACTCATGCTTCCTTGGTCAGAGGAGGCTTCGTCGTCAGGTTCCATCAGGAGCAAAACAGGCCTGCGGCATGTGGATGTTTCCCCCACATCCACCTGCACATTCCTTGGGGCAGGAGCTGGGCCAGAGCTAACCACAACACATACTATGTAATATTGCTCCCTAAAACGTCACTCCTGTACCTTCCCACATGGCTGCACTATCTTTTATATTGCTGGAATTTTCAAAAGGTTATCTTCTCCTGCTGTTTTTGTATTCAGTATTTCTGGAAGGAAAATATCTTTTTCCCTTGCTCTCTCTCTCTCTATCTGCCACACAATTCCAGTTGGGAGGCCCCAAATAGTTTTTAATTCTTCCTCAAGCCAAAGTAAAAAAACAAAACAAAACTGAAAAAGCTAGAATATAAGAAGACTTATTGTGAATTTTGCTTGCCCCTTAGAAAATCCTTGGAAAGAAGGGATCACAAAGAGAGACACCTCACATCTTGGACACAAACTGCTTCAACTCCTACCCTCAAAAGCACTGCATGCTAGAACAACAACTAGAGACAAGAACAGTTTTTTCCAGAACGTCATCACTCTGCTAAACAAATAATTCCCTCAACACTGTCAAACTATTTACAAAGTCTGCGCTACAAAATCTTCTCATCATTTCCATCATCCATCTCCTCTCACAAATAATTGTATGACTATAACTTTGTTGCTTGTATCCTTACAATTTATATTGACTGGTTCCTAACATGATTTGACTGCTTATTTGTATCCAGACTATCATTAAATTTTGTACCTTATGATTCTTGAAAAACCTACCTTTTCTTTTATGTACACTGAGAGCATGTGCACCAAGATAAATTCCTTGTGTGTCCAATAAAATTATACTCTATTCTAGTTTAAAACTAAAGCCTCATCCACATACCTGCAGGATTCATGAAGTCCAGAAGATTGGGGCTGCAGGTTTAAATGGTTCTTCTGTCTTGAGAGGAGAGATAATCTGATGCAAATATATACATCAGACTAATATCAGCTTGCCTTTTCTGACTATCCAGTGGTCATTCACTCCCTGAAGGTACTTTGTGCTTTGAGAAAGGGCTCTCTTCAGACTCCATGGGCTTACAAGTTGGCTTTAACCATTCAGAACCTAAATGCTAGTGGTTCATTAATGAAAAAAGGTGTCCAGAGACTAGGTAACATCACCGAACACATAAGAGTTAATTTCAACAATCAGTGCTGGTCTTCCCCAATTGCTCCCCTCCAAGTATTTTTAAATTTAATTCCAATATTCCTTACTGTTATTATTGAGGAAGCTGTTTTACCATATGCTGAACAGAACCTAGATTAGTTTCTTTTTTAAAAAACAACATAAAATTGATTGAAACAGAATACCAACCTTCATGTTCAGTTAATTATACATCAAATAGCAGAATGTGGGATTCATATTATTATTTCAGCACTGGAAGAAATCGACCTATTAACTGAAGTTACAGCTATCAACTGCTTAGATAGTCGGGTGAATGAATGCTTTATATTTTCCCAGTTGTCATTCTCTAATTCTCATTCTAGTTGAGTCAGCTTAATATTATGGAAAGGTATCGACAAGGAACAAGGAGAAACTTCAATCATCGCATCACCTTTTAAAATGTGAGGGAATATCACAAAGAACTTAGAAACATAGAAACATAGAAGACTGACGGCAGAAAAAGACCTCATGGTCCATCTAGTCTGCCCTTATACTATTTCCTGTATTTTATCTTACAATGGATATATGTTTATCCCAGGCATGTTTAAATTCAGTTACTGTGGATTTACCAACCACGTCTGCTGGAAGTTTGTTCCAAGGATCTACTACTCTTTCAGTAAAATAATATTTTCTCACGTTGCCTTTGATCATTCCCCCAATTAACTTCAGATTGTGTCCCCTTGTTCTTATGTTCATTTTCCTATTAAAAACACTTCCCTCCTGAACCTTATTTAACCCTTTAACATATTTAAATGTTTCGATCATGTCCCCCCTTTTCCTTCTGTCCTCCAGACTATACAGATTGAGTTCATTAAGTCTTTCCTGATACGTTTTATGCTTAAGACCTTCCACCATTCTTGTAGCCCATCTTTGGACCCGTTCAATTTTGTCAATATCTTTTTGTAGGTGAGGTCTCCAGAACTGAACACAGTACTCCAAATGTGGTCTCACCAGCGCTCTATATAGGAGCGCTGGTGAGAAAATGTGTACCCCAAAATACAAAACTTTTAACTGCAGACTTGATGTGGCCTTCAAGACTCCTCACCAAGATGCCTGAGGTCTAACCCAAATTACATTTATTTTCTCCATTCTCAACATCATTCTTGGAGCCTTCAGTTTTTTCATATGTTTCCCTTGCAAGTCAGATAGATCCATATCTTTCTGTTTTTACAGTATAAACAGAATTTGACACTGGGGATTTGAGCTCTTTCTAATCATAGATCCTGAGGGGTGAGATTTGCAGTAAGGAAAGTTTGGAGGAAGAGGGATCCATTTTGATATCAGGTTCTCTTGGAAGCAATTTACAATGAAAATAACTTTAATTCCTACCCTCACTTTATTCTTTTGAACAGTAAGTTCTGAAAACTGTCCTTAATGTCAAAAAGAGGGCTGCGAAAATATTTACTGACCCCTCGCATCCTGGACATAAACTGTTTCAACTCCTACCCTCAAAACATCGCTACAGAGCACTGCACACCAAGACAACTAGACACAAGAGCAGTTTTTTCCCAAACGCCATCACTCTGCTAAACAAATATTTCCCTCAACACTGTCAAACTTTTTACTAAGTCTGCACTTCTATTTCTACTAATTTTTACCATCATTCCTATCACCCATTTCCTCCCACTTAGGACTGTATGGCTGTAACTTGTTGCTTGTATCCTAAGATTTTAATTAATATTGATTGTTTCTTCATTGCTTATTTGACCCCTATGACAATCATTAAGTGTTGTACCTCACGATTCTTGACAAATGTATATTTTCTTTTATGTACACTGAGAGCATATGCACCAAAGACAAATTCCTTGTGTGTCCAATCACACTTGGCCAATAAAGAATTCTATTCTATTCTATTGTATTCTATTCTATTGTATTCTATTGTATTCTATTCTATTATATTGTATTCTATTGTATTCTATTGTATTCTATTCTATTCTAACCAATAAGAATTTGAATACATATTATCAACTTCAAGGCTAGAAAGGGGCATGAACTTCAGCTCGGGACAGTCGGATGAAAAGATTATTTTTCTACTTTTCCAAGGAGCTACTAGTTCTCCATTTCTACACCTCCCCCAACCCCACAACATTAGCAGCAGGAAAGGTTGGCGGGCTGGGACTATTTTGGGGAATGTCTCCTTAGCAACGGCTGCTGCCACCGTCTGTGGTGGTTTATCCATAGGTGCTAAAATATTCTATGCTACTTAATAAAGAAAGCAGCTGGTAAAAGCAAAAATTGGAGGTAGGAGGGATTGTCTACCCGGCCACTTTGCCCAGTAGCTTCAAAACCTTGGAGCTTGGAATTCTAACAGAAAAACCTTGGCTTAAAAACAAGTATAATGTAGAGTATGAATGCTGTTTTAAGACAGAATTTGTTTTGGCAATAGGTTCATAAAGGTCTTCATCAGGAAGCAGACACATAGCTTCCTACTGGTGAAAAAGTCTCCGTTTTGTATTTATAATCCAAGTGGCTATTTATTTATTTATTTATTAGATTTCTATGCCGCCCTTTTTGATATATAAGAAATATAAATACTGTAACTATAAAGGATTATGGAAATGTACTTAATTTTTTTTAAAAAAAGACTCCATGTACAATCACACCCATTCATCCAGTCCAATCAAATCTAATATCGTCCGGAGACAATTTCATCACTCACAGCCACCGTGCCTGCCAGGAGGTAGGGGGCAGTACATATCTCCGGAAGGAGTTCATTTCAGAGGGCCGGGGCTGCCACAGAGAAGGCTCTTCCCATAGGCCTCACCAGTTGACATCGTCTGGCTGATGGGACCTGGAGAGGGCCGACTCTGTGGAACCTAACTGGCCGCTGGGATACATGAGGCAGAAGACGGTCCCGAAGATAATCTGGTCCTAAGCCATATAGGGTTTTGTAGGTCATAACCAGCACTTTAAATTGGGCCCGGAGACCAATTGGCAATTAGTGCAGCTCACGGAGTGATAACCCAATAGCAAGTTAAAGGTGAATTTTTAAAAAAGCACATTTGTTGCAGCTATGACCTGGATGACTGAGAATCTCCATAGATTCAAATGTGCTTTTTCAAGTGGCAAATAGACTTTCTGGTTTTTCTTTGAAGTCGTTTTGCTTGTCATCCAAGAATGAGAAGTGAAACATCTTCAAAGAAAAAATAAAAAAGTCAGGTCGCCTCTTGAAAATGCAACTTTGGGACAAAACGCCTTTACTTTTCTTTTTGCTCTACAAAGGTCAGCCAGGAGATAATGCATCATTTCCCCCCCTCTCAGGCTACAGTAATGGTACAAATGAGAAACTTTAGATATACATTATTTGAATTGTCAGGAGTGCGTGTGTCAATTTCGCCTTTCTTCAGACAGATAGCGTAGCTGCAGCAGTGTTTTGAAATGGCGTCTGCAAGTGATGTACGTTACAAGCAGCGTGTCATCATTGAATTTCTCACTGCGGAGAAGGAAACTGTTGAGAACATTATTATTATTATTATTATTATTATTATTATTATTATTATTATTATTTATATGCCGCCCCTATCCGAGGACTCGGGGTGGTTACAGCATATGTTCAGATTTTTGTAGACATTGGAACAAGATCTATTCTAATTTGCTGTATTACAGAGCTAGCATTGAAAATTATTTATATCTTCATACTGAGCATAGTACTCCTAGAAGAAGGTAGGAACCAAAGATCCTGAGTTGAGAAAAGGGAAGAAGTCTTAAAATACCCGGAAAAATAGATTAAGTACAGAGAAAATTCTGGGAAGAAACAGATTAGTCATGAGGAGATGGCAAGCAACTAAAAGGGCTATAATGGATTTAAATGGTTCTGCTGGATGTTTATCCTAATCTGGAAAGAAGTAGTTGTCCTAAAATGAATTGGACAATTTTTATATTGTGAAAGGTTGATTTGTTCCTGAGTTCCAGAAACTGTTTGTGCCTGCAGTCGACAGAAATACGGTTAGTCGCTGGGCACAGATTGTGAGCTCAGTAGAAGGCAGTTCAGCAGAGCTCCAAGATTTGTAGGCAGAACAAGGAGTGGTACCGACAGGGCATACATGCCCTTGTGTCTCGCTGGAGAAAGGCTATAGAATGGGATGGAGATTACGTGGAAAAATAGTGAGCGTAGAAGAAACATCATTCTTTCTTGTGGGTAAGTTTCATTGTGTTCAATGAATCATTGTTGAAGAAAAAAAATGTGGTGCATTACTTTCTGGGCGACCCTCGTATCTTCTTTACTCCTGTTGCTTAGTTAGATTTTCAGAAGAATGTACTTGTTTTGGAATGGAATAACCTTATGATGAATTATTTCCTATTGGGGGAAGGTCTAATTAATCATTACAGGCTAACAATAAAGTTTAGCAGATTAAGAAAGTCTGAAAAAGAAAAGGCATATTCAGAAACATATAAGATTTTCTGGATCCTTTCTACATTCTGGATGGAATGTAAATCAGGAAAGCAGGGCCTTAAATGAGGTCTGGAATTACCTCCAGGCAGAAGAAGAAACTTTTCCCACACAAATGATGAAGATGAGAGCTATTAGGAACTTCAGGATCACACAGAAGCTTCCTATGCTATCTGAAAGGAGTTTGTTAAATAATCTCTATGTATGTTTGCAGGCAGAGGGGTATATCCTGATTTATAGATTGCCTTCCATTTATTTTTTGTTCCATATACATCCTTCAGCTAAAATAGTGTCTCAAAACAATTTCCAATATAGTTGCAGTAATATATAAATAATAATAATTAATAATAATTTATTAGATTTGTATGCCACCCCTCTCCGAAGACTCGGGTGGCTCACAACACAATGTACAAATCCAATATTAAAAACAGATAAAAACCCTTGTCATAAAAAATTAATCACACAACCCAAACAAACCATACATAAATCATATTAGCTAAGGGGCATATCAACTTCCCCAAGCCTGACGACATAGGTGGGTTTTTAGGAGCTTGTGAAAGGCAAGGAGGGTGGGGGCAGTTCTAATCTCTGGGGGGAGTTGATTCCAGAGGGTAGGGGCCATCACAGAGAAGGCTCTTCCCCTTGGTCCCGCCAGACGGCATTGCTTAGTTGACCGGACCCGGAGAAGGCCAACTCTGTGGGACCTAACCGGTCGCTGGGATCCATGCAGCAGAAGGCGGTCCCAAAGGTATTCTGGTCCGATGCCATATAGGGCTTTGAATTGTGACCGGAAACTGACTGGCAACCAATGCAGGCTGCGGAGTGTTGATGAAACATGGGCATATCTAGGGAAGCCCATGATTGCTCTCGCAACTGCATTCTGCATGATCTGAAGTTTCCAAACACTTTTCAAAGGTAGCCCCATGTTCAGAGTGTTACTGTAGTCGAAACTCGAGGTGATGAGGACATGAGTGACTCTGAGCAGTGACACCCGGTCCAAATAGGGCCGCAACTTGTGCACCAGGCGAACCTGGGCAAACACCCTCCTCACCATAGCTGAAATATCTGTGGATCGAGGAGGACGCCCAAGTTGTGAACCCTCTCTGAGGGGGTCAGTAACACCCCCCCCCCATGGTAATGGACGGACAGATAGAATTGTCTTTGGGAGGCAAAACCCACAGCCACTTCGTCTTATCAGGGTTGAGTTTGAGCCTGTTGACACCCATCCAGACCCCAACAGCCTCCAGGCACCGGCACATCACTTCCACTGCTTCACTGACTGGACATGGGGTGAAGATCTACAGCTGGGTATCATCAGTGCAGTGATGATACCTCACCCCATGCCCCTGGATGATATCACCCAGTGGTTTCATGTAGATATTAATTAGCAGGGGGGAGAGGACCGACCCCTGAGGCACCCCACAAGGGAGAGACCTAGAGGTCAACCTCTGACCCCCCACTAACACCGACTGTGGCTGACCGGAGAGGTAGGAGGAGAACCACTGCAGGACAGTGCCTCCCACTCCCAATCCCTCCAGCTGGTGCAGAAGGATACCATGGTCGATGGTATTGAAAGTTGCTGAGAGGTCAAGAAGCCTGGGCCCACCAGAGATCATCCATCATAACGTGGTATCACCATAAAATATGAAAGAATCTGGATTGAAAGCCTAGAGAAATAAGAATGTCTTGATCATTCACTTAAAGTTAATAATCCCAACCCATGCTAACTGGTCGGTGATGGAAATTGTAATCTAACACATCTGAAAAAACAACAGTTAAGAGGAAGTTTAGTCTAACAATGGAAAAGATAGAACCAAATTCAAGTTGGTTCTTTAACTTGAAGTTGGTTCAAACTTCAAAACTTGAAAACCTCAAGTCCATAAAAGGGAGCGTGCATAAGCGCACCATTGTGCCTACTGTCCCTCTCCTACTTTCCCCATTTACTTGTTTATGTCCATGCTTCCACTTATACTTGTTATCCAGTATATGTTTGACAAATAAAATAAATAAATAAATAAATAAACAAACTACACATCCTGAAAAAGGGAAATATTGTAACTCACCAAGGAAAATGCCTGGCCCACAATCTAACCAGTTGAGATTTTGAAATTAAAACATATCGAACAAGACAAGATGTTTTATGAGTATTTATTTATTTATTTTGTCCAATACACAATAATATACAATGAAGGTTATAGAGGATATAGTAGAGAAGGCATATGAGATATAGGAGAGACTATAGGACAGGGGACAGATGGCACTCTAGTGCGCTTATGTACGCCCCTTACTGACCTCTTAGGAATCTGGAGAGGTCAACCGTGGATAGTCTAAGGGTAAAATGTTGGGGGTTAGGGGATGCCACACGAATCCCAGCGACCGGTTAGGTCCCACAGAGTTGGCCTTCTCCGTGTCCCGTTGACTAAACAATGTCGTTTGGCGGGACCCAGGGGGAGAGCCTTCTTTGTGGTGGCCCCGACCCTCTGGAACCAGCTCCCCTCAGAGATTAGAACCACCCCCACCCTCCTTGCCTTTCGTAAACTCCTTAAAACCCACCTCTGCCGTCAGACATGGGGGAAATGAGAACATCTCCCCCGGGCCTATATAGTTTATGCATGGTATGTTTGTGTGTATGTTTGCTTTTTAATAAGGGTTTTTTAGTGATTTTTAAATTATTAGATTTGTTGTACATTGTTTTATTGTTGTTGTGAGCTGCCCCGAGTCTGCTGAGAGGGGCGGCATACAAATCTAATAAAATAATAATAATAATAATAATAATAATAATAATAATAATAATAATAAATGATGATACTACAGAGTCCGGTAATGAGTTCCATGCTTCGACAACCTGATTACCCATTATTAAGCTAGTAAACCCATATAGAAGACAATGTTTCAAGTAGTATGACTTCGGGTTTTAAAGGATATAGATTCTTATGGATAATCACTAGCGTCTTGTTTTACATCAATGTATGGTTAGAGTGGTCCATGCAAGATTCATCCTGAGGCCATCAACCTTGTAACGGCATGTTACTATGCATCATATATGTAGCTATGCTGGAATTCAATGAGCACATTACTAGGGATAAAGGTTTAACTTTCAATGTGCAAGACACTGAGTCTTACTCTCTCAGTGTACAATATGTACAACTTTGAATTTCAAAATTAATTATTTAATTAATGCAGGGGGATTTCTAGCCCTAGAAACATGATTAAACTAGAAAATATAGATGGGAGGTGTGCTAAAAGTAATGGCATTAAATAGGCTTGAAGATCAAACAAATTTGCAATGATAAGATGAAGATACAAAAGAAGAAGAATTGAAGAACAGAAACCTTAGTGACAATTAGAGAACAAACACCACACATTGCTCAACATTTCTGAAGAAAACAAGTCTTTTTTAAGCACAAGAGAACAAATTAGAAAAAGGTTATGAAACTGTAAAAGTCATGCAATCCCATAGTTACTAGTTTGCAAATCAAACTTTTTCAACCTAAATTAACATTATCAACTGATCTCTCAGAGGAATTAGAGCTCTTCAAGATTAGGTCATTTTCTTCTGGAAAGGCTCTGGACTTTATAAGTGCTAATTGGTCTAACGGTAAGTTGGTATTCAGTTTCTTTCATAAGCTAATATATAAAATACTGTATATTTATACTAAAGGGCATTTTAAAATTGAGTATTTTACATGACAACTTCTTGTATCCTATATGGATGCTGCCTAGAGTCATAGCACATGAGAAAGACAGTTATAAAAATAAAATCTACCAACTGGTGGCAGAAGTTGGTCCATAAAACTGTCCATGTTCCTGCTCTGGTTTCTTTTTAAGAAGAGATTGGGCAACCATTTGTCTGAAATTGTGTTGGTTTCCTGCTTGAGCAGGAAGTTGGACTGGAAGACCTCCAAGATCGCTTCCAACTCTGTTTTTCTGGTGTTGTAGTTTTAGAAACTGATTGCTGAAAATATGGAAATGTTACATCACTAATTGATTGGGTTCTTCAATTCAACCATATATCACTCCAGCCGCTCTCATTGTCTCTAATTTGGCATCAGACTGGCAGGACACTGGTATATGCAGCCTTAACAAATATAGTGGGTATTAGGTATAAATGAAAAGTACAAATGTACAAATATTATATTGAAAAAGTATTTCAGTAATGATACCAAATGCAACAATTATTAGCCACATCAGAAAGCACACGTTAGAGAAATTACTATATATATTTAATATATGGGTATATGCAGTAATGGGCAGCCAAACTTTTTACTGCCACACTGTGGGTGTGGTTTATTTTGTGGGTGCGGCTTATTGGTCATGTGACTGGGTAGGAGTGGCTTGCCAGCCATGTGATCAGGTGGGAGTGGCTTGAATGATCATCATCGTTCAAGTGAACTGTTAAATCCTCGACTTACAACCTTACCAGTGTTGCTTGCTGAGGTGACAATTTGCTTCGTGTTTCCCGCGCTCTCCTTCCTGGGTCACCCCCCCCACCTCAAGCTGGGTAGCTAGGCGAACGGGTGCTGCCAGAAGCATAAATGCTGCCAGTGCCGCTTCCACGCCTTCTGCTTGCACCTCAGGTGGGAGGTGGCTGCATGAGGCTGGAGGGGAGCTGGGCAGGAAAGAGGGAAGCTCGTCCGAGGCCAGGAAGGAGGAAAGAGGAAAAAAGCAAGGAGCACAGATGCAGCAGCAGCAGCAGGGAAAAAAAGGAGAGCTGAGCCGAGACCAGTAATCCAGGAAGTGACAGCCGCCGATCAGCTGGAGCTGCACACGCATCTTTATTTCTGCCAGTGGAACTGCATTCCACCCCATCCTGCCTGCTCCCCACCCTTGGGGATATGATATTTGATCATTTACAACATGTATATGACAGTATCTGTGATGGATCCAGGTAAAATATGAGAATTGTGTAGGGAAGAGTATCATAGGATGGGAGAAATAGTGAAGGACAAGAAGCAAAATTTTAACTTGCAAAAAGGGGAGACAAACTTGCATCCTTTTCGTGATTAGTCAAAGGTTTTCTGACATCTACACGTAAATTAATTGCAACAGTGGACTACAATCATGTGAAGTTTCCAAAGTTGGCTTGCTTAGCCTGCCTCCAATCAGGGTTCAGCTTCCAATTTCATGCAGAATTCCTCTGACCATTCCTGAGTCTTTGTTTCACCACAACAGAAAATACAACTTACAAAATGCCATATTCTGTACAAAACTACTCAACAAATATTTTCACAAAAACTCTTTGGTTATGGTTGAGGAAGCTATGAAGAAAACCAAAATATCTGCCCTAATAACAGTCTTGGGACACAATTTGTATTCTATTTTATTCGTGGGGTAACTTGAATTTTCTGATACAAATACCAATTGACCTGGGTAAATCCTGGGTCGTGGTGTCACATTAAAGCATCCAGGGAAAAGGTTCTGGAAATGCATTAGAACGTACTTTTGATTTCTACTACTACAGCAAGGACTCATGTTGCAACAGTTAGAAAAAATAGGAGCACACAAGAAACACATTGATCTATACATTTTCTGAAAGAGGCACCAAACTTCTTCAAACCAGAGCATTCTGTGCTAAGATGCTTGGTGCTTTTACACTTGCATTCCCACTACTTATTTCCACTCCTATCATTCCCCATTGCTGCATCTGCAGCTTGTATCCATGGTTTTGAGATCACACACAGGGATGGGTTAAAGTAGTGGAAGGCTGTTGGATTCTACTGGAGTTGCTGACTTCTTAGTTACAGGCTGCACAGCAATCAGAGAACGGAAAGCAAGCAATTTGAAAAGAAGGAGTGAAAAAGAAAAACAGAGAAAAAGCAAGAGGGAGAACAAAGCTTGGAAGAAAAGTATGAATGAAAAAGCAGGAATGTAAAAGAGAAGTCAAGAGGGTAGTGGGTGAGGAGGAAAGGCAAAAGAAAAACTAGGAGCAATATTGTTTGAAAAGCCTAGGACTGGGCTGCAAATTTGCAAGTGGGACCTCCTAGCAGAGCATGTCAAAATCAGAAAACTATCAAGGGCAGAAGAGAAGACTGAGAAAACAATGAAGGAAAGTTGGAGGAAGACCAAGAGCATAAGAAACTATAGTGAGTTACTTGGAAATCTGACAAAAAAGATGGACCTAGAAAGGAACACTTTTAGGGGCTAAAAATGAAACTGAATGGGATACGGACATTGCTCTCTTCTCCTTTCCCTTGGTAGCTGGATTTTGCAGGACACTGATGGAATAACCTGGCTTCAGAACAGGTAAGAGATAATTTGTGGCACTTACGTACCATGTATTTGCTTTATCCCAAAGTTGATGTGATTTCAGTGCCTGTTTGGGTAAACAAGGCTACACTGTCTGTCTGTATATCTGTTTCAGTGAAAGCACATAATCTATTCTTGGCTGAAATTCTGAGCATCGCTCCTTTTGTTCTAGCAAAAGCTTAATAAGGGGGTGGGGGTGGGGAAGACTCTGGTCCCTTTATAAAAAACTTACATTAACAGAAATCTTGGAGATGCTACACTACTTAGAATGTTACTTTAGAATATTTGTTTGCTTTATTTATACGTTTCCATCAAAACAAGAGTAAACCATGTTTTAACATAAGTTTGTAAAAAGAGCCATTCTGCATCTCTATTCTTCCTTGCTTGGACAGTTGTTCTTTCTAAACCGTAGTTTTCAAGTTATTTTAGAAGGTTTGAAATCATTTTAATAGGATTAGCTGAGACTAAAAGTTGGTGTTTTGTTGCTGTTGTTATTTGGCGGGTGTGTGTGTGTGTCATAAAATTCTCATGGGAAGACATAGTCTAAAATGTCAATTTACTCATAGAATATAGGTATACCAACATTCTTTCTTGGATTCGAACTAGCCTGAATTCATCTTCTCTCCCTCCATCTCTCACACTGTCGTGCCAAACATACAATGACCTATTTCTATTTTTTTAAATTATTATTTTATTATTTTAAAGCAACCTTTCCCAACCTGGTATGTCCCAGATGTGCTATGACTGCAACTCCTGAATTGATTCCAGCAAGCTGGATAGTACCCAGGCTGGAGAAGGCTATTTTGTGCTCTGAAAATCAATCACTGAGCTGTTTTTAGTGGTGGTAAAAGTAAATCCTCACATGTGATATCGTCTAAAATAGCATCAACTGCCAGCGTTTCTTTTAAAGAATTCAAAGGAGTCTTTTAAAAAAAGATATTTTGAGTGAAGATGGTGGGAGGACAGCATCAGTGGTCTCAACCTGTGCTCTAGGCTACATTTCACTAAGATAGCAAGAAATGATACGATTTGTTAATTTCAAGTATTTATTCATTTTTATTCATTGCAACCATAATTACACTGCCCTTCATCCTTGAATATAACAGAATGTAATGCGAGAGTATGCTTAGAATCATAATAGGATACAGAATTAATAGAAAAACCGATAAAAGGACTCTTAAAACCAAAATGAAGCAGCAAATGTGATAAAGACACAATCAGAATAATCATTTAAAACAGCTAAGCAAGCAAAAAAAGTTTTGAGCTGATGTGAAAAAGAATGCAATGCAATGCCCCCTTGGGTGTCAAAATTAAGATAGTTATTTTCTTTTATGTAATTCAGGCTACTTAAACTGGGCAGGCTGATATAGAGACAGACTTTCTTTCATATCTTTGATTCTTCAACTCTTTATGCTTTAAAGGTAAACACTACTTAATCTACAGTGAAGAGTTATTCCAAAAACTTACTGTAGGACTACTATTTTTAATGATAAAGGATCTAAAGCATAAAACATGCCTTTGGAATCAGTGTAATGTGTTTCTATCTGGTTGTAATAAAAGTAATACTTGCTGTGGTATACAGCCACAGATGAAGTATTCACGTTGTTTTCAAGAGCAGTCCCTAGAAAATCCATTACAACAATCCTATTGAAAAGTGTGAACTAATATGGCCAGATTATTTATGCCCAAAATAACTCACAATGGGCAAACCAGACAATGCTGCTCAAAGGCAATCCTCACATGTGCTATTTTGCTCTGTGGCGTCTTTCTAGATGTAGTTATTTAAGATACATTTTTCTTTTTAATGATCCCATAATCCCTTAATTTGGAATTAAATTGGATAATTTTTTCTCTTAACAAGATATTTGTTCCTTTGTCGATTGATCTGATTTCTACCCATTAGCAATCTAAGAGAGATTCTTAGCTGCTTTCAAATAAACTAAAATACAACATGTTATCAAAATCTAAAACAATAGCAATAAAATATCACCTAAAATGTTTCACCGGTATTCGATAGGTTCCTCTTGCTGAATAACTGGAATTCTGCAGGAATGGTCAGATAATTAGAATTCAAATCTTGGGGCTGGTTATCTTATCTTACATTGCTGGCAAGTAGGAGACCATTTAATCATCTATCTAATTTTATATAAAACTGAATAAATTTGTGGTTTTAATTTTTTTAAAGTCCTATGGGAACTCATAGTACAGTTTTCTACAATCTGTGCCTTCAAATATGTTCACTGGCAAGTTTTGTAATCTTCTACAGTACAGTGGTACCTCTACTTAAGAACTTTTCTAGATTAGAACCGGGTGTTCAAGATATTTTTTGCCTCTTCTTAAGAACCATTTTCTACTTAAGAACCCGAGCCCGGAAAATTTCCCAGGAAATTTGAGAGCGGCACAAAGGCCTAGAAAGTTTCCTGCCATTCCCCCTTTAATCCCGGCCATCTGGGCTGCCAGAGGAGCCTTTCGGTGGCACTTAAGGAGGCTTTGGTAGTCCAGAGTGAACGAAGCATTTTCCTTTCTCTGGGCGCTTGGACAGGGAATAAACCTCTGCCAGCGCCTAGAGAAAAGAAACGCTCTTTTCACTCTGGGCAGCCGAGGAGTCACCACAGTGAAGGAAAGACGCCGGCTACCAAGCGAGCGAGCGAGAAAAGAGGGGAGCCCTTCAGCATGGGAAGGAAGAGGCAGCAGGTAGCAGCAGCAGCAGCCAGTGTATGGGAGGCAGCCTTGCACCGGGTGTATTGGAGGTGTGTGTGCCTCTTCGCCGCCTCAGAGTCCCTCTTTTTTTTTTAAGCCTTAAAGTTTTTTTTAAGCCTTCTCCTTAGACTCAGGGTGGCATAAAAGTCGAATAAATAAATAAATAAATTTGGATTTTTTTGGACTCCCCTCCCCTCACCTTCTTCCTTTGGCAGTGACTGTCCTCCTCCTTTTCTTCCTCCTCCTCCTCCCACCCAAATTCCGAGCTTTTATTTCTTTCCTAATGGGTTTGCAGGCATTATTTGCTTTTACATTGATTCCTGTGGGAAACATTTCTTCTACTTAAGAACATTTCTGCTTAAGAACCTGATCACGGAATGAATTAAGTTCTTAAGTAGAGGTACCACTATATATGCATGGCTAAGGTCTATTGTTTATAGGCATGTTTGAATGTATGCACTTTCCTTGTATTACGGAGGTGCACAGGGTAAAAATGTTTCACAACTGAAATGTTTCATAAGTAGAAATTCTAAATTTTGAATTGTGCATGTACTGCAAAGGATTAAATGACCAAATTCTCATAGGATAAGACCATTTAATATTATTGATTGTGAGGATCCATTTAAAATTATTTAAGCTATGGGGCATTTTAAATGCAGAAACTATGGGGCATTTTAAATGCAGAAGCTATAGGGCATTTTAAATGCAGAAGCAAATGCCTTTGCTTCTGATGTTACGATATAATTATATGAATGAGACGGAATTTGGCCTAAATATACAATAATTAAGATTTCCAATTGTGGCATATAGTGAAAGCAAATGGACATTATATCCATTTAACACAATGTTATGTATAATAGCATTGTGTTCATAATGCAGGCAGAGAAAATAAATGAAGCAAAGTTAATGATATACAATTGCCTGGAGAAAGAGAAAGGGAAGGAGAAAGGAGGAGGAGGAGGAGAGTGGTGGTTGTGGAAGTATGTTTGGTTTAACACAACAAAAGAGAAATTAGAGAGAAAACTTATACATATACTATTTAACTTTATTTGCTATTCGGAAATCTATTTGCTGAAATGCCAATCAATTACATTTTGGCTTGTGACCAGTAGGGGTTCTAAATGCCGTTGCTACCAGTTCCTGCGCACGGACCAACGCCAGCAGATGACATGTCTCCCCAAATCAGCACAGACCGTGGAAACGTTTATATCTCGTTTGGAAACCAAGGACCCAGAGTATGGAGGAAGAATGGAGAGGCACACATTGCAAGATGCTTGAAGCCCAGTGTAGTCTGTGTTGATTTGGGGGGCCATGTCATCTGCTGGTGTTGGTCCATTGTGCTTCCTTAAGTCCAGGGTCAATGCAGCTGTCTACCAGGAGATTTTGGAGCACTTCATGCTTCCTTCCACAGACTTCACAGGGATGCTGACTTCATTTTACAACAGGGCTTTGCACCTGCCTACACTGCCAAAATCTCTAAAACCTGGTTCAATGACCGTGGGATTACTATGCTTGATTGGTCAGCAAACTTGCCTGATCTGAATCTGAATCTATGGGGTGTTGCTTAGAGAAAGATGAAAGACATGAGACCGAACAATACAGAAGAGGTGAAGGCCGCTATTGATGCATCCTGGTCTTCCATCACACCTCAGCATTGCCACAGGCTGATAGCTTCCATGCTATGCCAAATTGAGGCAGTAATTGCTGCAAAAGGGGCCCAAACCAAGTATTGAGTACATATGCTTGGGCTTCCTCCTTGACCCACAGCTCACAGAAACATCTTTCAGCTGTGGTGAGGGGGATGTTTGCCCAGGTTCGCCTGGTGCACCAGTTGCGGCCCTATCTGGACCAGGACTCACTGCTCACAGTCACTCCTGCCCTCATCACCTCGAGGTTCGACTACTGTAATGCTCTCCACTTGGGGCTACCTTTGAAAAGTGTTCGGAAACTTCAGATCGTGCAGAATGCAGCTGTGAGAGCAATCATGGGCTTCCCAAGGCATGCCCATGTTACACCAACACTCCGCAGTCTGCATTGGTTGCCGATCAATTTCTGGTCACAATTCAAAGTGTTGGTTATGCCGTATAAAGCCCTTCATGGCATCGGACCAGAATATCTCTGGGACCGCCTTCTGCCACACGAATCCCAGTGACCAGTTAGGTCCCACAGAGTTGGCCTTCTCCGGGTTCCGTCGACTAAACAATGTCATTTGGCGGGACCCAGGAGAAGAGCCTTCTCTGTGGCGGCCCCGACTCTCTGGAACCAGCTCCTCCCAGATATCAGAGTTGCCCCCACCCTCCTTGCCTTTCGCAAGCTCCTTAAAACCCACCTCTGTCATCAGGCATGGGGGAATTGAAATTTTTTCCCTTCCCCCTAGGCTTATAGAATTTATACATGGTATGCTTGTTTGTATGATTGGTCTCTTAAATTGGGTTTTTTAAGATTACTTTTTAATATTAGATTTGTTACATTGTTTTCTTTATTATTGTTAGTCTTCGGAGAGGGGCGGCATACAAATCTAATAAATAATAATAATAATAATAATAATAATAATAATAATAATAATGCATGCTTATACTTTTCAGAGGTCCAATATTGTTCTATGTACAATCCTTTTTTTATTGATCGCTTGTAGTATTCTAATTTTCTGAGATGGTGGATTTGGGGTTTTCATGAGCTGTACCCCACAATCATCACAAAAATGTCAAATCGTGGCTTGAACGTAATGAGTCTCTCTCATATATTACGTTTCACCTTTTAAGTTGCATTCCTGGAATAAATGAACTTTTGCACAATGTTCTAAAGTTTTGAGTTTTACCTGTAAACTGGTGGCAGCTTCCAAGGGATAGTAAAACTGGCATTGAATAGAGTCAGTAGAAGACAGAACTTAGAGTTACATGTATCATCACAGTGGGGCACTTTAATTCCTTTGTGATGCATTCCTTTTTGCACAACTACAGTTCTTCATAGCATTTCATATTGCTACAGAGCATCTATAGGTCATAACCCTGGAATGCCAAGTTTCATTCTGCTCATCTACTCCAGGCATCAAGGAAGGCCTGCTAAGGATTTTGCCCCAATGAGAAGTGGAGGAGACTTTAAAAGAGACAGGTGTAGTAGTCCTCAGGCTCTTGCTGGAAGTGGAATTAACAATTATCCTCCTTTAGTTTAAAATCCTCCTTAAAATTATCACCTTTCAGAGGGTTTTCAGATCCTAGGAAAATTGAGGAGCATATAAATTTTAATTATTGTGATTGTTGGACTTTTTACTGATTATTTTAACTTCTAAGATTTTATTTGTTTTGTTCATGTAATTTATTCAGACTGAGATAATTTATAGATCAATAAAATGAGATAAAACAAAAGTACAATAGATGCAAAGGGACTGACCCAAACTATACTCTGAAATATTGCAAAATTATACACTTCGAGCGAGCTATAATAACCACATTGAATGCACTCTTTTTCTGCTGTCAGTCTTCTATGTTTCTATGAGTTCCACGCTTCGGCAACTCGGTTGCTGAAGTCATATTTTTTACAGTCAAGTTTGGAGCGGTTAATATTAAGTTTGAATCTGTTGCGTGTTCTTGTGTTGTTGCGATTGAAGCTGAAGTAGTCATTGACAGGTAGAACGTTGTGGGTAATACTTAGATCGTGTTTTAGGCATCATAGTTCTAAGCATGATCCTAGATGCTACAACCCTCATAAATACACGCGTGTTGCCAAGAACCCATATTTTGATCATATGACCGTAGGGAATCTCTAATGGTTGTAAGTGCAAGGACTGGTCATAAGTCATACTTTTCAGTGTTCTTGTAACTTCAGATATTTGCTAAACAAATGGTTATAAGACAATGTCTACCTGTATTTCCTCTATAACTCTCCCATGAGATCAATGCCATGAAACTTTGCTTTCTATTTAGAAGCAGTCTATCTCATTTCAAACCCTGTTTTCCCCAAAAGAAGACATCCCCTGGCAATAAGCCCAATTGGGCTTTTGAGTACATGGCAATAAGGCCAATGTTATGTCCAGAGGACAGTTAAGGAATGTGCCCCCCCCCCTTATTCTTGGGCGGGAAAATACATAGTTTGGATGGCTGGATCAGCCTGGCACCAGGAGGTGTAAATAGCTGCAGGCACAGCCATATTGCGGTTCATTCATTCATTCATTCATTCATTCATTCATTCATTCATTCATTCATTCATTAAATTTGTATGCCGCCCCTCTCCGCAGACTCGGGGCGGCTCACAACAGCAACCGAAAACAATATATAATACAAATTCAATAATTAGAAAGCTAAAAACCCATAATTTTTTTAAAAAAACATGCACACAGCATACCATACATAAACAGTATAGGCCTGGGGAAGATATTTCAGTTCCCCCATGCCTGACAGCAGAGGTGGGTTTTAAGGAGTTTGCGGAAGGCAAGGAGGGTGGGGGCAGTTCTAATCTCAGGGGGGAGCTGGTTCCAAAGGGTCGGGGCTGCCACAGAGAAGGCTCTTTCCCTGGGACCCACCAACCAACATTGTTTAGTCGATGGGACCCGGAGAAGGCCAACTCTGTGGGACCTAATCGGTTGCTGGGATTCGTGCAGCAGAAGGCGGTCCTGGAGATATTCTGGTCCGATGCCATGAAGGGCTTTATAGGTCAAGACCAACACTTTGAATTGTGACCGGAAATTGATCGGCAACCAATGCAGACTGCGGAGTGTTGGTGTAACATGGGCATACCTTGGGAAGCCCATGATTGCTCTTGCAGCTGCATTCTGCACGATCTGAAGTTTCCGAACACTTTATTGTTGGCAGTTCCAGTTGCCTGTTATCGTTATTACAATTGCAATAAACTTTGCGAGTTCCCTGACCTATGGCATCCTTATTTGGCAGATATAATATCCGAGTTCTTATTTCAAGGTTCAAAAAAATATAAGATGGGGTCTTCTTTTGGGGGAAACACGGGTCTTTATATTCATTTATTAAATAACTCCACCTTTCCCTGGTATGCCTCCTCAGAATTACCTTGTGGAAAAAGTTGAAGTAAGAAATAGTGCCAAACCCCCTCCCCCAAAATCCTTAAGACTTTGCCATTACTTTTTCCCCTTCAGAATTGTCTTTATTTCAGCGAGCAGGAAGGAGATGTTGGCCTACAATACAAGGGCAATTTCCAAACGGAGGAACTGTCTGACCCATCACAGCTTATATAAGGGAGGTTGAAATGAGGGGAAAAATCAGGTGCCAAGAGTGGATTTTAAAGGTCCTCTCTGTTGGAAATGGTGCCTTCAGAGGAATGAGTCATTGGTGCATGAGGCCTTCTCTATAGAGCTTCTGACAATGGTAATAATTACACAGCAGAGAGAGAACAAATATTTTAAAGAGTAATTCTGATGGGGATGGAAAAAGGGAGGTTAGTGAAGGAAAGGAGTTGAGATGAACACAAGAGAAGGAAAAAATGATAGAAACCCAGAAACACAAGAAAACTGATGGCAGAAAAGACCCAGTGGCCCATCAAGTTTGTCTTTTGACTTTTTTTTGTTTCTGTTTTCTTTTAAATTTATTAATTTATTAATTGTTTTAAATAATAGGCAAATATTTATATTTATTTATTTTAATTTTTGTCGGATGATAGACATATGTTTAACCCAAGCATGTTTAAATTGAGTTACTGGTTATTACTGACCCACCACCTCCATTAGAAGTTAGTTCCACTACTCTTTTTGTGAAGTAATACTTTATAACATTATTTTTGAACTTCCCTCCTGCCAGTTGGAGATTATGCTCTTGATTTTTGCTTAATATTGAAAATATTGCCTTCTAGAAGCTTATTCATATCCTTAATATATTTAAAGGTTTTAATCGTCTTTCCTCTTTTCCTTCTGTCCTTCATGCTGTATGTGTTCTGTTCCTCTAATCTTTTCTGATATGTTTGTCCCTCAGACCTTGCATCATTTTTGTTTATTTATTTATTTATTCATTCAATTTTTATGCCGCCCTTTTCCTTAGACTCAGGGCGGCTTACAACATGTTAGCAATAGCACTTTTTAACAGAGCCAGCCTATTGCCCCCACAATCTGGGTCCTCATTTTACCCACCTCGGAAGGATGGAAGGCTGAGTCAACCTTGAGCCGGTGATGAGATTTGAACCGCTGACCTACAGATCTACAGTCAGCTTCAATGGCCTGCAGTACAGCACTCTACCTGCTGCGCCACTCCGGCTATGTGGTTATTTGCCTGTTGTGTCCAGAGGACAGTTAGGCCTTGTACCCACCCCACATTCCTTGGGCGGGAAAATACTGCAAGGTCATTGGTTGGCTCAGCCTGGCAGCCCGGCATATATAGCTGCCAGGCACGGCCATGTTTTGTCTCGTTTCCAGTTCTGTAACTGTTACTTCTGTTAATAAAGAACCGTTACTTATTACAAGACTGTAGTTCTTCATCCCTGCAAGGATTTAACATCGCCCATCCCTGGACTCTTATCTTTCTTTAAGTGAGGTCTCCAGGACTGGACACCCTCACTTGTTATTTATTTTATTTGCACCCACCTCTATTATTTTTTTTATAAATAATGCAAGTTGGACATTCCAACACACTTTCCTCCTCCTATTTTCCCCACAATAACAACCATGTGAGATGACATGGACTGAGAAAGACTGACTGGCCCAAAGTTACCCAACTGGCTTTCATGGCTAAGGCAGAGCTTGGACTCATGGTCTCCTGCGTGCTAGCCTGGTGTCTTAATCACTAGATTAATTTTGTTACCACCTGGCAAAAGCCGGGTGTCGCTGGGCGTTTCCTTACTCCGGCAGGAAAATCCCAGAGTGGTGATTGGCTGGCCAAGCCTGGCAGCGGGAGATATAATTTGACCCCTATGACATGGAGGGCAGGTTGGTAGCAATTGTTTTTTCTTCAGTTGTGTATCTATTTGTATTTCTATTTATGTTATTATTGTAATAATAATATAATATAACAATAATAATAGTCCTTCAGGATTGGGCGCCATAGAAGTCACACACACACATAAATTGCATCGGATGGGAAGTGAACACTTGGACATCTAGCTGGGTAAAATGGATCACTTTATTAAATATTAACAGAAAGACCTGCAGGGGTCGCTAAATGGGGTGGAGTTTCCTGAACATAAACATGCTTGGGCAACCAAATGGGTGTAACTCCGTGCCTGGTCAGGATGAGGCATGCCCCGCCTACACCCAGCCCATAAAGCTACGCCTAGCATGTGGGAGGGCTCACCCTGCATGACCCGGAACCGGAAATGATGTAGGTGAGCCCCAAGGGCACCCCCCTCACACTGCGCCATCCCGTTAGGAAGCATGAGTTGTGCAATGGGGTGCCAATCATCTTACAAAAGATGCCCAAAGGAGAACACACAGTTGCTACTGATACCCTTTCCGCCCTGTTTCTGCCATATAGTGACCAAGTATATATACAGTACATCCAATTGTTGAATCAAAACCTATTTACATACAGATGCACCTCGTAACCACAAATCCATTTCACTTGTCCAGGATGGACTAGGCAAAGAAACAATCCGTAGCAAATGCTATAAGATTGCAAAAAATTCCTAGTTGGCCCCAAACTAGGCAATCTTTAAAAAAAACACCCTGGATTGAGCGGAGGGTGGGCCGGTGTCTGCTGGTCATCGAGCTCGGAGGGCAAGGGAAGCTAGGGTGGTGAGCAGGCCCTGATAAAGGGGGCTCACCCTGCCCCCGGCTTCCCAGAATGCCCAAGCAGCCAACAGGGTACTCTGGGGCACTCCCGCGCTACTGCATGGGATCGCACCAGCTGATAGGCGGTGCCGAGTTGGTTCCCGCCTTCAACAAATGTCGGCTGGGCATTAGTTTACCCAGCCTCTCAATAGATGCCAGGTGTGACCTCTTCCTTCTTCGGTTCCAGAGTTATCCAATTACTGCCAAGTTGGTTACGTAGAACATAGAAACATAGAAGTCTGACGGCAGAAAAAGACCCCATGGTCCATCTAGTCTGCCCTTATACTATTTTCTGTATTTTATCTTAGGATGGATATATGTTTATCCCAGGCATGCTTAAATTCAGTTACTGTGAATTTATCTACCACGTCTGCTGGAAGTTTGTTCCAAGCATCTACTACTCTTTCAGCAAAATAATATTTTCTCATGTTGCTTTTGATCTTACCCCCAACTAACTTCAGATTGTGTCCCCTTGTTCTTGTGTTCACTTTCCTATTAAAAACACTTCCCTACTGGACCTTATTTAACCCTTTAATATATTTAAATGTTTCGATCATGTCCCCCCTTTTCCTTCTGTCCTCCAGACTATACAGATTGAGTTCATTAAGTCTTTCCTGATACATTTTATACTTAAGACCTTCCACCATTCTTGTAGCCCGTCTTTGGACCTGTTCAATTTTGTCAATATCTTTTTGCAGGTGAGGTCTCCAGAACTGAACACAGTATTCCAAATGTGGTCTCACCAGCGCTCTATATAGCGGGATCATAATCTCCCTCTTCCTGCTTGTTATACCTCTAGCTATGCAGCCAAGCATCCTACTTGCTTTCCCTACCGCCTGACTGCACTGTTCACCCATTTTGAGACTGTCAGAAATCACTACCCCAAATCCTTTTCTTTTGAAATATTTGCTAACACAGAACTGCCAATACAATACTCAGATTGAGGATTCCTTTTCCCCAAGTGCATTATTTTACATTTGGAAACATTAAACTGCAGTTTCCATTGCTTTGACCATTTATCTAGTAAAGGTTGTTCCGTTCTTACTGTTGAATAAAGATTATTTCCAGGATTTCCAGGCTATCTTTCACACAGAACATTTTTTGAGGTGCTTTTAAGCTGGTGAAAGATCAGGTGAACTCCAGAATGACTTGGCTATTGTGTATATACAAATACACTATTCTAATTGACATCAACCAAATAAGAGACCACAGAAGATGCTGCGATCTATGTCTTTTGGATTTCAACAAAACCTATTATAAAGTTTTCTCCACCTCTGTGGAGCACCTATTGTTTTAATGCAGAGTAATTCATATTATGTGAATCTCTGTTAGAGCCTACAGAACAAGTTCATATCCAAACAATACAAAGTGGCTAATGGTATTGAATAAAAGGCTGAATAGAAGCGCAACAAGAATTTATTCCAAACAGTAATTTTTGATCCTCCTGCCCTGTATTTTAATTTATAATTACAGTGCAACCAATCAAAAATAAAGGAAAAAGGCACAATGACTTTTTAATGTTTTCTTCCTTCCATTTCTCTGCTACCATCAACACAAAGAGGAACACTCTCTCAATGAAAGATTGTATTAGTGGCACTATGAAATGGTATATAAGTCTAAGTGCTATTGCTATTGCTAATTATTATATGTTCAGTTTTGCAGATGAAAACCAAAACTGCAAAATAAACATTTGCTCAAATCTTACACATTACTTGACACTATCTGGAATTTCAGTTTCTCAGACAATGAATTTTATGTCCACTACATTGTCAAGGAAGTCATGCTAACCACAAAACGCTAATAATTACTTTCCTATGAAGGTTCTAAATTGACTGTGTTTTAACTCTGTAGCTAATTCAAGCACACAAAGCAGGGAATATGGCCATTTTTGTCTTATAAATCAGTTCTTTATTTGTAAATGTTCCCAGAATGCTCCATATATATATATATGTATATGATAAAAATATCTTTGCCAACCCACAAATGTCTGTCACCAGATTATGCTAATAATAGCATGTGAACTTATTGTTGCTTCTGCTGTGTGAAATTGCTTTAAACTGCAGTTGACCAGACTCAATTTAGAAAATCAGATCCAACTTATCTTAACAGCATAAATCATTCCTGTTTTAAACAAGTTTATTTATCCTTTTATACCAAGGGTAAGAAATCTATTCTTCCTTCAAACGTTTGAGATTTAAATTCCATTTTTATTAGTTAGGCTGGATTGGACTGATAGCAATTAAATTTCAAACAGAGGATAATAAGTGCATTGGCCATCAGTATATTTTGGCTTTTGCAAATTTATTTCAGGAATCATACAGTACAACTTTTGGGGATTGGATAATTTTCTTGCCCTGGGAACTTCCACAATGCTAACACTTTCATTCCTCCCAAAGCTTAGAAGCAGTTTGAAAGAAAGCTATTGTTGCTATCGTTTTTTCTGGTTTGCAATGTTGAGAAAAAGCAGCAAAAGCCATTACCTCACCCCCCCAAACTCATACCAGTTCCTACAGCTGTTGTGGTTAGCTCTGGCCCAGCTCCTGCCCCAAGGACTGTGGATGTAGGGGAGACATCCACATGCTGCAGGCCTGTTTTGCTCCCGGTGGAATCTGCTGATGAAGGCTCCTCTGACCAAGAAGACATGAGTGACAGGGAGGAGGAGAGTGTGGCAGACAGCTCAGAAGGAGATCAATTCTCTAGCTCTTCCTTGGATTCAGAACAAGAGTTAATGATACAGCCACGCATGCGGAGAGCGATGCATAGGCAACAACAACTGAGAGATTATTATCAAAGAAAATGAGGCCACCTGTGGTTGGGTGGGGCTATGGTAATTAGTGAGGCTGCTATAAATAGCAGCCTGTGGGTTTGGCCATTGTGGAGGATTATCTGATCGTTGTGTTTCGTGACTGCTTTACTGACTTTGACTTTTTGTGTGCTGATTTTTCCCCGCTTTGAAACTAAACCAGAGCACTTTCACTTTGTGAAAGAAGAAGGACTGTGAATTGCCTCACAGCTGCAAGCTAAGTATCACAGAACTGATAAGGGACTTGTACAAATTACCAGTTTGTTTGGAGACGAGTGCTCTTTGCTATACCAAAAGAGGGCTTAGTTTAAGTGAATTTTCAGTATAAAGAACATTGTTTTGAATTTTCAAACGTGTGTGTGTTTGAAATTTGTACCTGTGAATTTTGGGGAGGATTCTAGCAGAGAGCCCGACAGAACAACAGCAATAAAATCTCTTCATCTTTAATCCCCAATAAAGACAGACAAAGAGATTCACATCCCTGGAGTGCATGCCAACTTCTGTGACATTGGACAAGGAGAGAGGAATTGACAAAAGTCTGTCAGTTTCAGATCTGATTTTATTTAGAAGGAGCTGCGATAGTATCAAACTACTCTTTCTTTGATAGGACCTAAACTGCAGAATAATAATAACAACCACCACCATAATAATAACAACAACAACAGCAGCAGCAACAGCAGAGTTTGGAAGGGACCTTCTAGTCCAAGCCCCTGCTTGGGCAGGAGACCCTATACTATTTCAGACAAATAGTTATCCAACATCTTCTTAAAAACTTCCAGTGTTGGAGCATTCACAGCTTCTGGAGGCAAGCCGTTCCATTGACCAATTGTTCTGTCAGAAATTTTCTTCTTAGTTCTAAGTTGCTTTTCTTCTTGATTAATTTCCATCCATTGCTTCTTGTTCTATCTTCAGGTGCTTTGGAAAATAGCCTGACTCCCTCTTCTGTGTGGCAACCCCAGAGATGTTAGAACACTGCTATCATGTCTTCGCTAGTCCTTCTTTTCATTAAACAAGACATACCCAGTCCCTGCAACCCTTCTTCATATGTTTTAGCCTCCAGTCCCCTAATCATCTTTGTTGCTCTTCCCTGCACTCTTTCTAGAGTCTCAACATCCTTTTTACATCGTGGTGACCAAAACTGAATGCAGTATTCCAAGTGTGGCCTTACCAAGGCCTTATAAAGTGATATTAACACTTCACGTGATCTTGATTCTATCCCTCTGTGAATGCAGGCTAGAACTGTATTGGCTTTTTTGGCAGCTGTTGCACATCGCTGGCTCATATTTAAATGGTTGTCCACTAGGACTCCAAGAACTGTGATAACTCTTCTCACAGTCACTACTGTTGAGCAAGGTACCACATATTGTGTAACCTGTGCATTTTGTTTTTCTTGCCTAAATGTAGAACTGAATTTCATTTTGTTTGATAGTGCCTAATATTCAAGTCTGTCAAAATCCTTCTGTATCTTGAGCCTATCTTCTGGAGAGTTGGCTATTCCTGCCAGTTTGATGTCATCTGTAAATCTGATGAGTTCCCCATCTATCCCTTCGTCCAAGTCATTGATGAAGATATTGAAGAGTACTGGGCCTAAAACAGAGCCTTGGGGTACTCCACTGCATACTTCCCTCTATGTAGATGCCGTTCCATTGAGCACTACACGTTGAGCTACACGCTAATGAAATTACCATGGCTTACACCAAATCTATGTCACAGGAGAAAGATCAATTTTAAAACTTTGCCAACATTGTAGGAAGACAGACATCTGGAGCTGCTTTTGAACGGGCTCTGAATTCTGGTGTGAAAGAACCATTACTCACACAATTCTGAATATTCAGAGTGTTAAATATATATACGGCACGAAAACATAAATAGAATAGAATAGAATTCTTTATTGGCCAAGTGTGATTGGATACACAAGGAATTTGTCTTTGATGCTCTCAGTGCACATAAAAGAAAATATACATTTGTCAAGAATCATGAGGTCCAACACTTAACGATTGTCGTAGGGGTCAAATAAGCAGGGAGAAAACAATTGATATTAATAAAAATCTTATGGATACAAGCAACAAGTTACAGTCATACAGTCCTATGTGCGAGGAAATGGGTGATAGGAATGATGAGAAAAAACTAGTAGTGCAGACTTAGTAAATAGTTTGACAGTGTTGAGGGAATTATTTGTTTAGCAGAGTGATGGCGTTTGGGGGAAAACTGTACTTGTGTCTAGTGGTCTTGGTGTGCAGTGCTTTGTAGTGACATCTTGAGGGTAGGAGTTGAAACAGTTTGTGTCCAGGATGCGAGGGGTCACTAAATATTTTCCCCGCCCTCTTTTTGACTTGTGCAGTATACAGGTCCTCAATGGAAGGCAGGTTAGCAGCAATTGTTTTTTCTGCAGTTCTAATTATCCTCTGAAGTTGGTGTCGGTCTTGCTGGGTTGCAGCACCAAACCAGACTTTTATAGAGGTGCAGATGACAGACTCAATGATTCCTCTGTGGAACTGTATCAACAGCTCCCTGGGCAGTTTGAAAAAAAAACCTTGTTTCTTTCTTGCCTATCTTTTCCTTACCTAATATTAAAATCTCAAGTCCAAAAAATGTCTGCCTGTCACTGACATAATCAATTACTGTAATGTGATAGTATTCTTGTAATTAGGGTGTGAATACACAATTTCATTTGTCCCCCCCCCCAGTTTTACAATATTATTTTAAAATGGGGTGATGCAAGCTGTATTCCAGACTGTCAATATGATAATGATTTTAACACTTCATTTTCAATTCTTTTCTATTATTCATGAACATAGAATACGTAATTTTTCCCGTCAGCAGCCATAATCTCTATCTTGGTCACCACATATTCTACCACAAACCTGCATGTTCTTTGTTGGGTTGCCACAACCAGTTAATTGTGTTGCACTCCATCGCCGTGTATACAAAATTAAGGGTTTTCTCCCCAGTAGGTGTTACACTTTACACTGAGTTTACACCATTCCTTCCCTGTGAAGAAACCATTTTATTTGTGTTTGTTTGCTAGATAATATTTCTCTTGAGTCATGTTCTACCCCGACTGAACTACCTGGGTATGTTTATATGGTTTTCTTAAAAAAAAAACAGTACAAGATCAGTTGTCGACAACATTTTCTGAAATATTGTTTTAAAAATTCAGTTATACCTTACAGTCTTGGAATTTCCTGATTGTTTTCAATCCTTATGATTGAAAACAACTAGGTCTTTATTAGAGTTTGTTGCAAACATCTAAACCAGAAAGACACACAGATGACTGATTCAGCTGGATTCACAAACTTTTTTAGAAACATGATGATGTTTGTCCATCGTGTTCAAAGAGGACCTTGACATCTCCATGGGAATTGGGGAGGATAGTCAAGGCTTGTGCATGAATCTGGTATGTTTTTCCTATCGCAGTAAATGAGGTCGAAGGTGTATAATTTTAGAAGAGCTGTGCGTCCTTGTGTGTGTGTATACGCACACATACAATTTATATAGTAGATAAAGTAGATTTTGTGTGCTTGTGTGTAATATGAATGTACACATATGGTATATATACATAGAATTAAATAGTAAATTTTGAATGTTCAGTAATCGTAAATAGAGAAGGAAATTGTGGTGAAGAGAGGCCAACCCTAATACAAACCCTTGATGTGAGTGACGTCAAGTTGGCCACCTTTAACCCAGTCACATGACCTTTAAGCCACCCCTGGTCACATGATCGTCCAGCTACTCCCACCTGGTCACATGGCTGGCAAGCAACATCCACAAAATAAGCCACGCCCACAGTGTGGTAGTAAATTTTTTTGCAGCCCTTCACTGAAGGTCAATGACCCAATGGCTACTCTCAACCTGGTTTGGCCAGCCTGTTGAAGGTGTTGCCTGGGGTGTGGCTGCTACGCACGCTACAGCTACTAGGAGCACAGGTGAGAGCTGAGTGACAGGTGGGGACCAAAGGTGAATGAATGTACTATAACCATAATAACAGATGAATTTACAATACCATTAGCAGAGTTCTTCTTCAAGTAAACACAATCAGGAGTTAGTTTCATTTTAGCACAGCAGACAAGTAGAGTGGGCAGAGAGTGCAGAGTGGACTCTCTCAGTTTCGATTCTCTGCACAGATTCAGATGTGTTTAGCTCCCATTGGCTGACTTAGTTGCTATGCCCATTCATTGGCTTACCTTGTTAACCTTGGCTCTCTCAGTCATGAATATCTTAACAATCTTACCTATTTAACATTTTTTTTAGTTCAGTTAAAGTCGGTCAAGTGATACCATAATGAAATATGGCACTCTTGGCCATCTCACAGACCATCTCACTCTATTCTTCACATCACTTATCAATACTTTTTGAAGCAATGGTCTCAGTTCAAGACTCTGAAATGCTCTAGATGTCTTTCTTCTGCCACTCCAGGCACAACTGAAATCTAGTAGAGAGTAACAAATTAATGAATTATTAGAGAGGCTTTTCTCTTAGCCTAGATCAGTGATGGTGAACTTTATTTTCTTCAGGTGCCGAAAGAGGTGCATGCAGGCTATCTATCTATCCATCCATCCATCCATCCATCCATCCATCCATCCATCCATCCATCTATCTATCTATCTATCTATCTAATCTATCATCTATTGGATTTGTATGCCGCCCTTCTCCGTGGACTCGGGGCGGCTAACAACAGTGATAAAAACAACATGTGACAATCCAATACTAAAACAACTAAAAACACTTACTATAAAACCAATCATACATACAAACATACCATGCATAAATTGTAGAAGCCTAGGGGGAAAGAATATCTCAGTTCCCCCATGCCTGACAGCAGAGGTGGGTTTTAAGGAGCTTATGAAAGGCAAGGAGGGTGGGGGCTATTCTAATCTCTTGGGGGAGTTGGTTCCAGAGGGCTGGGGCCGCCACAGAGAAGGATCTTCCCCTGGGTCCCGCCAAACGACATTGTTTAGTTGACGGAACTCGGAGAAGGCCCACTCTGTGGGACCTAACTGGTCACTGGGATTCGTGCGGCAGAATGTGGTCCCAGAGATAATCTGGTTGCACATGTGTGAGTGTCCATACCCATAATTCAATGCCTGGGAAGGGTGAAAACAGCTTCCCCCATCCCATGGAAGCTCTCTGGAGGCCGGAAACAGCCTGTTTCCTGACTTCTGGTGGGCCTGGTAGATTTGTGCTTCACCCTCCCCAGGCTCCAAAGGCTTCCCTGGAGCCAGGGGAGGATAAACATGCCCTTCCCCCGCAGAGACTCCCTGGAAGCCAAAAACTTCCTGTCAAAGCCACTGTACGAACCAAAAATCAGCTTGCTGGCACACACATGCACATTGGGGCTGAGCTAAGGCAATGGCTCGTGTGCCAGCAGATATGGCTTTGTGTGCCACCTGTGGCACCTGTACCATATGTTCGCCATCACTGGCCGAGCTCTTTGTCAAAACCTTTATGAAAGTGCAGCTGAATTGAGTCAATCATGTGCATATGCTTATGTTCATGTCTTAACAAATTTAAGATTGCAGTAATATGTTATATTAAACCTTTATCTTTCTTTCTTTCTTTCTTTCTTTCTTTCTTTCTTTCTTTATTTATTTTCTCAAGTACATATTTGATAATATACATTATTTGTATACATAAGTTGGGTACAAATAAAAGGGAACATTTAGACAATGACGATAGGCAAATTGGTGCATTTATACATTGATTTATTCAATATATTCTGCCCCATTCATTTCTAACAAAGCCTGCCAATGATGGCTCATAGTATCTCCGGAACCGCCTTCTGGTGCATGAATCCAAACGACCGGTTAGGTCCCACAGAGTTGGCCTTCTCCGTGTCCCGTTGACTAAACAATGTTGTTTGGCGGGACCCAGGAGAAGAGCCTTCTCTGTGGCAGCCCCGACCCTCTGGAACCAGCTCCCCCCAGAGATTAGAACTGCCACCACGCTCCCTGCCTTTCGTAAACTCTTTAAAACCCACCTCTGCCGTCAGACATGGGGGAATTGAGACATCTCCCCCGGCCTATACAGTTTATGCATGGTAGGTCTGTGTGTATGTTTGCTTTTAATAAGGGGTTTTTAGTGTTTTTTAAATTATTAGATTTGTTGTACATTGTTTTATTCTTGCTGTGAGCCGCCCTGAGTCTGCGGAGAGGGGCGGCATACAAATCTAATAAATAATAATAATCATAATAAATATAAAAACTGCAAATATATTATAAAGCATCAATTTAACTATTATAATATCTATAAATAATAATACTAAATAAGTAATAAAGCATTCAATCCTAAAATATCGTAATAATAATTTTAAAGTAATATATTTTTGATGGGGAGACTTGGGCTTAAATATAAGTTTTTTTTAAGGAAAAAATGATCTAAATTTCTAGTAGGAAGAGATTCCAGAAATCTAAAACCTGCACCTAATTGATTTTAATTTAATAATAAAATGGAAGATGTTAAAAAGATTAAAAATTATGATTAAATGAATATCATTAAATTTGGAAGTAACTTATTGATGTATGTATATATAAGCACTCTGACAACACATTGTTTAAATTGAAAATTGAATTTTTGTATTATGAAAGAAAAGAAAAAAATATTTTTTTAAAAAAAATTCCATCCCTTTGATTGAAAGAAAACAAAGGTTTATCACCCTCCTTCATAATCAATAGGGGAAAAAAATAGGGTTCCCCCCCTCACTATGAACCGAGCACAAGCTATTTTAAACCTAGTCAGGTGGTGGATAGAAATCTTAGGTGACTATCATGCCTCAAGGGTGAAAATAAAAAATTCCAGGAAGTAAAGAGGAAAAAACCAACAAGAGTTGTGTTTGTAATACTGTACACTCCTCCACCCAAGACAAAGAACAAATGTCCCTTCATGCTCACAGCTACAAGCTTAGCAGAAATGGTATTGAGAGGTTTCGGCAAACACGGAAGTGGCAAAAGGGTTTTTAGGAATTAGCAGTAATGAGCTGCTGCCCCATGGGGGGGGGGGAGGGACACACGCAATGGGGTAGTAAGTTTATGCACTATTTATTGAATATTTAATAGTTTTTTTATTGTCCTTCCTTCTCTAGTACCTCAGTATGATCCTTAATTACTTTTAAAATAGGAAATAATTAAATAGTATGTTTTTATCATTTTAGTCATTATCTAGAACTGAACCTTTATAGAAATGAAAGAAAATTGAGCTACTTGGCTAATCTGTTATCATATTGAACCTCGTGGGTTCAGTACAAAGCCTTAAAATGTTACTGTGCTCCTCAACAAATAATGCTGTCTATCAATTGTCCTTTTTGTGGCTATTCCAATAATGTGACTTAATCAACTGAAGAAGAGTCCAAGCACCTATTTGAAAACGTATCTTGGTCGGTAAGCCACTCCCACCTAGTCACATGACTTTTCAGACATCTCCCAGTCACATGATTGTCAAGCCACTCCCATCTAGTCACATGGCCAGCAACCCATTCCTACCGGGTCATATGACCATCAAGCCACATCCACACAATAAGCCACGCCCACAGCATGGTAGTAACAGTTTTTGCAGCCCTTCACTGGGAATTAGGAAAACATTCCAAAATAAATTATCCTGGAAATGTTTATGTAGTTGCTAAAAGTTTGACACCAGCTTGATGGCACATTGATTGATCTGCTGAGGGGAGGAAAGGGCAATGGGACATTTTTCCACCCTCTATGTCTGCGATGGCAAACCTTTTTTCCCTCGGGTGTCGAAAGCGTGTGCGTATGCACTATCGTGTCTGCACGAGTGCCCACACCCATAATTCAATGCCTGGAGAGGCAAAAATTGCCTTCCCTGCTCCACCGGAGGCCCTCTGGAGGCCAGAAACAGCCCGTTTCCCAACTTCTGGTGGGAAGTTTTTTTTCAACCTCCCCAGGTTCCTGAGGCTTCTCTGGAGCTTGGGGAGGGCAAAAACACCCTCCCCATCCTTCCAAAGGCCCTCTGGAAGCCAAGAATGCTTCCCAGAGTCTCTGTGGGAGCCAAAAATCAGTTGGTCGGTTTGCACATGCGTGCTGGACCTGAGCTAGGCCAATGGCTTGCATGCTTATTTTATTTATTTATTTATTCAATGTTTGTGCCGCCCTTCTCCTTAGACTCAGGGCGGCTTACAACATGTTAGCAATACCACTTTTTAACAGAGCCAGCATATTGCCCCCACAAATCCGGGTCCTCATTTTACCCACCATGGAAGGATGGAAGGCTGAGTCAACCTTGAGCCATGATGAGATTTGAACTGCTGACCTACAGATCTACAGTCAGCTTCAGTGGCCTGCAGTACAGCACTCTACCTGCTGCACCACCCGTGCCATAGATTCACCATCACTGCTCTATGTAAATTGGGAAACATTAGAAGGAGTGAGTGTCCTGCCCCTTTTGCTTCTTTACCTCCACTCTATTTTGGCTTACTCTGGCTGGAATTGAAATCTTTATTTCTGCAGCAGAAACAGAAAAAAATATACAGTGATACCTCGTTTTACAAACCCTTTGTCATGCAAACTTTTCGAGATAAAAACCCGTGGTTTAAGATTTTTTTGCCTCTTCTTCCAAACTATTTTCACCTTACAAACCCAAGCCACTGCCACTAGGATGCCTCGCCTCTGGACTTCTGTTGCCAGTAAAACGCCCATTTTTGTGCTGCTGGGATTCCCCTGAGGCTCCCCTCCATGGGGAACCCCACCTACGGACTTCCGTGTTTTTGCGATGCTGCAGGGGAATCCCAGCAGCGCAAAAACGGGAGCTTCTCTGGCAACGGAAATCCGGAGGTGGGGTTTCCCAGCGAGGGGAGCCTCAGCATCGCAGCATCACAAAAACATGGAAGTCCGGAGGTGGGGTTTCGAGGACTTCCGTGTTTTTGCGATGCTGCAATTTCGCTGAGGCTCCCCTCACTAGGAAACCCCACCTCCAGACTTCCGTTGCCAGCTAAGCACCCATTTTTGCGCTGCTGGGATTTCCATGCTGGGATTTCCCTGCAGCATCACAAAAAAACGAAAGACTGGAGATGAGGTTTCCCATGGAGGGGAGCCACAGGGGAACCCTAGCAGTGCAAAAACAGGCACTTCGGCTGGCAAAAGGGGTGTGATTAATGCTTGCACGCATTAATTGCTTTTCGATTGATTCCTATGGGAAACATTGTTTCGTCTTACAAACTTTTCACCTTACAAACCTCATCCCAGAACCAATTAAGTTCGTAAGACGAGGTATCACTGTATCAGGTCTGCAAGCTTAGAATAGATTCTCCAACATGGAGGGAAGATATAAGGTGACAAATCATCATTTTAAGTAAAGATAGCCAAAAAGTGAGAATTGGGAAATTTAAAATCTAATACATTTGAACAGCAGTGACTGAGGAAAAATTGGGACAGACAATTAGTTTTATAATACAAATTCCATTCACTGTCATTTTTTTGTCTTAATCCCTCTCTTTTTCTCTCTTCATGTGTAGAGAAGACAATTGGTTGCTGTTTTCTTTTAAACACTTCCTTACCCATTTGGTTGCAAGACTTTTGAACATTTCAAAGCAGAGGTGGGCTGCTAAGGTGGAACTATGATTTGTGCTCGCCCCTGTGGCTCTTAGTGCCAGCAGAGTCCAGTGCAATTATACTACTGCACCTGGGCAGTGCACACATGATTTTGCTACCTGCCCTGGTGCAGTAGCAGAATTGCACCGGACTCCGCTAGCATTCAGAACCACGGGAGCGAGCACCTGTGTTCTAAAGTATGATAACATTCTCTCTGAAAACAATAAAAAACCTATTGTGATTAGCCTATGAATCCTGACGTTTGGTAACACATACACACACAAAGACAGCTGGAAAAGACAGCGTGGGGTGTGATTGTCCAGTTTTATCTTGTCTATTGTCGCCATAATCTGCTAAATATTTGTCACAGGTGGTGACACAGTGGCTGGGAACATGTACTAAGCGATGATTTGTTTTATATTCAATAAAGGTACATCCCATTTAGCCATAAATTAGATTAGATTAGATTTATTGGATTTATATGCCGCCCCTCTCCGCAGACTCGGGCCGGCTCACAACAATAGCAAAAAAAAACAGTACATAGTGACAAATCTAATGCCCACCAATCCAATTACAATTTTAAGTTAAGAAATTCATAAAACAATCCCAATATATATAAAAAACAAGCACACAATCAATCAAACAGCAAAACAACATGGGCAAGGGGGAGATGTTTTAGTTCCCCCATGCCTGACGGCAGAGGTGGGTTTTAAGGAGTTTACGAAAGGCAAGGAGGGTGGGGGCAATCCTAATCTCAGGGGGGAGCTGGTTCCAGAGGGTTGGAGCCACCACAGAGAAGGCTCTTCCCCTGGGTCCCGCCAGACGACATTCTTATATCCAAACTATAATACACAATAGGATATATGTGGCAAGCTAGAGAAAATCTAGTTTGTAAATTCAGACAGTGATTTTTCCCTTTTCCACCACATGATATCAAAGGCATGATCAACAAATTCTACCATTTTGTGAATGATTATGAAATTGAAGACTGTCCCTTTTTGCTGCATTCTTATGCTGTCCAAAGCTCAGTGTTTATGCTGAGTTGCCTCCCATTTAGATGTTGCATTGATGTCTGTTTGTACTTTTACCATTGGTTTGCTAAACTAAAACTGCATTTTTTTCTAAATTCTTTGCAGCATAATAGATGAAATATGTGAATAAATTGATAAAGTATATAATAAAGGCTTCTCCAGTGGGATTTAGATATGAAATCAAAGGCTGATCAAAAGCATGAAAGCTAGTCAAAACTTATTAGTATTACTTTAACTAACTTACATACTTACTGGTATTAATTATGATAATAGAGGTAGCATATTAAATAAGACTAAGATCAAAAACCACACTGTCATTATTTTTTTTAAATATCTTTATTAATTATTTACATTAAGAAAAGTAAAAGAAACAATACAACATTTACAGAAGAAAAAAGAAATTACATAAAATTACATAATTAAATACATAAATACACTCAAGACAAAATAAAGCATTACACTTTATATGTGAGTTGTTTTTGGTATCAAAACTTAGTAGCTGCACCTGCTAAATTGCAGGATAATTGGTTTTTGCAGCTTATTCATTTATAACAGTTTTTTCCCCTTATTTATTGATACACATAAATTTCATTAATTTATTAATATCCATTTCTATGTGATTACTTTCATTTCCTCTATATTTTTCCATGGTATAATGGTGCTTTGAAACAATGATATTTACTTTTCACAACAGTTTGATTTTTGTCTCTTAGTTTTTTGTATAAATTGCGTTATTATCATCATCATTATTAGTTATTTTTATTTTATTTTGTTATTTATTTATTTATTTTTGTAACCCAGACATAATAAGTCATTATTAATTTGGTTTAGTGCTCAAACCACAGCTGGATATGTTCAGGTAATATGCTAAGCCATAAAACTTAATTTATCAACTCACAGTACAGTGGTATCTCTACTTACGAACTTAATTAATTCCATGACCAGGTTTTTAAGTAGAAAATTTTGTAAGGAGAAGCAATTTTCCCCATAGGAATCAATGTAAAAGCAAATAATGCGTGCGATTAGGGAAACCATAGGGAGGGTGGAGGCCCTGTTTCCTCCCAAGACATTCGTAGAGAGACCCCATGGAGGCTTCTCCCCGTCTTTCCCGGCTCTGTTTCTTACCAGGAGATTCCTAGATAGGTGCCATGGAGGCTTCTTCCTGCCTTTTCCACTTACAGTTTTGGAGGCTTGGATTTATAAATAGAAAATGGTTCTTGAGAAGAGGCAAAAAAATCTTGAACACCCGGTTATTATCTAGAAAAGTTAATAAGTAGAGGCTTCTTAGGTAGAGGTACCACTGTATCTGGGTTCATATAATATGCTAAAGCAAAATGCAATAAATAACTTTGTTACTTAGCATGAAATGCAATCCCTATTTGAGAAAGAAGAGAGGGAGAGAATAGGTAGCACCAGTCATTTTTGGTATTTTTGGTATGTCACTCATTTTTGGTATGCTGCCCCAGTTGTCTACATCTGATCCAGTTGATGAGATTTGGGAAGTAACAGTCTCAATTCTGCTCTGAAGGATATCAGGGTAGAGAACACTGCCCCATCAGTGATTGTAGCCTTGCAAGATGCCAAGCCTTGCAAATGGAAGAGAAAATGGAAAATGGAATTGTGGAGGCAATTGCACATTTAAGCCTGATGATGAAAAGCTACAAGGAAACACTCGCACATTTCAAATTCAGATATCCAGTTTCCCATGGAAGGAGTTGTGAATTTTGACAAAATTGATCTGAAAGGTTGATCTATCACAGTAAACACCAGGAAATACAGCACAAGGTGTTTTCCACACACTACGCCTACGCTATATTTAGTGTCATTTTGTTTCTTTCTGAGGATCTGGTACTAAGTCCATCTCCTTACTATATACAGTGTTCCCTCGACTTTCGCGGGGAATGAGTTCCGAGACCGCCCGCGAAAGTCGAATTTCCGTGAAGTAGAGATGCGGAAGTAAATACACTATTTTTGGCTATGGACAGTATCTCAAGCCTTCCCTTAACACTTTAAACCCCTAAATTACAATTTCCCATTCCTTTAGCAACCATTTAGATTATTACTCACCATGTTTATTTATTAAAGTTTATTAAAAAAATATTTATTAAAGGCGGATGAAAGTTTGGCGATGACATATGACGTCACCGGGCGGGAAAAACTGTGGTATAGGGGAAAAAACCCGCGAAGTATTTTTTTAATTAATATTTTTGAAAAACCGTGGTATAGACTTTTCGCGAAGTTCGAACCCGCGAAAATCGAGGGAACACTGTACTCTGTAGGCTTGGTGGTGCAGTGGTTAGAATGCAGTACTACAGGCTACTTCTGCTGAGCACCAGCTGCCAGCAGTCTGGCAGATCGAATCTCACCAGGCTCAAGGTTGACTCAGCCTTCCATCCTTCCAAGGTGGGTAAAATGAGGACCCCAATTGTTGGGGGCAATATATGCTGACCCAGTAAACCACTTAGAGAGGGCTATAAAGCACTGTGAAGCAGTATATAAGTCTAAATGCTATTGCTATTGCTGTGTTGTTTTGGGAAGAGATGTTTAAGGCTCTTTGTGGCAACCTCTCGAATACTGGAATACTGCCACTAAGTCACATCTAGTGCTTCTTTTTTCTAGACTAGCCAAACCCAAATCCTCCAACCTTTCTTCATATCATTGCACGTTTCCCAAAGTCTCAGCATCTTTTTTGTAATGTGATGACCAAAACTTTATTTTATTATTTATTTATTTATTTATTTATTTATTTACTCACTCACTCACTCACTCACTCACTCACTCACTCATTCATTCATTCATTCATTCATTTATTTATTTATAGCCCAATACACAATGAGGGTTTTAGTGGGTATACACATAGTAAAATATATGATGACGGTTATAGAGGAGATACTCATAGTATCCACTCCAAACTTGACTGTAAAAAATATGACTTCAGCAACCGAGTTGTCAAAGCGTGGAACTCATTACCGGACTCCATAGTGTCAACCCCTAACCCCAAACATTTTTCCCTTAGACTATCCATGATTGACCTCTCCAGGTTCCTTAGAGGTCAATAAGGGGCGTGCATAAGTGCACCAGTGTGCCTTCTGTCCTCTGTCCAATTGTCTCTCCTTATCTCATTTATCTTTTCTTCCTTTCAAATATGTTCACCTATACTTTTATATCTTTTCTTCTATTCTTTTCTTTATTTATATTATTACATATCTATTCTCTTCAATGTGTATTATGTATTGGACTAAATAAATAAATAAATAAATAAAATAGTAAAATATATCTAAGAAAGAATAGAACAGAACTTATAGGAATAGAACATATCAATGAAAGAATAGAAGGAGAGATATAGGAATAGAAGAAAGGTATAGGAGATATAGGAGAGCAATAGGACAGGGAAGGCACTCTAGTGCACTTGTACTCGCCCCTTACTGACCTCTTAGGAATCTGGATAGGTCAACCGTGGATAATCCAAGGGTAAAGTGTTGGGGGTTTGGGTATGACACTATGGAGTCCGGTAATGAGTTCCATGCTTCAACAACACAGTTACTGAAGTCATATTTTTTACAGTCAAGTTTGGAGCAGTTAATATTAAATTTAAATCTATTGTGTGCTCTTGTATTGTTGTGGTTGAGGCTGAAGTAGTCGCCGACATTGCAGCATATGATCTTGTGGACAATACTTAGATCTTGTTTAAGGTGTCTTAGTTCTAAGCTTTCTAGGCCCAGGATTGCAAGTCTAGTCTCGTAGGGTATTCTGTTTCCAGTGGAGGAGTGAAGGGGTCTTCTGGTGAAGTATCTTTGGACATTTTCAAGGGTATTAATGTCTGAGATGTGATATGGGTTCCAAACGGATGAGCTGTATTCAAGGATGGGTCTGGCGAAAGTTTTGTAAGCTCTGGTAAGTAGTGTGGTACTAATACTTGACATGATTTTGATGCTATGCCTCTGTTTATACAACCAAGGATTGTATTAGCTTTTTTGACTGCTGCTGTACATTGCTGGCTTATAGTTAAGTGAAGGTCCATAGGATTCCAAGGTCCCTCTCACAGTTCTTGTTTTTGAGCCAGGCTTTGCCTGATCTGTACCTCTACATTTGGTTTTTCCTGCTGAGGTATAAAACCTTACTTTTCTCTACATTAAATTTCCAGATTGTTGGATACAGCCCATTGTTCAAATCTGTCCATATATTTTTGCATCCTGAGCTTCTCTTCTGCGGTGTTGACAGTTCCTACCAGCTTAGTGTCATCTGCAAATTTGACGTGTTTCTGTTCTGTTCCATCATCTAAGTTATTTATGACGATATTGAAGAGAACTGTGGTACCCCACTGCTTACTTCCCTCCATGTAGGTATACTACTATTAAGGATGATACATTCAGTATGGTTTGTCAGCCAATTACAAATCCACCTGATAGTGATGCTGTCTATCCCACATTTTTCTAGCATACTGAGAAATAGATTGCAGTCTACTTTGTTAAATGCCTTGCTGAAAACTAAGTATAGTATGTCCACAGCATTTTGCTGATCTATTAATTTAGTTACTTTCTCAAAAAAAATGAAAGAAGATTGATTTGGCATGATCTCTTTTTAACAAACCTATGCTATGTTCTGCCTGACTGGCTCAGGCAATGCGTAACAGTCCAAGGAAAAGAAATCAAACACACACATGCTCTGCTAATCAGCAAACTTGTATTAGATAAACAAAAAAGGTTTACTCAAAAAACAGTTCTTAGTGTCCGAAAACAATGCAAGGCTTACTTCAGCCGCATACAAAAACACAGGAAAAAACAAACAAAGACAACCTGGAATGAGCAAAGACGTTTCAGGAGTCCTTTTGAATCTTTGGAGCAAACAGCATGTCCCAGAGTTTTCACCTCCCACTTGTCTGAAAAAACTGGGTTGAAAACTCCAACGGCATGGAACAGAAACTTCACAGCAGGAACCACAAAATAACACAGATAAACAGCCACAGTTTGCCTTGGGCCGTTGTTCCCTTTTATACCTTTAGCCCTCATTAAAGGAACCACACCCAGCCCTCAGTATAAGAACCACACCCAGCCCAGGTGTTTCTATAATGACTTGTAATACTCCTTAAAGCGATCCCTTCTTTGCATAGCTCTTCGGCTACGCAGATCAATATATTGATCTGCAGAAGAACCCAGGGATGAAAGACTGTCTGAGGGACTGCATGCCAAATCCCCTGGGCTGTCTGCTGAATCCTGCGTCCCAGTGGCCTCGTCCTCCTGGCTGTCTGCCACGTCTTCCTGGCTGTCTGCCACATTTTCCTGGCTGTCAGCCAGGCTTTCACATTCACTTTGTGCCATGTCTCTCCCATCTGTGGGAGCAACGGCTGGCCCAGGCCCAAACACAACATGCTGGGTTTTAGTTATAACTTCATTTTTAGATGTTTGCAAATGTGTTTTTTTCAGTATCCTTTCCAGTATCTTACCAGGTATTGACGTTAAAGTGATTGGTCTGTAGTTTCCTGGGTCTGGTTTTTTTTTCCTTTTTTGAAAATGGGAACCACATCCGCTGTTTTCCAATCTTCAGGTAATTCTCTGGTCTTCCAGGATTTTTGAAAGATTTGATTCAATGGTTCTGAGTTAACATCTGCCAGCTCCTTCATCAGATCCGGGTAATTTATATTAATCAAGGTCAGATAGGTGTTCTCTAACTACTTTCTTCCTTATTTTAATTTTTATTTCTAGTCTGTCTTGATTCTGGTAGGTTGGGCTTTAATTTCTTTTTGTATGAAGAGTGATGCAATGAATGAGTTAAGCAACTCTGCTTTCTCTCTACTGTCTGTTACTTCCTTGCCATCTTCCGTTTTAAGTGGACCTATATGTTGAAATAAATGTTTTTTTAAAAATTATTTTTGATATTTATTTCAAGTCTTTGTTCTTTCTGAGCCCTAGCTTTCCTGACATCATCTTTGCAGATTCAAGCTATATGTGGATATTTCCCCTTAGTTATGTGTCCTTCTTTCCATTTTTTGTATTTGGTCTTTTTGTTTTTCAATTTATCAGAAAGAGCTTTGTGCAACAACGTTGGTTTCATCTTGGATTTCTTGTTTTTATTTTTCATAGAAACATAGAAGACTGACGGCAGAAAAAGACCTCATGGTCCATCTAGTCTGCCCTTATACTATTTCCTGTATTTTATCTTAGGATGGATCTATGTTTATCCCAGGCATGTTTAAATTCAGTTACTGTGGATTTAGCAACCACGTCTGCTGGAAGTTTGTTCCAAGGATCTACTACTCTTTCAGTAAAATAATATTTTCTCAGGTTGCTTTTGATTTCCCCCCCACTAACTTCAGATTGTGTCCCCTTGTTCTTGTGTTCACTTTCCTATTAAAAACACTTCCCTCCTGAACCTTATTTAACCCTTTAACATATTTAAATGTTTTGATCATGTCCCCCCTTTTCCTTCTGTCCTCCAGACTATGCAGATTGAGTTCATGAAGAATTTCCCGATACGTTTTATGCTTAAGACCTTCCACCATTCTTGTAGCCCATCTTTGGACCTGTTCAATTTTGTCACTATCTTTTTGTAGGTGAGGTCTCCAGAACTGAACACAGTATTCCAAATGTGGTCTCACCAGCGCTCTATATAAGGGGATCACAATCTCCCTCTTCCTGCTTGTTATACCTCTAGCTATGCAGCCAAGCGTCCTACTTGCTTTTCCTACTGCCCGACTACACTGCTCACCCATTTTGAGACTGTCAGAAATCACTACCCCTTGAGACTGTCAGAAATCACTACCCCTAAATCCTTCTCTTCTGAAGTTTTTGCTAACACAGGACTGCCAATGCAATAATTTACAATTCTATGCATGGTATGGTTTTTTATATTAATGGGTTTTTAATTGTTTCTAACATCAGACTACTATTGTACACTGCTTTATTGTTGCTGTTAGCCGCCCCGAGTTTCCGGAGAGGGGCGGCATACAAATCCAATAAATAAATAAATAAATAAACGAATGAATGAATGAATGAATGAATAAATAAATAAATAAAAAATAATAAATAAAAAAATAAATGAATAAATAAATACTCAGATTGAGGATTCTTTTTCCCCAAGTGCATTATTTTACATTTGGAAACATTAAACTGCAGTTTCCATTGCTTTGACCATTTATCTAGTAAAGCTAAATCATGTAACATATTACAGACCCCTCCAGGAATATCAACCCTATTGCACACTTTAGAGTCATCAGCAAATAGGCAAACCTTCCCTACCAATCCTTCCCCTATGTCACTCACAAACATATTAAAAAGAATAGGACCCAGAGTGGTATTGTATTGGACAGGGCTCTTATAATGATATTTTTTAAAGTTTCCAATGCTATTTCCATCATGGAAGAAAATATGTAATAGTTATTGAATAGCTTTAGATTGTTACTGCGAGAAATTCTCTTGCTTGAAAGACCTCCAAATCACCAAATACCTTTCATTTTCAAAAGCAGCTTTGCAGCACCTCAGTTATGGCCAAGCTTTTTGACGTGCTGTATAAACAGGCAGTACAAACATTTGGAAGACCTGTGCAGTGATTTCACACAAACAATAATTTGTGTGAAGTGCCTCTTCAGAAGTGGGAGTGTTACGATGGCAGAGAGAGTCATGTGAGGTGGCAAAATGATTGCTCCCAATTTGCTGTCTTGCAAAATCAAATTGTAGCAGATTGTTTTCTTTTACTCCTGCATGAATGCTAAGAAAACAAGGATACATTGCAAATATCTTATTGTAACATATGATTAAAAATGAAACGTTAAACAAATGAATTAAATGTATGGCCCTCGAGACTAGCTGTATCACCCTACATTTGCATAGCCTTCTTTTTTGCAACTTTCTTTTATGTACATTGAGACCATATGCATCAAAGAAAATTCCTTGTGTGTCCAATCACTATTGGCCAATAATGAATCCTATTCTATTCTATTCTATTCTATTCTATTTCTGAACCTCATTATCATTTTTCGTACAACTGAAATGAAGAGTACAACTACGCAGAGATCTGAATTTGAAGGGGAAAATGAGATTTGAAACATCTAGAGCAGGGCTGTGAGACTTCAGTAACCGAGTTGTCGAAGCGTGGAACTCATTACCGGACTCCATAGTGTCATCCCCAAACCCCCAACACTTTACCCTTAGATTATCTAAGATTGACCTATCCAGATTCCTAAGAGGTCAGTAAGGGGTGAGTACAAGTGCACTAGAGTACCTTCCGTCCCCTGTCCTATTGCTCTCCTATATCTCCTATACCTTTCTTCTATTCCTATATCTCTTCTTCTATTCTTTCATTGATATGTTCTACTACTATATCTTCTTTTCTATTATTTCTTAGATATATTTTACTATGAGTATCTCCTCTATAACCTTCATCATGTATTTTACTATGTGTATATAGATATATACCCACTAAATCCCTCATTGTGTATTGGACAAAATAAATAAATAAATAAATAATAAAATAAATAAACTCTGGCCCAAGAGCTGAATGAGTCACGAGCTGGTCACGCCCAGCCCTAGTTTAGCGAAGGGGAAAAAATTTACAATATGTCATGTGATACTGCCGTGACGACGTGAGTTTGAAACCCCGGATCTAGAGCACCGATGTAGCATCTGTTGGTAATAACCTGAAGAAGCAGTGGTCCCAGAGCAACTGTTGCATAATTCCAAGGATCTATCCATTTGGTTTAGAGAGGTGTTTTCAAATGCTACACGAGGGCTCACCCGTGTTACTTTTACTTCCAAATCTGGTTTTCTGCACATAATAAGTAGATAGTGACCTAGGCTCAGTGGTGGGATTCAACCGGTTAGTACCACTTCAGCCAAACTGGTTGTTAAATTGCTGGCTGGCCCCTCCCCTCCTCACCCTTCCAAGAGTCCCCACGCAGCCAGTTTGTGCTCCCAGGAAGCTGCAGAGAGTCCTACTAGGCCCAAAATTGGGTGCAAAGGGTGCAGCATACCCATTTCATCCTATTTTTGCTCCCAGAAGGCTGCAGGTATGCCTACTAGGCCCAATACAGGACATGAGGGTGTGAGGTGTGGTCCCCTGGTGGCTCATGTTTGCTTCCAGGAGGATACAGGGAGGCCTACTAGGCCCAAAATTGGGTACAGGGGGTGCAGCATGACCCACTTCATCCTATTTTTGCTCCCCAAGGCTGCAGGGATGCTTACTAGGACAAAAACAGGTTGCAGGGGGTGCAGCCCTGCTCCCTGTGGTCTGTTTTTGCTCCCGGAAGGCTGCAGGTATGCCTACTAGGCCCAATATGGGGCATGAGGGTGTGTGGTGTGCTCCCCTGGTGGCTCATGTTTGCTTCCAGGAGGATACAGGGAGGCCTACTAGGCCTAAAATTGGGTGCAGGATGGGTACAGCATGACTCCGCCGCAGCTCATTTTTGCTCCCAGGGGCTGCAGGGATTGCTTACTAGAACCAAACTGGTTGCAGGGGGTGTGGTGCTGCCCCTTCTATGGCCCATTTTGGCTCCTGGGAGGCTGCAGGGTTTTATTTATTTATTTACATTTATAGGCTGCTCTTTTCTAGTGGACTCAGGGCAGCATACAAGATAAGAACAATTACAAATTACAAAATTTAAAAACCCAAGTTTTCGGAGAGGGGCGGCATATAAATCCAATAAATTGAATTGAATTGAATTGAATTTAAAAAAAACATTCAACCAGCATATATCCGATACCACAAGCATACTATCTGACGGAGCAAAATGTTCATACTCAATGACCTCCGGCAAAGGCGTGTTTTAAAGCCTTTTGAAAGGCCAGGAGGGTGAGGGTGGTACAAATCTCTGGGGAGAGTTGCCTACTAGGCCAAACATGGGGCCTGAGGGGTGTGGCATGGGCCTCCACAGCCCATTTTCGGTTCCAAGAGGCTACAGGCGGGCCCACTAGGCCCAAAATGGAATTATTATTTATTAGATTTGTATGCCGCCCCTCTCTGAAGACTTGGAGCAGCTCACAATAGACAATATACAGAGTACAAATACCATGGTTGATGGTATTGGGAATGCGGGGTGGTGGTGGTGCGCTCCCCCCCAGCCCATTTTTGCTCCCATGGAGGTGCAGGAGGCTGAGTGCTACCTGTCGTACCCCATGACCACACCCACCATGGCCACGCCCACCCAGCTGGTCATTAGGGCAGAGAATTGGTTGTTAAATTATTTGAATCCCACCACTGCCTGGGCTTCACTTCTCACTACACCATAGTAGGCCTATTGTTTGTTGATACAGTACATCAAACCATAAACCATGTGATGCAGTAAGTGAAAGGCAAGAAAATGTGTTCTGAATGAGTGAGATGAGTGTTCAGCTGTGACAGTGGTTTTGCATTTCATCCTAAGTCACAGTCTGTTTTAACCATGGCTTAGCAAGACATAATGGCCACTGCATCTTCATGGCACCGGACCAGAATATCTCCGGGACCGCCTTCTGACACACGAATCCCAGCGACCAGTTAGGTCCCACAGAGTTGGCCTTCTCCGGGTTCCGTCAACTAAACAATGTCGTTTGGCGGGACCCAGGGGAAGAGCCTTCTCTGTGGCGGCTCCGACCCTTTGGAACCAACTCCCTCCAGATATCAGAGTTGCCCCCACCCTCCTAGCCTTTCGTAAGCTCCTTAAAACCCACCTCTGTCGTCAGGCATGGGGGAATTGATACTTTCCCTCCCGCTAGGCTTATAAAATTTATGCATGGTATGCTAGTATGTATGATTGGTTTCTAAATTGGGGTTTTAAATTAACTTAAATATTAGATTTGTTTACATTGTATTATTATTGCTGTGAGCCGCCCCGAGTCTGCGGAGAGGGGCGGCATACAAATCTGATTAATAAATCTGATTAAGAAATAAATAATGACATACAAGGCTGAGCTATCAACCACAATGACTAGGTTCTAACAAAGGCGAAGCCAAAAGCAAAAGTGGCAGACACATATTGTAGAGTAGCATAACATCTCTATACATACATCTATAATTGGGAATCTATAAGTATTATACATGTGTAATTGGGAATACCAAATGGACTTTATCAATTCATCCAGTGAAGGGCTACCGCATTTTTTACTAACACACTGTGGGCGTGGCTTATACAGGACGCCCTGCACTTTCTTTCAACATCTTTCAGTGCAAATTGGGGACTCTGGGGTGGAGCTCCATTTTTGCTACTCCACTGCGTTCCCCCCAGTCCGGGCAGTAGCCCACCCCTGAACTCATCCAAGTAAATGGTTGCACTGCAAATTTCCATAATTACAACAGTTCAATTAAAACAATTAATCAGGGATTCTAGCTAAAATCTTTCCATGCCCTCTACAGTTTGACTGACTCAAGAAGACAGACTACGGAGGATTATCTGAAGATTCTGGTGGCCATTTCAGTTTTTAACTTATGCTTTCTGTGCCCTTAGCTGCTTCTCCAGAAACAGTGCTATAGCTTCTGCAGCAGGGGTGAGTTCTATTTTACCTCGCTGCCGGTCCACTTCCTCCTGCACTGTGTGGGCGCATGAGTGCTTTGCATGCACATTTGCAGTGGCAAAAAAAAGAAGAAGTCTCAAACCATGATGGTGACACATGCAGAGTGCTGGAAACTCGGCTTCTGCATATCTCCGGGATCGCCTTCTGCCGCACGAATTTATTTATTTTATTGATTTATTGGATTTGTATGCCGCCCCTCTCCGCAGACTCGGGGCGGCTAACAACAGCAGTAAAACAGTATAACAAAATCCAATACTAAAAAACAGTTAAAAACCCATTATATAAAAACCAATCATACATACAAACATACCATGCATAAAATTGTAAAGGCCTAGGGGAAAAGTGTATCTTAGTTCTCCCATGACTGGCGGCAGAGATGGGTTTTAAGCAACTTACGAAAGGCAAGGAGGGTGGGGGCAATTCTAATCTCTGGGGGGAGTTGGTTCCAGAGGGTCGGGGCCGCCACAGAGAAGGCTCTTCCTCCAGGTCCCGCCAAGTGACATTGTTTGGTTGACGGGACCCGGAGAAGACCCACTCTGTGGGACCTAACTGGTTGCTGGGATTTGTGCAGCAGAAGGCGGTCCCTGAGGTAATCTGGTCCGGTGCCATGAAGGGCTTTATAGGTCATAACCAACACTTTGAATTGTGACCGGAAACTGATCGGCAACCAATGCAGACTGCGGAGTGTTGGAGTAACATGGGCATATTTGGGAAAGCCCATGTTTGCTCTCGCAGCTGCATTCTGCACGATCTGAAGTTTCCGAACACTTTTCAAAGGTAGCCCCATGTAGAGAGCATTACAGTAGTCGAGCCTCGAGGTGATGAGGGCATGAATGACGAATCCCAGCGACCAGTTAGGTCCCACAGAGTTGACCTTCTCCGGGTCCCGTCGACAAACAATGTCGATTGGTGGGACCCAGGGGAAAAGCCTTCTCTGTGGCGGCCCCGGTCATCTAGAACCAGCTCCCCCCAGAGATCAGAACTGCCCCCATCCTCCTCGCCTTTCGTAAGCTCCTTAAAACCCACCTCTGTCGTCAGGCATGGGGGGACTGAGATATCCTTTCCCCCTAGGCCTATACAGTTTATACATGGTAGGTTTGTGTGTTTGCTTGTTTGGTTTTTAATAAGGTTTTTTTAAGTTATTTTAAATATTAGATTTGTTATATGCTGTTTTTCTTATTGTTCTTAGCCGCCCCGAATCTACGGAGAGGGGTGGCATACAAATCTAATAAATAAATAAATAAAATAAAATATGCACAAAAAAGCGGGTGAAGCAGGAAAAAAAATCCATTTTTTTAAAATGGGGGTGCCCATGGATCAGCACCGACCAAACCAGTTATGTTACATTATTATGACTTCACCAGTTTGGGTGAACTGGGTGGAACCCATCTCTGTTCTGCAGCCATAAAATTTGCAGGCTGTGATGTTCAGGGGAGAGATTAGCCTGACTTTCTGTGCTACTAGTGGTGTGCAGCTGGGGGAGGCTGTGTCTTTGTGAACTTTACCTTTGCCACATGTCAATTGTGTCACCGAGTAGGCCTTGGTGAGCCTCCTTTGCTTCTCTGCCTTTTCTCTCTCCTTCCCTTTACCATGTGGGCTGATCGTGGCTCAAACTTTTAATTCAGATGGTAATTGAAATAATAATACGGGCAGAACCCTTCTGTCTCTGATACTGCAGCTGGCTTTATGGAGCTATGAATAGCTCTGAGTCACGCTCTGGAGATGGTTTTGCTTCCAATCGTTTGTTTTGTTTTGGGGGTGGGCTTTTTTTTTTTTTGGTACTTTTCTAATGACTATTAACGAAAAGAGAGGGGGGAAATCACACCCTCTTCTTTCCTCAATGTATCCAATTAGAGACGTGTTTATACAATTGCTATTTAAGCAGAATGGCATGAGATAACCTAAAGAGATCAGTCTATTGATAACGACCGTAAAGACAGATGGAGACTGTTGGCCTAGTTTTGGTATATTTATAATTATTTTTTAAAACACACATTTGGTTGCATTCCTCTCTCTGTACCTTTCATATGCCACTTGGCTGAACAAACCAAGATCCTGGTTTAACACATGCTTGGCATTTTTTGATAGCTTCATTTATTTGTATCTTGCTATCTCCCCAGTCTTTTGAAATAGCAATAGCAATTGCATTTAAACTTATATATTACTTTACAGTGCTTTACAGCTGTTTCTAAGCAGTTGTCGAAGCGTGTTGTCGAAGCGTGTCGAAGCGTGTTGTCGAAGCGTGGAACTCATTACCGGACTCCATAGTGTCATCCCCCAACCCCCAACACTTTACCCTTAGAATATCTATGGTTGACCTATCCAGATTCCTAAGAGGTCAGTAAGGGGCGAGTACAAGTGCACTAGAGTGCCTTCCGTCCCCTGTCCTATTGCTCTCCTATATCTCCTAAACCTTTCTTCTATTCCTATATCTCTTCTATTCTTTCCTTGATATGTTCTATTACTATACCTTCTTTTCTATTATTTCTTACATACATACATACATACATACATACATACATACATACATACATGAAGAGACAACAGCCATTATGATCTCCGGAACATTTTAAAATTTATTAAAAACTACTAAAATTAACTAAGCTTTTGTTAGTCCTCTACTAACATCATCAGTTTTAAAATTCCCATTGAAGACATTTGATTCAATGGGGATTTTAACACTCTGATGACGTTAGTAGAGGACTAATGAAACCTTAGTTAATTTTAGTAGTTTACAGAGAGTAAGCATATTGTCCCCAACAATCTGAGTCCTCATTTTACTGACCTCAGAAGGATGGAAGACTGAGTCAACCTTGAGCTGCTGAGAATCGAACTGCCAAACTGCTGACAGTTGGCAGTCAGAGGAATTAACCTGCAATACTGCATTTTAACCACTGGGCCACCTTGGCTGATTTCTCCCAGTTTGTCCGGACTGTGACATCCAGAATTCTTAGTCAACATAAGAGATGTAATCCAAACAACAGTTCGAAGATAACATGTTGGGCAAGATGGGGATACATAGATTAACATGTTGTGTAAACTATAGTACAGTGTTCCCTCGACTTTCGCGGGGGATGCGTTCCGAGACAGCCCGCGAAAGTCGAATTTCTGCGAAGTAGAGATGCGGAAGTAAATACACTATTTTTGGCTATGAACAGTATCAGAAGCCTTCCCTTAACACTTTAAACCCCTAAACTGCAATTTCCCATTCCCTTAGCAACCGTTTAGATTATTACTCACCATGTTTATTTATTAAAGTTTATTAAAAAAATATTTATTAAAGGCGGACAAAAGTTTGGCAATGACACATGACGTCATCATGCAGGAAAAACTGTGGTATAGGGGGAAAACCCGCAAAGTATTTTTTAATTAATATTTTTGAAAAACCGTGGTATAGACTTTTCGCGAAATTCGAACCCGCGAAAATCGAGGGAACACTGTAATAACTGAGCAAACATTGGGTTTGGAATTTCTGTGAAAATTGCATAAAAACTACATCCCAACCAAATGTGCAATTCACAGATATGAAATCTCTTCATTGCTTCCCCCCCCCACCACCATGTTATTCTTATACTAATAAAAGTTGATTTAATTACTGCATCTAATTACTGTTCTACAAAATTGCCTTAACCAGTTCTCCTATTATATAACCTCTAAAGAAATCTTAGAGATTTTACTACTCTAGGATCTTAATTCTATCCCATTGTTTGAATGCCAGTACCAACTAGCATTCAAAAGAACCGTGGTAGTATTTAAGGTTTATAAATTATGAAATTATGAGTTTTAATCTTCTTGTCAGCATGAAACCAGCTTTGGAAAAAATGTCTATGGAGATTCTCAATTATTCAGATTATGGGTATAGCCAGGTTCCAAATTGTTACCAGTTTGCACACGTGTGCGTGCAGAAACTTCTGGGCATGTGCAGAAGCATCCTGGGCAGGTGGGCGGAGTCTCCCATTGCCGCTACTATAGGTTCACAGAACCGGACCAAACTGAAATCAACCCACCAGGTATCACAAAGTACTTTTCCTTTTCTTGTGTTTTTCCCCAGAACTGAAGAGGTTTTTGGATAAGAAGTGAAATGTTTTCGAGGAGAAAACCAAGAAAGTCCACTTGCCTTTTGGAAAAGCATCTTTGGGATACTTTTGGGAGTTATCCCCACTGGGTTATTATTCTGAGGAAAATTAAAAATGGGGTATTATGTATACACTGCCTTCAATTTTACAAAAATTAAAATGAGATCAAATTAATAATAAAAAATAGAAGCATCATTTGAATAGCACATGTTTGGTTATTGTATTTGCACTTTAAAAACTGTTCTGTCAAGCTCTCTGGTAGACTCCTCCCGAAAATTCACAGATACAAATTTCAGACACACACACGTTTGAAAATTCAAAACAATGTTCTTTATACTGAAAATTCAAATAAACTAAGCACTCTTTTTGTATAGCAAAGAGCACTCGTCTCCAAACAAATTGGTAATTTGTACAAGTCCCTTATCAGTTCTGAGATACTTAGCTTGCAGCTGTGAGGCAATTCACAGTCCCTCTTTCACAAAGTGAAACACACTTGGCTCTGGTTTAGTTTCAAAGCGGGGGAAAATCAACGCACAAAGGTCGAAGTAAGCAAGGCAGGCACGAAACATAACGATCAGATAATCCTCCACAATGGCCAAACCCACAGGCTGCTATTTATAGCAGCCTCACTAATTACCACAGCCCCACCCAACCACAGGTGGCCTCATTTTCTTTGATAATAATCTCTCAGTTGTTGCTGCCTATGCATCGCTCTCCGCATGCGTGGCTGTATCATTAACTCTTGTTCCGAATCCAAGGAGGAGCTAGATAATTGATCTCCTTCTGACCTGTCTGCCACACTCTCTTCCTCCCTGTCACTCATGTCTTCTTGGTCAGAGGAGCCTTCATCAGCAGATTCCACCGGGAGCAAAACAGGCCTGCGGCATGTGGATGTCTCCCCCGCATCCACAGTCCTTGGGGCAGGAGCGGGGCCACAGCTAACCACAACAAAAAAGGATGGGATTTAATTATCAGAGTTTGGAGAAGGAGTGCAACAGTGTGGAATAGCAACATAAAATGGAAATAAAAAACAAAACAAAGACACAGAAAAGCAAGGGGAGTTACTTGACAAAACAAAACAAATAAAATAAATGAAGACACAAAAAAGTAAATAAAGAAACATAAAAAATATATAAAGTAAATAAAGAAAAATACACAGAAAAGCAAGGGGATAGACATATTTGACAAAATAAAACCAACAAAATAGAGAAGAACAGCTTGCAAAAATTGTTTCTAGTCAGACAGATTTAACCTAAGCCTATTCTAACTCAAAAGTAAACTCTTTCAAATCCACATCTAAGTTTTAACTTCAGCCTGCAGTTGTACCAGCCAAAATTAATATTTGAATATATTGCATACGCCACACACTGTATGTTCCTCTTGGGAATTGTCAAAAATGTGGGGTGGTTGGAATCTAGGGATCTCTATTAAATTGTTATTCTCAGGTGAACATTTCCAAGGATAAGGGTGAAGAATAGATGACCACAGCAGTTCAACTCACGCTGCACGAATCCCAGCGACCAGTTAGGTCCCATAGAGTGGGCCTTCTCCGGGTCCTGTCAACTAAACAATGTCGTTTGGCAGGGCCCAGGGGAAGAGCCTTCTCTGTGGTGGGCCCGGCCCTTTGGAACCAACTCCCCCCAGAGATTAGAATTGCCCCCACCCTCCTCGCCTTTCGTAAGCTTCTTAAAACCCACCTCTTCCATCAGGCATGGGGGAACTGAGATATTCTTTCCCCCTAGGCCTTTACAATTTATGCATGGTATGTTTCTATGTATGTATGTTTGGTTTTATAATAAGGTTTTTTTTTAGTTGTTTTAGTATTGGATTGTTACATGCTGTTTTTTATCACTGTTGTCAGCCGCCCTGAGTCTACGGAGAGGGGCGGCATACAAATCCAATAGATAGATAGATAGATAGATAGATAGATAGATAGATAGATAGATAGATAGATAGATAAATAAATGGCATTTCCAAAGGGAGAGAGAGGAAGCGAGGGAGGAAGTGAGGGAGAGAGGAAGAGAGAGGGAGGGAGGGAAAGAGGGTGGGCGAGAGAGGGAGAGAGAGGTTTCTGAAACCTAAATCAAATCAGGTTTCACCTACCTGTCAGTATCATATATTTTAAATGAGCCATTATTCTAGATTATTAATTCTGTAGGTAGGGAAGGAATGGCAATTTATTCAAGATTAATGGAATTGAGGATATGGTCATATTACAAGTGGCCTCAGCACTCCAGCATTTCAGCAAGCAGAGAAAAATGTTGTGAGAGCTATTCTAATTATACATTTCTCTCCAGCCTGTGAAGTCACAAAATGAAGTACTGACAGCCGATGACATCATAGATCCATGGTAACTTCTGCTTCCTCCACTGTTAAAGAGACACATACATAACAAGGATTAAATTCAGATGCTTCAATAGGCCATTAAATAGTGTTGAAGCCAACACCACTGGCTCTACAGTCGACAGGGCTGGTTTAACCAGTGGAGAAGAACTGGGAGCTATCTTGGGGCTGTCTTGGGAAGGATGCAAATGTTCTAGATGTCGGTTGTCTGTCTAAAATGCCACGCCCACCTCTTGCCAGCTGCTCACACACCCGAGCCCTAAAAGATGATGAAGAAGAAATCCAGCCCTGTTACCACCATCATGTTCCAACTACTCCAGGAGACCACGTCAAGAATCACAGCAGCTCTGGAGACAACCAGATGAAAAATTCAAGCGACCCGCCTACCTCTTCCTTGAAAGGGCTGGTAAAAAACAAGAATCGTGGTGCGTCAAGACAACACGAAGGGAAAAACAGAAATAACAAGAAGAAAATGTCCAGGCAGAACCTCGTCCTGGAAGAAGTGTCTCTGTCTCCAGAACCCTTAGGCTTGAGTTTGGAGTTTCAGGAGCCACTCTACAAAGAGGCAACAGTTTCTGCTAATTTATCAGATGATGACGATGATTGGAGAGAAAAATTTCCACCCTCTTCCTACGATAAAGCGCATTTATCCAGGATCTGTAATGTCACCCAGTGTGATCCTTTTGATTACAATTCAACCATTCTTTCAGGGATTGAAACGTTCTCTTCGTGGCCGTTCAATGATAATGAACCATGCATTGGGTGCCCTTCGCATGCCAAAGTCACAGAAAGCTACACTTCCCACGAAGAACCTATCGAGGAAGTAGTGGATTACGTGTCCTCTCAGTTGAGTTATCAAGAACTTAGAGACGAGAACTCCATGCTGAGGAGGAAGATGAAAAGGATACAGAACTTCTCGGAGAGTCAGACCCAGATGGTACGGAACCTTGAGAGGACGCTGCAAGCCACGATGAACAAGGAGGAGAAAGAGGCTCAAGACTTGGAAGTCCTGATGCAGCAGGCGGAACAGAACCTGCAGTGTATGACCCAGAGAGCCCTGAAGGCCGAAAGCAATATGGAGAAGATGAAGCAAGAAATGTCCTTCCTTCAGGCAGAGTTGACCTGCTACAAAGTAGAGAACGAAAGCCTGCGATCGGGCCAGTCTTCTAATATGGGGGCGGTGAAACAGCATGTGGACATTGCTTTGCAAAACCTTCTTAGGGTCACCAGCCATGCTCATGCTACGATTCACCAGTTGGTCTTTGGGGCAGAAACGCTGACACTTGTGGCTGACCTGCTTAAATCTGTAGGTAGAATGTCAGAAGTCGAAAAGGAAGAAGAAACTACTTAGGGGGGGCTCTCTTGCCTATGAGTGTAATGCTCCTGTAGTGCTCTTGGGGCTTAAACCATTTGCTCTCATAATGTATGGCTTCAAATAAGTAAGCTTTCTCTTTTCCCCAGAAGTACTTTTATTACATAATGGAATATTAATTTTATACTTTAATGCCTTGGCTGCTCTTTCAAAGCTACATTGTACAAAATGTATAGTAGATCCCAGGACTTCTTTCGGTTTACTGCTCAAAACTGAGAGTTAGCATCAAAGTTAATGTGTTTTGAAAATAGGTGGGGTTTTTTTTCTTAACTGAATAGTTGCTGAAAGAAGAACAGTTGATTCATCCAAATTGGCATTATGGTACTTTGTGTGTGTGTGGTGGTGGGCTTTTCTACTCCTAGTCTTCAATTCTACCGTCCACTCCTACCTTCCATAGTTTATGTTTATACAGTAGTACCTCTAGATACGAGCTGTTCCACATGCGAGTATTCCAAGTTACGAGCCGGGATGCGAGCGAAATTTCTGTTCGACACCCGAGCTCAAATTCGGGATACGAGCCGAGCTTCCACTAGGTGGCACAAAAATCTCCTTGCTTCCGGTTATCTCGGTGCGAAAAACAAAGTCTAAAGGCATTCGTTCGAGATGCGAGTTGATCGACTTACGAGCTCGGGTCTGGAACAAATTAAACTCGTATGTCGAGGTACCACTGTATAGAGCGTAGTAAGAAATGGGAGGAGAGTTATTTCTAATGAGAAAGAGCATTCTTTTCAGAATATGTCACTAATATTAAAAGCTGTGGTGGTGCAGTAGTTAAAATGCAGAATTGTAGGCTAATGTCAGCAGTTCAATTTTCACCTGCTAAAGGTTGACTCAGCCTTCCATCCAGTGATGGGCTGCCAAAATTTTTACTGCCACACTGTGGATATGGCTTATTTTGTGGGTGTGTCTTGATGATCATGTGACCGGGTAGGAGTGGCTTGACAATCATGTGACTGGAGGCTGGCTTAAAGGTCATGTGACTGGGTGGGAGTGGCTTACCGGCCAAATTAAGTTTTCAAATAGGTGCTTGGACTCTTCTTCAGTGGATTAAGTCACATTATTGGAATAGCCACGAAAAGGACAAATGATAGACAGCATTATTTGTTGAGGAGCACAGTAACATTTTAAGGTTTTGTATTGAACCCACAATGTTCAGTATGATAACAGATTAGGCAAATAGCTCAACTTTCTTTAATTGTTATAAAAGTTCAGTTCTAGATAAATGATTAAAGTGTTTATGGGTAAAAACATTTTAAAAGTAATTAAGGATCATACTAAGGTACTAGAGAAGGAAGGACAATAAAAAAACTATTAAGTATTCAATAAATAGTGCATAAAAGTACTCCCCCCATTGCGCCCCCTGGTGGCAGCAGCCCATTACTGCTTCCATCCTTCCACGGTTGGTAAAATGCGTACTCAGATTGTTGGGGGCAATTTGCTGACTGTTTGTAAACTGTAAAGTGCTAGGGCTATTACGAATGCGGAGTGTACAGTGGAGTGCTTTTCCTTCTGGCATGTTACCATGTCATCATTCTATTTTTTTTCAAGGGCAATTGCTGATACATGGCCTCATAATAATGAATACAGGTAGTCTTGCTTAACAACCCTAATTGTTCCCAGAAACAATTAGGAGGGGGGGGGGGAAGAATGGCAAATTTGGTGCAGCAGCAGTGATGGTGCAGCAGTGGTGGTGGGGCAGTGGATTGTACTACAAAAGGAGAGAAGTAGAGTGGAAGGCAGCCTAAAGGGGAAAGATGGAGGAGAGAGAGAGGGAAGTAGGAATTGAAGTGCATGCTACAATCAGAAATATGACCAAACTGCTAAGTGCCTGCATTTTGATCATATGACCATTTGTTGAGTGCTGTTGTAATTTTGTATAATTGCTGACCAAATGGTCATTAAGCAAGGACCATCTGTATTGTGCAATGTACTCTGCATTTATGGTATAATATGTCATTGTTAAGGAATGTGCAGAACCCTTGAGTTATCAAGGACATGCGTGGGATTCCATCAGATATCCAAGAGATATGAGTAATTATTCAGCCGTACAAGACAGATACATTAAATTGTATAAAATCGTGTTTACTTTAGAAATAGCACTGTCAAGTTAAACAGTCCGGTCACACACATTCTAATCAGTCAATAGCTCTCAATACAATAATATTATTACAATCCTTTCTTTGTCCTACATATCAGACATACATTACAGCTTACAAATGCATTAAACTACCATCGAACCCTCAGAGCTTGCTACATCAGTCACAGTGAATCAGCAGAAAGAACAGTGAAAGCAGAATCATGCTTTCTGGCTCCCTCTTATGGCAATTTGCAACACTACCTCTTAAAGCTATAGTGCTACAATCATAGAAGCATTCATTGTGAGCTTGTTTATATATTGTAAACCCAACTGTTCTGTACATAGTACTAGCAGTCATTATTTATTATTTCTTTCACAGTTTTTAGATACTACTATAATTAGTATAGACTGCATAGGGTACAGCCAAAAATCTCTATTAAACTCCCATTGATAGAGAGATAATAGAGAGAAGCAAACTAATTGTGTTGGTAAGTTATCCAATTACTACTCTTAGTAGGAGGAGAACCAGGCTAGTCTGGTGGCAAAATTTCAATTTTTTCTGATCTAGCAGACTCCTGTTTCGCCCCGTCAACTCTCCATGATCTGATCAATATTATTTTACAAGGAATTGTCTGGCAATAATTGCTTCTGTTAGTTCTAATAACAGAACTAACCAAATAGAACATGTTTGTGTAACAGAACATGGTTGAGTTGCCTATGATAGTACCTAGCCACATTGTCTTCTGTTTCTAATCATTGGTTCTTCACCAGTGAGTCTATTCTTCACATTATGTATTTAAGTCGTAGCTTCATTATTAAGGCTTCCAGTGAGCAGTCTTAAGTTATGTTATCTAGAACGGAATGGTTTGTTGTTTCTACATCTAAGGCATCCTGAGTCCCCTTGGGATTGGGCAGCATAGAAGTCGAATAAATAAATAAATAATAAACAAATCCTTAACAATATTCTCTGATATATAAATGTGATAAGTACCAAATCCCAGAACATCATGTTCACACAGGTAGTACTATTAGACAAAGGAAATAGTAGCTTTAAGCAGCAGATGGGATACAAAGTTGTCCACCATGTGACCTACCTTTGTTCCCTGAAGTGTAACAGAATGATCCCTTCATTAGTGGTGAAGTTGCATCAACGGTCAAAGAGAAGAGGTACTATCTTCTTCAACTCAAGCAACAAGCCATCTTGAGACAACTTACATAGTATTGTAACTGCTAGAGAAGGGAAAGTTCACATCTCATTCATGCTCATAAAGGGACCACATAGCACAGCCCTTAAGTATTGAGCTGAAAGTGCCATGCGGGTTATTTCAGCCTTCCTTCCTTCCTTCCTTCCTTCCTTCCTTCCTTCCTTCCTCCCTCCCCTTCCCTCCCTCCCTCCCTCCTCCTTTGTTCCTTTGTTCCTTTGTTCCTTCATTCCTTCGTTACTTCGTTCCTTCGTTCCTTCCTTCGTTCCTTCCTTCCTTCCTCCTTCCTTCCTTCCTTCCTTCCTCCTCCCTCCCTCCCTCCCCCTCCCTCCCTCCCTCCCTATACCATGGTTATCCAATCTCCATCCCTCCCCCCTCCCCCTTCCCTCCCCTCCCCTCCTCTCATCTAAGGTGCATATTTATTTACAACTACACAGCTGTGTAAGTGTGCAAGGTTTTTATAAATTATTGTTTCCAAGTACCTGGAAAAAGTTGTATATTGGGGAATAAACAATGTTGGAGAAATAATTTGGAAAAACACTTTGGGCTATACAAGTAACCAGACATTCCACCATAGTATAAAAAAGTCATCTTAGCATACATTGACTTGCAAAGTACCCAGTGGTGGGATACAACTAGTGCAGGGGTAGATAAAGTTGGCTCTTCTATGGCTTGTGGACTTCAACTCCAAGAATTCCTGAGCCAATCATGTTAGGTCAGGAATTCTGGGGGTTGAAGTCCTCATGTCATAGAAGAGCCAACTTTGCCTACCCCTGAACCAGTGTAATAACTGGTTCGCTGAAAATGCGTTTTTCTTATCAGCTGCACTTCAAATGAATGAAATATAGGTAGGTATATCACAGGGGTGGGCAGGAAGGGCTGGCTGACACTTGGAGAGAAACACTTCACTCTCAGCTGATCGTTGGAGCAACCGGCTCCACCGAACTGGACCAAATAGACTGAATCCTATCCAGTAATGGGCAGCCAAAATTTTTACTGCCACACTGTGGCTGTGGCTTATTTTGTGGGAGTGGCTTAATGGTCATGTGACCAAGTGGGAGTGGCTTGATCAATCATTGTTCAAGTGAACTGTTAAGTCCTCGACTTACAACCTTGTCAGTTGTAAGTGCCGCTCGCTGGGGTGACAATTTCCCACACTCTCCTTCCTGGGTCACCCCCCCCACACCTCAGGCTGGGTAGCTAGGTGAACAGGTGCTACCAGAAGCATAAATGCTGCCAGCACCGCTTCCACCCACGCCTTTCCTTGCACCTCAGGTGGGAGGTGGCTGCATGAGGCTGGAAGGGATCCGGGCAGGAGAGAGGGAAGCTTGTCCGAGGCCAGGAAGGAGGAAAGAGGAAAAAAGCAAGGAGCGCAGACACAGCAGCAGGGAAAAAAAGGAGAGCCAAGCTGAGACCAGTAATTTAGGAAGTGACAGCTGCCGATCAGCTGGAGCTGTGCACACATCTTCATTTCCGTTGGTGGAACTGCATTCCACCCTGTCCTGCCTGCTGCCCACCCCTGATCCTATCCCTGAACCTGCCTCATCAGGATCTCCATTGTCTCCATATGACAATGCTTTCCTGACTTCAATGCATGAATGAGTCAAAGTTAACCATTCCAGTGTTGCTTTAGGTCAGTGGTTCTCAACCTTTCTAATGCCGCGACCCCTTAACACAGTTTCTCATCTTGTGGTGACCCCCAACTATAAGTTTAGCACCAATTCTTCCAACAGATCTTTAAGCTGATTGGCAAGAGGTCAGAGGGACAGCCCCCTGTAAACACCTGATTGGTTGGATTGTAAAAATATGTTCCGAGATGCCAGAATAGAAGCTTTAGTTGCTAACACCATTGGAAATTTGTCTTTTCCCATGGTCTTAGGCGACCCCTGTGAAATGGTCGTTCGACCACCAAAGGGGTCCCGACCCCAAGGTTGAGAACCACTGCTTTAGGTGAAAGAAAATGCCCAAATGGGCAAACCATTTGCATTTTTCTGAACTTCCGGTTTGTCCATTGGGGGGCGTGTCTTTTGCCTCCGGGGCTTCAGGGAAGCTTCCCTAAAACATCTGGAGGATGAAACTGCCTTTCCAAAGGCCAAAAATCATCTGGGCAGTCCATGCATGTGCAGACAAAGTCTTGTGTGCCCTCCCATAGGGCTCTGTGTGCCACCTGTGCCATGCGCACTATAGGTTCGTCATCACGCCCCTATACCATGGTTATCCAATCTGTTACAAATAAATTAAATTAATTAATTATAAATTAATTAATAAACTTTCTAAATAAAAATAAATAAAGACAATCCAGTTTATCATACTTCAATAGTTTCCAAATGTTTGGATTACACATTCACATTTTAACTTTCGTTTTTCTCGACTCTATATTAATATTATGAATATTAAATTAAAATGGTAACTATGCAACAAGTGTTTATGAGGCATCATTCCTTCCAAAATGTTACACTTCTAAAATAAAGTTTGAAACCAAACTTTTATTACATCTCATTCATGGTAAGTTCTAAACACCAAAAATATTAACTGATATTAAATGCGATGTGTGGTTGTGACTGAGTGGGTTGACTGTTTTTAATATAGTGGGATTTTTAACTTGTAGTTTTTAATTATTTAGGTTTGCATACACATTGTTTTATATTGTATCTTGTGAGCTGCCTCGAGTCTTCGGAGAAGGGTGGGATACAAATCTAAATAATAATAATAATAATAATAATAATAATAATAATAATAATGTGTAATTACATTTTAGATTACAGGATACCTATAAACATACACAAATTTAGTTGTGTTATTTGAGGGCACATAATACCAGTTTAATTTTATTTAAAACCCTTGCCTTTTGATTTGTCAAAGCTATTTCAACTCATTATCCCAAATTACCTGCAGATTTCCCATACATATCAAGCACAGCAAATAATTCAACATTCTTGAGCCTCCAAATTTTTATCTAGTAATATTAACACTATAGAATTTGGGACACTGCGAAAGCATCAAAATTTAAAGCCAAAGGATATTTTAGTGGAAAGAATTGCAATTGACCTGTTTAAGTAAACCAGGTTATTTTTACAAAGAGAAAAAAATATTTTAAAAGACTGATTAATGTTGAATTGATCCAACCTAACACTGCCATTTTTGTCCAAGAACTCCAAAGGAAAGATTTCCCAAAAATTTTCAGGCTACATTATCCCATAATATAAAATTCTCATAAAAACTACAGTGATACCTCATCTTACAAACGCCTCGTCATACAAACTTTTCGAGATACAAACCCGGGGTTTAAGATTTTTTTGCCTCTTCTTACAAACTATTTTCACCTTACAAACCCCCCGCCGCCACTGGGATGCCCCGCCTCCGGACTTCCGTTGCCAGCGAAGCACCTGTTTTTGTCCAGAGGTGGGGTTTCCCAGCGAGGGGAGCATCAGTGAAATCGCAGCATCGCAAAAACACAGAGGTCCGGAGGTGGGGTTTCCCAGCGAGGGGAGCATCAGTGAAATCGCAGCATCGCAAAAACACAGAGGTCCGGAGGTGGGGTTTCAAGGACTTCTGTGTTTTTGCGATGCTGCGATTTCACTGATGCTCCCTTTGCTGGGAAACCCCACCTCCAGACTTCCGCTGCCAATGAAGCGCTCATTTTTGCAATGCTGGGATTCCCCTGCAGCATCGCAAAAACACAGAAGTCCGGAGGTGGGGTTTCCCATGGAGGGGAGCCTCAGGGGAATCCCAGCAGCGCAAAAACGGGTGCTTCAGCTGGCAAAAGGGGTGAATTTTGGCCTTGCACGCATTAATCGTTTTTCCATTGATTCCTATGGGAAACATTGTTTTGTCTTACAAACTTTTCACCTTAAGAACCTCATCCCGGAACCAATTAAGTTTGTAAGACAAGGTATCACTGTAGTTCGTATTTGTTGTGGTTAACTCTGGCCCAGCTCCTGCCTCAAGGACTGTGGATGTGGGGGAGACATCCACATGCCGCAGGCCTGTTTTGCTCCCGGTGGAATCTGATGATGAAGGCTCCTCTGGCCAAGAAGACATGAGTGACAGGGAGGAGGAGAGTGGGGCAGACAGCTCAGAAGGAGATCAATTATCTCTCTCCTCCTTGGATTTGGAACAAGAGTTAATGATACAGCCACGCATGCGGACAGTGATGCATGGGCAGCAACAACTGCTGAGAGTATTATCAAAGAAAATGAGGCCACCTGTGGTTGGGTGGGGCTGTGGTAATTAGTGAGGCTGCTATAAATAGCAGCCTGTGAGTTTGGCCATTGTGGAGGATTATCTGATCATTGTGTTTCGTGCCTGCCTTGCTGACTTCGACCTTGGTGTGTTGCTTTTTCCCGGCTTTGAAACTAAAGCAGAGCAAAGTGTGTTTCACTTTGTGAAAGAAGAAGGACTGTGAATTGCCTCACAGCTGCAAGCTAAGTATCTCAGAACTGATAAGGGACTTATACCAATTACCAGTTTGTTTGGAGACGAGTGCTCTTTGCTATACATAAAGAGGGCTTAGTTTAAGTGAATTTTCGTTATAAAGAACATTGTTTTGAATTTTCAAACGTGTGTGTGTATGTCTGAAATTTGTACCTGTGAATTTTCGGGAGGAGTCTACCAGAGAGTCCGACAGAACAGTATTTAAGTCTGCTTCAGGGATGAAATTCAAAAATTTTCCCTACAGGTTCTGTGGGCATGGCTTGATGAGCGTGTCTGGGGAAAGATACTGAAAAATCTCCATTCATTTCCCACTCCTGGGGAAGAATATTGCAAAATCTCCATTTCCATCCCACTCTGGGTCCAACCAGAGGTGGCATTTCTCTGAATTCTCCAGAACCTGTCAGAGCCTGCTGAATTTCACCCTAGTCTGCTTCCTATTATCATCCACATATAACTTGCAGCCTTTAGTGTAGTCAACACATGGATGGGCTGCTGCCCGGACAGGGGAGACACAGTGGGGTAATGAAAATGGAGCTCCACCCCAGAGCACCCAATTTGCACTGAAAGATGTTGAAAGAAAATGCAGGGTGTCCTGCATAAGCCACGTCCACAGTCTGGTAGTAAAAAATTTGGTAGCCCTTCACTGAGTCAACATAACTGACCTATATTTTAAAAGGAACCCAATCCATGTGGAGAAATAAAGAAAATTGATGAAAAGATAGTAGCCTTATTATAATTAATTAACTTATATATTAATTAAAAATATAATTAAGTCTAGCATTAATCTCCATAACTTTCTTTCCTTGCAGACCAAAACTTTTACTATGCCCATCACTTCTTTTGATCTTGAAATTTCTCACTGTTTGAAAATCTCATCAAGTCCATTCAAACAAAGACTTTCTCAATTTTCCTCTTTTTTTAAATTTTTAATTTATTTATTTATTCTTTGTCCAATATACAATGCATATGAAAGAGAATAGACATTAAGTAATATATATAATGATAGAAAGTAAGAAAGAAAGAAGAGAAGTAGGAGGAAAGGAGAGAAAATGTATGATATATGAGATAAGGAAAGAAGATTGGACAGGGGACGATAGGCACATCAGTGCACTTATGTACGTCCCTTACTGGCCTCTTAGGAACCTGGAGAGGTCAATCGTGGAGAGTCTTAGGGAGAAATGTTGGGGGCTGGGGGCTGACACCACTGAGTCTGGCAATGAGTTCCACGCTTCGACAACTCGATTGTTAAAGTCATATTTTTTACAGTCAAGTTTGGAGCGGTTGATGTTAAGTTTGAATCTGTTGCGTGCTCTTGTGTTGTTGCTGTTGAAGCTGAAGTAGTCGTTGACCAGAAGGACGTTGCAGCATATGATCTTGTGGGCAATACTTAGATCTTGTTTAAGGCATCTTAGTTCTAAGCTTTCTAGGCCCAGGATTGCAAGTCTAGTATCGTAGGCTATTCTGTTTCGAGTGGAGGAGTGAAGGGCTCTTCTGGTGAAGTACCTTTGGACGTTTTCGAGAGTGTTGATGTCTGAGATGTGGTGTGGGTTCCAGCATAGTTCCCTCTAAGCTGAGCAGTGAGCAATCGCTCACTTAGAAATCATCATCAACTCAGAGTTTTCCAAACCTGCCCAGAAGCCGAGAGGGAAAGAGTGAGAGGGAAGGAGAGAGAGAGGAAGAGAGAGAAACAGATAAAAAAAAGAGAGGAAGGAAAAGAAAAAGAAAAAGAATGGGAGTAAGGAAGAGAGAAAGAAAATCAAAATCTACCGGTAGTTTGAAACTAGCTCAACTATTTAAGTGGCATTTTGATATTGATAGAGTTGCCCTATTATGAGCTCACTGTTATAGACACACAGTACAGTATTTTATTTTGAAATTCTCTGAGGCAAAACAGGGTGGGGTTTTATTTGTTTGTTTGTTTGTTTGTTTGTTTGTTTGTTTGTTTATTTATTTATTTATTTATTTATTTATTTATTTATTTATTTATTTATTTACTTACTTACTTACTTACTTACTTACTTACTTATTTATTTATTTATTTATTTATTTATTTATTTATTTATTATTTCTGTGCCGCCCAGTCCCGAAGGGATTGCTGCTCAGACACTATACTTTTCCGCCCACCCCCCAAAAAAAATTAGAGGGAACACTGGGTTCCAGATGTGGTGTGGGTTCCCTTGACCCCTTCATTTCTCCTATATTTGCTTATGGATTGAATAATAATTTTCATTCCTTTCAATAAACATTTGTTCCTTGCAATAAACTACATACAACCTATTATTATTTTTCTACCATAGGCATGCATTAAAATGTCTCCATCCATTTTCTCATTAAACATTCCACTAAATTCTCAAATTCCTTTACTTGCTACCATAGCCTATTATTCCTATATAACTTGAGGCAGTTTAATTCATTTTCCAAGACCATTTTGGTTTTTAATTTTCAAATCTGTAAATCCTTGTTGCATCATACAGTTTCTCTATATTCACTGCAAATCATCCAGATTATTGTCACTTTTATTTTTATGCCAGCTTTTGCTTTTTTATAAAAAAATAATAATCTGGAGGTAGCTTCTTCAAATATCTTCACCCACTTTAAAAGCAATTTTTTAACATTTCCATTGAAATCATTCTATATTTTCTCTTTTCTCTCTTTAAATCAAAACTATTCCTTGCTTTTTTATATATATTCTTTGCAAATCTTTTTTTTTGCTTTATAATATTATACAGTAATATTATATTGCTTTATAATATTATACAGTATTTTCCCTAATCCCCATTTTTGAAAGCAGTTATTCTTTTATATGACAGTTTCTCAAGCATAGGCTCTTTCATTTCTTCCTTTCATATCTTTTTCATACATCTCATTAATGCCACATGCTGTTTCTGGTATTCTGCAAAATAGTTATTTTCATTCTATTCCAAGCATTATTGGTAACTCAATTTCTTAATTCACTTTACATGAATTTTGTTGGAAGATTCATGTAATGTCTGTCTGTCCATCTATCTATCTATCTATCTATCTATCTATCTATCTATCTATCTATCTATCTCTCTCTCTCTCTCTCTCTCTCTCTCTCCCTCCCTCCCTCCCTCCCTCCCTCTCTCTCTCTCTCTATCTATCTATCTATCTATCTATCTCTATCTATCTATCTATCTCTATCTATATATCTATCTCTATCTATCTATCTATCTATCTATCTATCTATCTATCTATCTATCTATCTATCTATCTATCCATTATTCCATCCACCCACCCACCCACCCACCTACCTACCTACCTATCTACCTATCTACCTATCTACCAGCCAACCTACTGACCTACCTACCTGTCATCTATTCATTTATTCATGGATATAAGTTCTTTACTATTTCTTACTGCAGTTGTCCTATTTTTATTTCTTTCATTCTTTTGTTCAGAAACTACCCAAAAATGATTTGTCTCACATTCAGTATCTTTTATCACTATTATTTTATTTACCAGCCTCTCACTCTTTCCACTTAATTGAATCAATCCATTTTTTTCTTTTTCCATGTAGACATATGCAGGGGTGGGCAGCACATGCACATTGGAGCTGAGTTAAGGCAACAGCTCATGTGCCACCAGATATGGCTCCATGTGCCACCTGTGGTACCATGCCATAGGTTCACTGCCATAGATACTGATGTCTATGGCCAACCAACATTTCACATAATAAGATAAAATGTATTGCTGGAAAGCAAAATCACAAAATTCTGCCTTATTTCAGCCTTGTCATGTGGCCAAACTCAATGGAAAAGTCAGTTATGTTTGGAATGGTTACAGCAGTAAAAAGAGACGAGAACAGCGTGGTGGCTTGACATCATTAAGGCTGGCACCAGCCAAAGCATAAAACAATCATACAAGCTAAGAAAAGGTGGAAATAGCAGGTCCATAGAATCACTAAAAACTTGATATGATTGAATGGATAACATCATTGTCAAATTACCAACATATTTGTGACACTTTATCTGTGCCACATTAATTAGGAGGAATTTGCAACATTCATTCAAAACACCATCCCCAACCATTCAATAATAATAATAATAATAATAATAATAATAATAATAATAATAATAATAATAAAATAAAAATAAAAATAAATAAAGATAATCCAGTTTATCATACTTCAATAGTTTCCAAATGTCTGGATTACACATTTAACTTTCGTTTTTCTCGACTCTATATTAATATTATGAATATTAAATTAAAATGGTAACTATGCAACAAGTGTTTATGAGGCATCATTCCTTCCAAAATGTTACACTTCTAAAATAAAGTTTGAAACCAAACTTTTATTGCATCTCATTCATGGTAAGTTCTAAACACCAAAAATATTAACTGATATTAAATGTGATGTGTGGTTGTGACTGAGTGGGTTGACTGTTTTTAATATAGTGGGATTTTTAACTTGTAGTTTTTAATTATTTAGGTTTGCATACACATTGTTTTATATTGTATCTTGGGAGCCGCCCCGAGTGTTCGGAGAAGGGCGAGATACAAATCTAAATAATAATAATAATAATAATAATAATAATAATAATAATAATAATAATGTGTAATTACATTTTAGATTACAGGATACCTATAAACATACACAAATTAAGTTGTGTTATTTATATTTGAGAGTACATAATACCAGTTTAATTTTATTTAAAACCCTTGCCTTTTGATTTGTTAAAGCTATTTCAATTCATTATCCCAAAACACCATCCCCAGCCATTCAACAACAACAACAACAACAACAACAATAATAATAATAATAATAATAATTTTCTAGCTGAGACTAAACTATATGTTTTAAGTCTCAGCAGTCAAAATGCCTAAACATCTAGCCATAGATCAGGGAATCACAAGATGTAATAAACTCTGAAGCCAAGAAGGTCTAGATCTGATATGTTTAGATATAAGACTATTGGGAAGAAATGGCTTTCAAGATTTGAGGTGAATCTTTGCTTTTCTACCCTACTTGTTTCCTCCCAAACTATTTATTTTGCCACCTCTGTCCTAGTTTCATATCACCCTGGTGTCAAGCCGGTGCAGAAGTTGGTGATAAATCAATGACTTGCCACACTATCTATAGAAGACCAGATGTTTATGGGGAATTGGAAGGGGTGATTTTTCAGGAGAGAACAAATGCAGCCGGAAAGCATTTCTTTCGAGTGGTTCAAGCACATCCTGTGCCCACCCACTGGGGCGGAAGTGAAGAAAGGATTGGCCACGCTGGCGCAATCTGAGCGGGCAACGTGACAAGTTTGTGGGTGGGGGACAAGGGTGAACTTTCAACTGAGTGGGAAATTCAGATCCAAGTTTCCCCGTGTAGGTGTCAGGATGGCTCCAGAAATAAATGGGAACTTTCAAGTAGGTAGGATGCTTGGCTGCATAGCTAGAGGTATAACAAGCAGGAAGAGGGAGATTATGATCCCCTTCTATAGAGCGCTGGTGAGACCACATTTGGAGTACTGTGTTCAGTTCTGGAGACCTCACCTACAAAAAGATATTGACAAAATTGAACGGGTCCAAAGACGGGCTACAAGAATGGTGGAAGGTCTTAAGCATAAAACGTATCAGGAAAGACTTAATCAACTCAATCTGTATAGTCTGGAGGACAGAAGGAAAAGGGGGGACATGATCGAAACATTTAAATATATTAAAGGGTTAAATAGGGTTCAGGAGGGAAGTGTTTTTAATAGGAAAGTGAACACAAGAACAAGGGGACACAATCTGAAGTTAGTTGGGGGAAAGATCAAAGGCAACATGAGAAAATATTATTTTACTGAAAGAGTAGTAGATCCTTGGAACAAACTTCCAGCAGACGTGGTTGGTAAATCCACAGTAACTGAATTTAAACATGCCTGGGATAAACATATATCCATTGTAAGATAAAATACTGGAAATAATATAAGGGCAGACTAGATGGACCATTTTTTCTGCCGTCAGTCTTCTATGTTTCTATGTTTCTAACTCTAATTTAGTTCGGATGCTACCTCCATTCTTTTCTTCCGTCTCCTCTCTCCTTCATTGTCACATGATATTCATTGCATTAAAGAAAAGCCTGGAAGCAGGAATCTTATTATTGTGGTTCCTTGTGAGTCAGCCAGACTGGATTTGGTATTTTATTCATCTATAGCAGTGATGGCGAAACTATGGCACGGGTATTAAGAGGTCCACTTAGCTGTTCAAGACATTTGATTTCTGGGATTGTAATAATAATAACAAGAGAATAACAGAGTTGGAAGGGACCTTGGAGGTCTTCTAGTTCAACTCCCTGCTTAGGCAGGAAACCCTATACCAGTGATGGCGAACCTATGGCACGGAGGCCACAGGTGGGACGCTCAGCCATATCTGCTGGCCTGTGAGCAGTTGCCCTAGCTCAGCTCCAATCGGACCAGAATACATCCGGGTCCGCCTTCTGCCACATGAATCCCAGCGACTGGTTAGGTCCCACAGAGTCGATCTTCTCCGGGTCCCGTCAACTAAACAATGTCATCTGGCGGGACCCAGGGAAAGAGCCTTCTCTGTGGCGGCCCCGACCCTCTGGAACCAGCTCCCCCCGGAGATCAGAATTGCCCCCATCCTCCTTGCCTTTCGTAAGCTCCTTAAAACCCACCTTTGTTGTCAGGCTTGGGGGAACTGAACTCCCTCTAGGCTTATACAATTTATGCATGGTATGTTTGTGTGTATGTTTGGTTTTAAATAAGGGTTTTTAATTATTTTAAACATTAGATTTGTTATATGCTGTTTACTACTGTTGTTAGCCGCCCCGAGTCTATGGAGAGGGGCGGCATACAAATCTAATAAATAAATAAATAAATAAATAAATAAATAAATAAATGAATGAATGAATGAATGAATGAATGAATGAATGAATGAATGAATGAATGAATAAATAAATAAATAAATAAATAAATAAATAAATAAATAAACTCGCCAGCTGATTTTTTTTTGCTTGCACGGAGGCTCTGGGGGGCTGTTTTTGGCTTCCAGAGAGCCTCTGGGAGGATGGGGGATAGTGTTTTTATCTTCCCCCCAGGCCAGTGAAGCCTTTGGAGCCTGGGGAGGGCGAAACACGAGCCTATTGGGAAACAGGCCATTTTTGGCCTCCAGAGGGCCTCCGGGGTGTGTGTGGAGGAAGCTGTTTTCACCCTACCCAGGCATTGAATTATGGGTGTGGGCACTTGTGCATGCATGATAGCACACGCCCACGCTCTTTCAGTACCCGAGGCAAAAAAGGTTCGTCATCACTGACCTATAGCAACTGTGTCAAACTCAAGGCTTGTGGGCTAGATTTGGCCCCTGGGTGCTTAGATCTGGTCTAAGTGGTCATCCTGGAAATAGCAGGGGATTGGCCCATGGTGCCTCTGCTAGCGAAAATGGAGCATGGGAGGGCCACAGCCCTCCTGAGCTCCATTTTTGCTGGCAGTGTGTTGCAGGAGGGAGTTAAAATGACTCTCGAGAACGACGTCTTTTTTAAGGATTTTATTCCTGACAGGAACGCTATTGAATACGGATACTGTTAACAAAACATACGCGAGATAGAGAGAGAGAGGAATACAGTCTCTCTCGTATTTATACTCTTACAGCCCAGCAACAGGCAACTTGACAAGGATACAATTCCGGCGCCAAAACCCAATACCCAATCGGAACATAGTATGCAAATTTCAACTTTGTACAATCTACCCAGCAACTCTGCTCATACTTAACAGGAGTCGTAGGTGAAAACGGAGCTGGGGAGCCCATTTTTCCTGGCAGAACGCTTGGGGGCGCCACAGGCACCCCTGACACGAGTGATGTCAAGTTGACCACACCCACCCTGGCCATGCCCAACCCGACCTCTTGAATTCAAACACAAGCCTGATGCAGTCCTCAATGAAAGGGAGTTTGACACCCCTGATCTAGAGAGCCCTTCCCAAGACCCTGGGATAACCAGAAGTTGTGGTCTCATAATATTAAAGATAACATCGCAGGATGTAAACTGCTCCAAGTAAACCTGCCTTTTGTAAGGCAGCTGGTGATTTTGCCAGTGTCAATGAAGGTGATTTTGTCAATGTCAATGATATTATTTTTAGTTTAAAAATTATGTTGTCCAAGTAAGCAGACACTGCAGAAGTTCCCACCATATTCAATAGTCTATTCAACGTGGTTTGGATTGGCAATGTTCCTACATACCAAATGTGAGGGGGAGGAGACATATGCACATCCCATAGCAATAACTATTACACAGTATAAAGCTGCTCTCTTGCAGTGCTTCCCTTATCGCCTATTGCTACTTGTGCTTTTTGTTTAAACAGTTATTCGAGTCCATCTCTGACCTTGTGCTTCCAGAATTGGCTCTGAAGTCCAACCCAGGAGAGCCTCTGGCTGATAAACTCAATGGCTGTGTGTTGCCACTGGTTTTATATGTGAAAATGGGGGCGGTGGCTTGTCTCCCAGTGTCCACTCATTGGCATCACATATTGTGTGAGCTAAGTCATCACATTAAATCTATAACATGGATTATCTGTTTGGCAACACATGTTATGTAACGCTGGAAATGTGTTTTGTTTATCCAGGTTTGGCGTTTAACAAGTTGTAGGAACTATAGCTTATGTATTCCTTCCTGAATTCTGTGCTAGCGGAAAGATGGAAAAATTATAAATAGAGAGAACAATGCAACTGGGGTTTTATTGATTAGGGTTTTTTTTTTTAGTTGCTGTGATTTTTCTTCTGATTTTTTTTTTTTTGTTCTAATCCAGGTACCTATTCCCTCATGAAAGGAACCAAAGCTTTTACAGCCCTGGGACACCATTTGTGTGTGTCCGGTGTGTGATAGTCCCAATCACACACAACATCGGAAGCTGTTCAGCTTTGTAATAAGAAGTACCTCATGATAAAACGAGTCATGGGCAGCATCCGGGTAAACAGGTGAGTAACATCTCCCATTCAATTTTTATTGCTCTGTGGTCATCTTAATTTTTTGCGGGCAGTATGGCTGCCCACCCATATTGTACAATTAGGTACTTAAAATGTCTACAAGTGACATCCTGAGGGATAGTCATGGAACTCACAATATAGATTCCAGCCGCATGAATTGGCATGCCAGGGAATCGTGTATTTAGGACTTAAATCCAAATTACCATTTTTCTTTCTCTCTTCCTCTCTTTCCCTCTCTCTTTCTCTCTCTCTCTCTTTCTCTCTCTTTCTCTCTCTCTCTCTCTTTCTCTCTCTTTCTCTTTCTCTCTCCTTCTCTCTCTCTCCTTCTCTCTCTCTCTTTCTCTCTCTCTCTCTCACACACACTCATGTTGTTTTTGTCATTGTAAATAACCTCCAGGAAGGTAAACAATATTAACATAAGATAATATGAAAAATTGTAATTAAAATATTGATGCAAAACAATAAAAAATAAGTAGTCCCAAGACCTCATCCGCAACCACCACATCATCTTAAAAGGTAAAGATTTGTCTAAATAAAAATGCTTTTGCCACTCAATAGAATGGAAATTAAGATGAAACTGCCCAGGTGGTGAGAGATTGTGGGATGATGGGGAGATGAGATGTTTGAAGGTTCAGCTAGGTTGTCAATTCCTAGCTGGTAACACAAATCTCCAGTTAAAGCAATTTAAGCATCTTTGAAACACTTTTTCCCCATATAATCTGACCTGGATTGCCTCTTGTGGGATGAGTGCTCAAGTGCCTCATCTCCTGCTTTCCCACAGCCTCTCATAGTAGGTTGCCTTTGGTAGGGAATTCCAGAACCTTCAAATAGCTGTAAGATTTAAATACGAATATATATATTTAACTTAAATTACTTTTAATATTTGACTAACCAAATGATAATCAAATCAATTGTAGGAAACTTCTAGAAAGTATTCATGGGAAGACTGGATTTGCTCAACAAGCTTAACTACTGTATGTTATATAACTAACCCATTTTCTTAGTATGCTTATATACCATATAAGCCATTAAAACCTAATGATAATTCATATTTTGCAAATGCCAGTGCTATATCTGACCCGATGATTTGCCTTGTATAATGAAAGCCAGTAAATTTGCAGAAGTTTGCTGTTAATTGAGCTTGGTTTGCATTTTAACAATCCCATTGTTTCATGGGAATGATCTGCAATCAGTATAGGGATATATCTGAATTAGGTTTGACGTTAACATTCTGACCATTTTGTGCTGGATTCATTCTATCTCCATAGCTGGATGTAAACAATTTCTTTTGCTAGGAGAATTTTCATTGGAGTGGTACACATTGTGCATATATTCTTATTATTTTTTATAGCTGCCCTACTTAAAAACACGAATCCTCAATCTATCTGTCTCCTATGAATTTATCCCATCTCCCTTTTAATATATCCAAGTTAGTGGTCATTACTATGACATATGTAATTAATTCTGCAAATATTTAAGGGTAAAGATGCATTTTATTACACACTGCACAAAGGATCATTTTCTTTTCTTTAACTCTAAATCTTCTTTCAATTAATTTTATTGGGTGACCTCATTCCAGGTGTTTTGAAAATGAGAAAAAGCCTTTATTCTGTCTACTTTTTCCCTGACTTCCATAATTCCATGCATCTCAACTATGTTCCCATTTTGTTAAACATTTTCTAAGCTCAACAGTTCTAAACCTAAGCTTTTTCTCATAAGAGAGAACTTTGAGTTCTTTAGCTTCAACATTAAAGGCCTATATGGTCATGAAAATGCTCAATAGAGATAATTACATGCCTGTTTGAATGGAAGTGGTTTCCTATAGATGAATCTAGAAAGCAGGAACCCTAAGTAAAAGTACAGGCTAACAGTCAAACAACATGGGATGGCAGGGAAAGAAGGACTGATGGATATACCCAACTACCTTCTCCACTTTTGCAAAAAGCACCGCCCACCAAGCTAGATCTTTCATGGAAGCTTATCTAGATCAAGTTCATATAGAAATGAATCTTGCTTCAATCTTGCAGGATTTATATTTCAGCAAAAATAGTTGCTATTTAAAATAATCTGCTATCAAGAGACACAGCATTGAAAAAAAGACAGTAAGATCAAGGGCTCACATCTCGCTAAACTCTAGTTTATATAAGTAGTATAATGAATAAATAAATAAATAGAGGTTGCAATAGACTGTCAAAATCAAACAGATTAGAGAATGAATCATAGTAATAGAATACATGAACAATTGAATCTTGCAGATATATCAGTCTGGCTTTGTCCTTGGCCTGCCCTAACTCAAGTCCAAGAAGTACTGTTTTAAATTTATGGCATTATATCTTCGATCTGAGGAAAGAGTAATTTTATAACAACATAATATAAACACTTGTGATTGGAAATTTAGTCAAGTTTGCAAAGTATTCTGCTGCAACAAACAGCAAAGGAGACAAATTATAAACAGTTTGATATTAAAATATTTGGCATTACAAAAAGAAATGTTTTGGCAATTTATCTCTTATACATTGTCTCTGTGTGTCGTCTCTGTCTCTCTGCCACAGTACTTTAAGATCTCAATGACAGATATTTGCTATGACTTATTCAAATGATGTCAGGCAGAACTTTCTGTGATGAAACCACCCAACAGCTCTTCTCAGCTGTGGGAAAAATGAATACAGAGAGAGTGGAAAATTTTGAAGAAGGAGATAAAAGCTAGTCACAGCTCTTGAGGAGAGGGAGTTTCTTTCAGGATATCTGGCAACCCGTTGTCTCTTGATCTCTAATTACACCTTAGGTTTTAGATATAGGATGCTGGGAAACATACTTGTTGCTGTAGCAACAGAATTGTCTAGAACTCTGGAAGTGTATAAACATTGTCACAGATGCACGATTAGATCAACAAATGCAAACTGAACAGAAAATAGAAACTTCCAACCTTATGCAATTCTGAGCTAAAATGTTACAAAACCGTATTGATATAGCTTCATTTATCCTAACTTTATGTTCTCAGATGTGTTAGGATATAGCTCCCATCAACCATAGCCACTGTGGCAATGATCGTCTTGGTTGGGTACAATGGGAATTGTAGTCTAATACACCTGAGGTTTGCTGGAGCTAAAAAGTATAAAGAATGGTTGCTTGAATTGGGCGTGTCTGGTTTAATGAAAAAAAGGACTAGGGGTGACATGATAGCAGTGTTCCAATAACTCAAGTGTTTCCACAAAGAAGAGGGAATCAAGCTATTCTTTAAGGCAGTGTTTCCCAACCGTGGCAACTTGAAGATATCTGGACTTCAACTCCCAGAATTCCCCAGCCAGCGAATGCTGGCTGGGGAATTCTGGGAGTTGAAGTCCAAATATCTTCAAGTTGCCAAGGTTGGGAAACACTGCTCTAAAGCACCTGAGGGTAGGACAAAAGGCAATAGGTGGAAACAAATCAAGGAGAGAAGCAGAGGCTTCAGAAATGGGCAGCATATTAAACTAACTAACTAACTAACTAACTAACTAACTAACTAACTAACTAACTAACCAACCAACCAACCAACCAACCAACCAACCAACCAACCAACCAACCAACCAACCAACCAACTAACTACTAACTAACTAACTTAGAATTAAGGAGACATTTCCTTACAGAACAATTAATCAATAGAACAACTCGCCTCCAGAAGTCATAAAAGCTCCATTATTGGAAGTTTTAAAGAAGAGATTGGATAACAATTTGTCTGAAATGATATAGGACAGTAATGGCAAACCTTTTTTTCCTAGGGTGCTGAAAGATTATGCGCGTGCGCTATTGTGCATGCGCGAGTGCCCACACCCATAATTCAATGCCCGGGAGAGCCAAAAATGCTTCCCCCGCCCCACGGAGGTCCTCTGGAGGCTGGAAATTGCCTGTTTCCCAACTTCTGGTAGGCCCAGTAGGCTCGTGTTTTGCTCTCCCTAGGCTCCAAAGGCTTCCCTGGAGCTGAGAGAAGATAAAAACGCCCCCCCACCCCCCTAGGGGCTCTGGAAGCCAAAATGCCCCCTTAGAGTTTCTGTATGAGCCAAAAATCAACTGGTTGGCACACACATGCACATTGGAGCTGAGCTATGGCAACGATTCATGTGCCAGCAGATATGGCTCTGCATGCCACCTGTGGCACCCATGCCATAGGTTCGCCATCACTGGTATAGGGTTTCCTGCCTAAGTAGGGAGTTGAACTAGAAGTCGCTCCGAGTCCTCAGAGAGGGGTGGCATGCAAATCTAATAAATAATAATAATAATAATAAGACCTCCAAGGTCCCTTCCTGTTATTATCACACAACAGATTTAAACTTAATATTAACTGGTCCAAACTTGACTGTAAAAAATATGACTTCAGTAACTGAGTTGTCGAAGCATGGAACTCATTACCGGACTCCATAGTGTCATCCCCAAACCCCCAACACTTTACCCTTAGATTATCCACGGTTGACCTATCCAGATTCCTAAGAGGTCAGTAAGGGGCGAGTACAAGTGCACTAGAGTGCCTTCCATCCACTGTCCTATTGCTCTCCTATATCTCCTATACCTTTCTTCTATTGCTGTATCTCTTCTTCTATTCTTTCATTGATATGTTCTATTACTATATCTTCTTTTCTATTCTTTCTTAGATATATTTTACTATGAGTATCTCCTCTATAACCTTTAATTCTATAATTCATTGTGTATTCAACAAAATAAATAAATAAATAAATAAATAAATAAAATAAAATAAAATAAAATAAAATAAATTGTTATTACAATCCCAGAAATCAAATGTCTTGAACAGCTAAGTGGACCTCTTAATACAGCATTATTCTTATTTTAAGCTCTTGTAATCAAACATATTTCAAAACTGCAGAGAGAATAACTGATATTTCTTAAATACTTATATGGGGGTGAGTCCTAAAACTCTTATTTTAAGATTATTTTAATGGCTTTTCTCTCTCTCTCATACCAAATATAATATCTGCAGTAATTTTTTTGAAGATAATCATCTAAAAATGCACAGAATAGAACATTATTTTAATTGCAGGCATTATGAACTTGGAGTGATTCACCCTTTTGAATGTTTGCACAGTACACACGAATGTCATTGCTATATTATTTTCTTAGTAGTGCTAAATCTGCAGTGTGCATTGCCACATCTGTAAAGGGTCATCTGGGGTGGTTTAAAAATATGAGATACAGGAAGTCCTCAACTTACAATCACAATTGGACCCAACATTTCTGTTGCCGAGTGATACATTTGTTAAATAAATTTTGCCTCATTTTATAACCTTTCTTATCACAGTTGCTAAAGTGAATCACTGCATTTGTTAAATTAGTAACATGGTTGTTATTTATTTATTTATTTATTTATTTATTTTTTTGTTTGTTTATTTATTTGATTTGTATGCCGCCCCTCTCCGTAGACTCGGGGCGGCTCACAACACAATAAAACAGTTCATAATAAATCTAATAATTTACAATTTAAAATATTTTAAAAACCCCATTATTGAGCAGACATACATACAAACATACCATACATAAATTGTATAGGCCCAGAGGAGATATCTCAGTTCCCCCATGCCTGATAACAAAGGTGGGTTTTGAGGAGTTTACGAAAGGCAAGGAGGGTGGGGGCAGTTCTAATCTCTGGGGGGAGCTGGTTCCAGAGAGTCGGGGCCGCCACAGAGAAGGCTCTTCCCCTGGGGCCCGCCAAACGACATTGTTTAGTTGACGGGACCCGGAGAAGGCCCACTCTGTGGGACCTAATTGGTCGCTGGGATTCGTGAATCTGGCTTCCCCAGTGACTTTGCTTGAACGAAGATTGCAAAAGGGGATCGCATTACTCCAGGATCCTGAAACCATCATAAATATATAATACAATAGAATTATTTATTGGACAAATGTGATTGCACACACAAGGAATTTGTCATTGGTGCATATGCTCTCAGTGTACATAAAAGAAAAGGATTCATTTGTCAAGAATGATGAGGTACAACGCTGAATGATTGTCATGGGGGTCAAATAAGAAATGAGGAAATAATCAATATTAAACGTAGAAACATAGATTGTCACCTACATTTCTATGTTTCTAATATTAATAAAAATCTTAAGGATACAACCAACCAGTTACAGTCACACACTCATAAGTGGGAGGAAATGGGTGATAGGAATGATGGGAAAAACTAGTAGTAATAGTAGTGCAGACCTAGTAAATAGTTTGACAATGTTGAGGGAATTATTTGTTTAGCAGAGTGATGGCGTTCGGGGAAAAACTGTTCTTGTGTCTAGCTGTTTCGGAGTGCTCTGTAGCAACATTTTGAGGGTAGGAACCAATTGCCAAGAATCTGAATTTTGATCATGTGACCATAGGATGCTGCCAGGGTCATAAGCATGAAAAATGGCCATAAGTATACTTTTAGTGCCATTTTAACTTCAAATGATTACTAAATGAATTGTTGTACATTGAAGAGTACACCTGTACTAGGTTTGAGCGTACGAGCACTTCAAATGATTTTTTGAGAAATCGCAACTTGCCTTCCACCTTTAACTACCACTCTTTCCCCTGTTCTTAAAGGTACAGCATTGTTTCCACTGAAGAGGATGGGCACAAAGTCTCCTCCCTTGGCAGCCTTAATGAGCACAGTCGTAACGGGAAAGGTCACGCCCCTCGACGGAAACGACGTAACCGTTTTGTCAAAAAGAATGGCCAGTGCAATGTCTACTTTGCTAACCTAAGCAACAAATCTCAACGTTATATGGCTGACATCTTCACTACTTGCGTGGACACTCGCTGGCGCTACATGCTCATGATCTTCTCAGCAGCCTTCTTGGTCTCGTGGCTATTCTTTGGTCTGCTGTTTTGGATCATCGCCTTCTTCCATGGCGACTTAGATGTCCCCGGTGCAGGAAGTGGTTCCATTGCTACAAAATTCTGCATCAAACATGTCAACGGCTTCTTGGGAGCTTTCCTCTTCTCAGTGGAGACCCAGACAACCATTGGTTATGGTTTTAGATATGTGACTGAGGAATGTCCACTAGCTATCATGGTAGTTGTGGTGCAATCCATTGTAGGCTGTGTGATTGATTCTTTCATGATTGGCACCATCATGGCAAAAATGGCACGCCCCAAGAAAAGGGCCCAAACCTTACTCTTCAGCCATCATGCTGTCATCTCTCTACGGGATGGCAAACTCTGTCTCATGTGGCGGGTGGGGAATCTAAGGAGGAGCCATATTGTGGAAGCTCATGTTCGGGCCCAACTTATAAAACCCTACATGACAGCAGAAGGTGAGTATCTTCCAGTAGACCAGAGAGATCTGAATGTGGGCTATGATATCGGCCTTGATCGTATCTTCTTAGTGTCTCCCATCATTATTGTTCATGAGATCGACGAGGAAAGCCCACTCTATGGAATGGGAAAAGAACAATTGGAGAGAGAGGACTTTGAGATTGTTGTTATCCTGGAGGGTATGGTGGAAGCAACAGCCATGACCACTCAGGCTCGTAGCTCCTACTTGGCTAGCGAGATCCTTTGGGGTCATCGTTTCGAGCCTGTTGTCTTTGAGGAGAAGAAACATTATAAGGTGGACTATTCACATTTCCACAAGACTTATGAGGTGGCTGGAACCCCTTACTGTTCTGCTCGGGAATTGCAGGAGAGCAAAATTACCATCCTGCCTTCACCCCCTCCACCTCCTAGTGCCTTCTGCTACGAGAATGAATTGGCTCTCGTTAGCCAGGATGAAGATGAGGAAGATGACTTGGGCGTTGGAGTAGATTTGGGAGCAAGTCCAAAGGATGATGCAGGAGTCATACCAATGATGGAGTTTGGGAGCCATATGGATCTGGATCGATTGCAAGTCTCCATTCCTCTGGATGCACTCTCATACCGTAGGGAATCAGCCATCTGAGCCGCCATCTTGATTTTCAGCCCACGTATATCCTCTAAATGTTTCCTTACTGCTCTAGCATAAGCGTTTGGTTGGAAATTCCCTACTGTACTTCTACCAACTACTGAATATATATGGACATGACACTTGCCTGGTGTTGGACAATCCAAGCTTCCTGCCATGCAGTTATCAATTGGTTTTTAATATCCTGAATTTAGAACAGAACCAAGGTTATTTCTCCTCATTTGCACACTTCTCTTTTCTGTGACAAAGCAGCAACAGATGTGACACACTAAGATAAGGTGGGACACGTTTTGCTAAGGTGCCAGCAATAGCAGAGAGACTAATAATGTTGCTGCAGGACAACAAGGAAGCTGCGAATATTAGCAACCTAAATGAAACTGGTGTTTTTCAGTGTCATAGAGAGATCTGGCAGTGACATATAATTTGCATGTATATTATTTGTTGCATACAAAATCTTCAGGAGAAAACAGCTCTAGCTTTCTCCATCTTCAAACATGTACAGTGAATCTCAATCTCATCCTGGTTCTTGGTATCCATGACTCCCTGAGTAAGTTAATACCAAGTGTCCTGATCCATTTAAAATCTCTGTTCCTTCCCGTCGAAATACAAACAGGGCAAATCAGAAATATTCGCAAGAGGAGATGTTACAAATTGGGTCAGAATTCAAATGACTTTTAACTTTCTAAGCAATGCAATCTATATGCCCACTTCACCTTCCCATGTTCTCCTCTGGAAAATTGATTTGGAACTGTTTATTTTTAAATAAAGTATACAATTTAATAAAATATAAAAGACTGGAAACAAAGTGGGGAGGGGCCTTCAGTGCACAATGCTTTATCTACTACTTGCTTAATGCAGTGTTTTTCAACCAGTGTGCCGCAGCACACTAGTGTGCCGTGAGACATGGTCAGGTGTGCCGCGAAGCTCAGAGAGAGAAAGAAAACAAGAGAGAGAGAAAGAAAGAGAGAGAGAGAGAAAGAAAGAGAAAGAGCAAGAGGGAGAGAAAGAAAACAAGAGAGAGGGAAAGAAAGAGAGAGAGAGAGAAAGAAAGCAAGAGAAAAAGAAAAAGAACAAGAGAGAAAGAAAGCAAGAGAGAGAGCAAGAGAGAGAGAGCAAGAGAGAAAGAAAGAAAGAGAAAGAGAAAGATAGGGAGGGAAGGTGGGAGAGAGAAAGACATAGAAGGAGGTAGGGAGGGAGAGAGAAAGAGAGCAAATAGAGGAAAGAAGGGAGAGAAAAAGAAAGGGATGGAGAGAGAGGGAAAAAAAGGGGAAGGGAGAGAAAGAGGGAGGGAGAGAGAAATAGAGCGAAAGGGAGGAAGAGAGAGAGAGATAATTTTTTTGTCCAAACTTTTTTTAGCTGCCCCCCTCCCCTCAATGTGCCCCATGGTTTTGTAAATCTAAAAAATGTGGCTCAAAAAAGGTTGAAAATCACTGGCTTAATGATGGTGAGTTACCTTTCACCTAGTAAGTGCCCTCTAGCTGCATTGAACTGCAAGAGTCACCATCCTCGGTCAGCATGGCCAATGACCTAGAAAGAGAGAGAGAGGGAAAAGTTCAATAATTTATGTCTGGATTAGCATCTGCTTGATGGTTACATAATGCAAACTTAATTGAATGACCATGCATACAGTTGGAGGAAGCATCTGTGTTTTTTCAAGTGTTAATGAAGTACTGCTTGCAATATTCTTTTAGCTCTGGTTGGCTGGTGGCAGTTGGCTTCTAAGGTGACCTGGAAAGCTACAGGCCTCCCATTTCTATCATAAAGATTGAAAACATGAAACAGTGTTGACTTTGGCAAACACAAACGTGAATCACTGCAAGACTCGAACTCTAAACACGAATAACATAATATACATTGAACTGAGGTAAAATGAGGAGATAGGAACAATTTATTTTACGCATACCACACACAAATGAATTTTAAAAAGACAACAAGGATTAAATTAGCTTGGCAAGCTTAAGAAATTAAAAGCAACATTATGGATGTGGGGTTTTTTTTAGAACTGAAAGAATTTGGGGAAGAAGAAAAACAATCATGAATAAACAAAAATAGAATGACGTTCTAAAAGGGGCACTTTTGTATTCTGTCGAGGTCTCTGGTAGAATCCTCCCGAAAATTCACAGACACAAATTTCAGACACACACACGTTTGAAAATTCAAAACAATGTTCTTTATACCGAAAATTCAAATAAACTAAGCACCCTTTTTGTATAGCAAAGAGAGCACTTGTCTCCAAACAAATTGGTAATTTGCACAAGTCCCTTATCAGTTCTGTGATACTTAGCTTGCAGCTGTGAGGCAATCCATAGTCCTTCTTCTTTCCCAAAGTGAAACACACTTTGCTCTGGTTTAAAGCGGGGGGGAAATCAGCACACAAAGGTCAAAGTCAGCAAGGCAGCCAGAAAACACAACGATCAGATAATCCTCCACAATGGTCAAACGCACAGGCTGCTATTTATAGCATCCTCACTAATTACCACAGTCCCACCCAACCACAGGTGGCCTCATTTTCTTTGATAATAATCTCTCAGTTGTTGCTGCCTATGCATCGCTCTCCGCATGCGTGGCTGTATCATTAACTCTTGTTCGGAATCCAAGAGGTGCTAGATAATTGACCTCCTTCTGAGCTGTCTGCCACAGTCTCCTCCTTCCTGTCACTCTTGTCTTCTTGGTCAGAGGAGCCTTCATCAGCAGATTCCACCAGGAGCAAAACAGGCCTGCAGCATGTGGATGTCTCCCCCACATTCACAGTCCTTGGGGCAAGAGCTGGGCCAGAGCGAACCACAACATTTTGTAAATTTGAACTGTCTTTTATCTAAGGGACTAATTAGAAAAAAGTAAGTTTGTCTTGAACCAAGATCAACCCTGTATTTTTCTTGACAACCACAGAAAAGTGGTTTGTCTTCTTCCAGAATGTTTTCTTGACTTCTCAGCCTGACCTACAGCCTTGGGCCTTCCTAGTGATCTCTCATACAAGTACTAACCAGATCCATTTTGAAATAAGATTAGCTAGGGTCATCACTCAAATTTTTCATTAGTTAGGCAATAAACGTGCACAGATGCACATTTAAAAACAATTGCTATGTTTTATAATGTGACAGGTTGTTTTTTTTAAATGTAATACTCCTGATCATTTTGGGAAAGAAGGGACGAGTCTGAATAGATGAACGTAAAGCTTTTGATACGTCTCCCAATTGATCTTCATGCTGAAACTGGCCTTGAAATGCTTTCATGCAGAAAATTGTTCTCTGACAGCCTTTTATAGAGAAAACAATAATACAGTGATACCTTGTCTTACAAACAACTCGTGACACAAACTTTTTGAGATACAAACCCGGGGTTTAAGATTTTTTTGCCTCTTCTTCCAAACTATTTTCATCTTACAAACCCAAGCCGCCGTCACTGGGATGCCCCACCTCCGAACTTCTGTTGCCAGTGAAGCACCCGTTTTTGCGCTGCTGAGATTCCCCTGAGGCTCCCCTCCATGGGAAAAACCACCTCAGGACTTCTGTGTTTTTGCGATGCTGCAGGGGAATCCCAGCAGCGCAAAAACGGGCACTTCGCTGGCAACGGAAGTCCAGAGGTGGGGTTTCCCAGTGAGGGGAGCCTCAGCGAAATCGCAGCATCACAAAAACAGGGAAATCCGGAGGTGGGGTTTCGAGGACTTCCGTGTTTTTACGATGCTGCAATTTCGCTGAGGCTCCCCTCACTGGGAAACCCCACTTCCGGACTTCCGTTGCCAACGAAGCACCTGTTTTTGCGCTGCTGGGATTCCCCTGCTGGGATTCTCCTGCAACATCACAAAAACACAGAAGTCTGGAGGTGGGGTTTCCCATGGAGGGGAGCCTCAGGGGAATCCCAGCAGTGCAAAAATGGGCACTTCAGCTGGCAAAAGAGGTGAGTTTTGGGCTTGCAGGCATTAATCGCTTTTCCATTGATTCCTATGGGAAACATTGTTTCGTCTTACAAACTTTTCACCTTACAAACCTCGTCCCAGAACCAATTAAGTTTATAAAACGAGGTATCACTGTATATACTCATGCTCATCAAAGATCACTTGGTCATATTCTTTTGGCTACACATTGTTGAAAATCCATTGTGTTTACTGCCCTAAAGTTTCCCGATTTCTAATCAGATTTGGCTCTGTACTTTTAATAACACTAGGCTGAATTAAAGTATGCCTTAAGAAAAGTAAACAAAGATTCCAAAATGCCAAATTTCCAAGCATTCAATAAATCCTCCAATCATGCTCCATTTTTGTAATAATGAATGAAGATATTAGTGTCATCAATGAGTTTAACTTAGAACAGTTCGATATCTGGAAGAACTGTCGCCCGTAACAAGATTTGGACTTTATCTGCCAAAACTTTGATTACTCCTGTTTGTACCTCTTTCCCTTTTTCCAAATCAACATTGTTACATTGGTATACAGGAGTTTCTTTTAGAATGCTACTCTGAATTGTGCAAATCCTATTCTTTCTATTCTGAAATAGGAATTTGAAAAGAGATTATATAGTATGGACCTGCAATAATTAGATTAACTCTGTTTTCTCAGACAAACATTTTCCACGACATGCACCTGATCTTTGAGACAGGAATCTACTGGTAGTTATTACTGGAAGCCTTTACTTCCTTCAAAATATATCTATTCTTAGGGCATGCCATGTACATTTTGATTCTGGCTTTTAGAGCATTAAAAATCATATCCCTGTCTAGATAGACAACTTTCTATGTTCTTTTCAACTGCGGCAGGTTTCTTGTTTATCTTTCTGAATATACACCCACAATCTAGCCATTTTGTCCAGGAAGCCTGCACTGAAGTTATGATTTTTACTATCAATTGTCATTTCAAGAACTGAGTAACAGTCTATCATTGTTCAATTCAATTATTAAAAAGGTCTCACTTTCAACATTAAAAACAGTCAGACTTCTTCATACTTCACACTTTATTCTCTTCATCAAATGTTTGTGTAGTTGGTAGTATGTTTTAGGAGGATAACACAATCTCTTCCCCCCCCCTCTCTCTCTCTCACACACAAAACACACACACACACACATGCACACACTCATATACACATGTAAGTACACAAACAGAGAGACATAGAGATAGTCCTTCTAAGGAAAGTTTAAAACTATTTAAAAGTTTTGTTTTCTTTTTTCCTCAGAAATGATTTCTCAAAGAGGTGTGAATCAATGTACAGTGGTACCTCTACTTATGAACTTAATTCGTTCCGTGACCAGGTTCTTAAGTATAAAAGTTTGTAAGTAGAAGCAATTTTTCCCATAGGAATCAACATAAAAGCAAATAATGGGTGCAATTGGGGAGACCACAGGGAGGGTGAAGGCCCTTTTGCCTCCCAGGAGATTCCTAGAGAGGCCCCACGGAGGATTCTCCCTGCCTTTTCCCGGTTACAGTTTTGGAGGCTCAGTTTTGTAAGTGGAAAATCTACCCGTAACAGAATACCCTATGAAATTAGACTTACAATCCTGGGTCTAGAAAGCTTAGAACTAAGATGTCACAAACATGATCTAAGTATTGCCCACAAGATCATATGCTGCAACGTCCTGCCTGTCAAAGACTACTTCAGCTTCAACCACAACAACACAAGAGCCCACAACAGATACAAGCTTAATATTAACCGCTCCAAACTTGTCTGTAAAAAATACGACTTTAGTAACCGAGTTGTCGAAGCGTGGAATTCACTACCGGACTCTGTAGTATCATCCCCTAACCCCCAACACGTTACCCTTAGACTATCCACGGTTGACCTCATCAAGTTCCTAAGAGATCAGTAAGGGATGTACATAAGTGCACCAGAGTGCCTACCGTCCCCTGTCCTATTGTCTCTCCTATATCTCATATATCTTCTCTTCTATACCTATATCTTTTCCTGCTATTCCCTCATAGTTATATTTTACTCCTTTATTTTCTCCTCTGTTCCCCCTTTAATACATTCTACCTGATTATATCCTCTATAACCCTCATTGTGTATCATTGTGTATTGGACAAAACAAACAAACAAACAAACAAACAAACAAGAGGCAAAAAAATCTTAAACACCCGGTTCTTATCTAGAAAAGTAGAGTTGTTCTTAGGTAGAAGTACCACTGTATTTAACTCAAATTTCTAACCTTTTAGAAATGCACAAGTTCTTTTCTGTTGCAAACCAAAAAAGCTCATACTTTCCTACATAATGTCATTGTCAATTACATATCCAATGCTAAAATTGCAAGAATAGAGCTGAAAACTGGGAATAGCAATCATCTGTTACTACTTCCAGAACTGCGCCAAACAAAAATGTGGTAAAATTCATGTGTTTAGTCTGGGATGAATTAGGAAGCAACCATTGGTGCCTGCTCTGAATACAAAGACTTAAAAGGTAGAAAGAAAAGAAGCACAAAGCACATCTGTTAATTTCTAATATTTTCAAATCTAAGTGTACCACATGTCTAAGATCCCCAAAATTATTACTTCATAACAACTGGAATGTCTAGAAAGGTTTGTTGGGTGTGTGTGTGAGAAAGAGGAGCCCAATAGTTGACATTGAAACCAAACATTTCCTGGAGCAAACTTCCTTCACAAAAGTCTGCTTTTACTTTTTGTGTTTAACAGGTTTTTAAACTGTATGAAAGGGAAATAAAACATAGATTGGTGAGTAAAGGTTCATCTGGATATCATAAAATCATTGCAATGAGATTGGAACTTGTATTAAGAATCCATTTGAACAAAACCAGAGAAAATTAACAATGACTATTCCATCTCTAGAGGTTGGTTGGCCAACATAGGTGGGAAGAGACTATGGTGCATCTTGAAAGCAATTTAAAGGTGTCTTACAAAGACTAAATGGGGACATACTTTGTGAAGAGGTAACCAAAAACAGGCCCTGTTTCTGATAAATCATGACACTCATTCAAATATTGTGAGACTACAACTTCCATCTGCTTAAACTTGACTAATAATCAAAGATGATGGGAATTTTATTATAACGCAATTGGAGGGCCAAAGGACTGGATGGTATAAATGTATCAGCTTATGGTTCATCCACAATTGACTCGATGGCCATAGAACAAAGCCTCCTTTATTAATAGTTGATTCTCTACTCGAGGCCCTTTTTTCAACACTGGCAGTTGCACCGTTTCGAGGCATTGTACTGCAAAGTAAAATAATAGATTGAGGATCTATAAGTAAATCAGAAGTTCAGGACTCATGTGAGAAAGGTAAGGAATGGAGGATTTTTCTGTAGGAGAAGCCATGCTGATCTACTACATTAATAATATTCCCAGATCAAAGTGTTCAGCTCCCAGAACCTGTCCTCAAATCTGTATTATTGTAATATGAAATTGAGGAAAATATAAAATAAACAGAGGGACAAAAAGCCTCATATGAACTGCCCAAATATTGGACCACTATTAACCTGCATCACCATCATATCCCCTAAAACTCTTGGAAGCCAGAACAAATACTCCCCCCTACCCACCCACTATGAAGCAATTAAATTAGCCCCAGTTCTGATATAGGGGGAATGGTGCAATTTTTTCTTGGTTGCTTGTGTTTCAAAATTCAGCTCATGCAAACAAAAAGAACATGATGGTACAAATGAGCACACTGAATGAGGAAGGAGTGAACAAGGTACAAGAAGTGGTATTTATGCTTAGTTAATTAAGAGCTTGAGCTTGTAAACACTTTCCTGCCCGGTAGCTTCTCGCTGTACATGGAGGTCTGCAACTTCCTTCCTGCAGGGTGCTCCTACAAATAGAGGTTGAAGGGAGCGTCATGTAAGACAAGGTTTAATTATGTTTATTCAATAAGCCACAATTGCCTAGATATGCATAACATGATGAGCATGGTATTCTAATTGACCCCAGAGGTGGTATTCATTTACCTTCTGTACAGGTTCGAAAATGTGTGCACTCTACCAGTTCGTCCGAATTGGCCCAAACCGGTTGAATGTCATCTCTATTTGGTCAAGGTGCTAAACCGAAATCAAACAAGCCACATAATCACTTAGCATAATGTAAAGCAGCCTAATTCACTGCTCGTTTGCCAGAGTTTGATCCTGATTGGCTCAAGATTGACTGAGCCTTCCATCCTTCTAAGGTCGGTAAAATGAGGACCCAGATTCCTGAAGGCAATATGCTGACCAGGGGTGGATTCCTGCTGGTTCGGACCAGATCGAACTGAAATGTTAGGGACTCGCTAGTGAATAGTGATGGGCGAACCCAACGGTGTTCGGGTTCGGCAAGTTCGGACGAACTTTACGCAAAATTCAGCCGAACCTGAACCGAACCCGAACGGGGAATCCCACCAAGAGATTACGGGACGGAGCTTTGACGTCACATATACCGGCAGGTTGCTAAGGACGCCAAGGTGATCACTTCCTGGATTCCATGGAATCCAGGAAGTGATCACCTTGGCGTCCTTAGCAACCTGCCGGTGACGTCAAGGGTCCGCCGCCGGAGTCTCTTTGTGGGAGGGATTCCCCAGCTCCTTCAAAGGGAGGTCTTCATGTAAAAATAAACATTGTTATTTTTACGAAAAAGGATGCTGCAGTGGCGCTGCAAGCAAGGGCAGTCCTTTCACATAAAAATAAACATAAGGACGCCAAGGTGATCACTTCCTGGATTCCATGGAATCCAGGAAATGATCACCTTAGCGTCCTTAGCAACCTGCCGGGGACGTCAAAGCTCTGAACGCCGAACTTTGCCCGAAGTTTCAAAAAATTTCGGGTTTGTGTTCGGCATACCGAACACCACAAAATTCAGTACGGACCCGAATTGTGCGGGTTCGGTTCGCCCATCACTACTGGTGAAGCAATTTGGATCCGGATCCGGTTCTATTTGTGTCAGTCTGTACATACCACCATCTTTTTTTTGTAATTTTCAGTGATTTTTTTTCATTGTTTTTTTCATTGTTTGTATGGCTTCTCCTCATACTCTGCTGTGAAAAAGCCCCTCCTGTCCACCCATGGGTTCATACCGACCTTTATTTCTTTATCCAAAGCCAGCTGAGCAGCTCCTCAGCTGTGTTTTGGGCTGGAACCAACTTCTGAGCATGCGCGAAAGTGAAATTTCAGGAAGGGAAGCACACGCACGAAACATCACGATCCGCACCAGTAGTGAAGGTAAGTGGAACCCACTCCTGTTGCGAACTCTGTAAGCTGCTTAAATAGGGCTGCAAAGCACGATGAAGTGGTACATAAATCAAAGTGCTATTGCTGTTGCTGCAGCTGGAAAACGTAGAAAAAGGGCCAGTTTGAGGTAAGAAATACTTTACCCCCAAACTGTACTCAGTTAACCATTGCAGGACTTGGAAATGAAGAGAGATTATTGCCAATTGCTAGCATTCTTTGATCGCTCCTCAGCTCTACCAGCATAACATAATTCCCTGACCTGAACAAGTGACAGTAATAGACAGAGGTGGGCTGCTAAGGTGGAACGGTGACATGTGCTCGTCCCCGTGGCTCTGAGTGCTAGCGGAGTCCAGCACAATTCTGCTACTGCACCTGGGCAGGTAGCAAAATCACGATTCATGGATGCCAAGTGTATCGGTGGTTATTGAAACGGATGTCCATGTGCTGCCTCTATGTTGGTTGAGGCAGGCAGGATTCCCTTGAGTACCGTTTGTTGCGGGTCAGGGGAAAGGGAGGGTCTTGCCTTCCCTTTCTGCTCAACCACTTCAGCTTCAACCACAACACAAGAGCACACAACTGATTTAAACTTAATATTAACCGCTCCAAACTTGACTGTAAAAAATATGACTTCAGTAACCGAGTTGTCGAAGTGTGGAACTCATTACCGGACTCCATAGTGTCATCCCCAAACCCCCAACACTTTACCCTTAGATTATCTACGGCTGACCTATCCAGATTCCTAAGAGGTCAGTAAGGGGCGAGTACAAGTGCACTAGAGTGCCTTCCGTCCCCTGTCCTATTGCTCTCCTATATCTCCTATACCTTTCTTCTATTCCTATATCTCTTCTTCTATTCTTTCATTGATATGTTCTATTACTATATCTTCTTTTCTATTATTTCTTAGATATATTTTACTATGAGTATCTCCTCTATAACCTTCATCATGTATTTTACTATGTGTATATAGATATATACCCACTAAAACCCTCATTGTGTATTGGACAAAATAAATAAATAAAATAAATAAGATCCCCATGGACAATTGGTGGGCTACTGTGTGACACAGAATGCTGGACTCGATGGGCTTTGGCCTGATTCAGCATGCTCTTCTTATGTTCTTATTAGCATAGGTGCAGTTATATAATTGCGCTGGACTCCGCTAACACTCAGAGCCACGGGGGCAAACACACATCACTGTTCCACCTTAGCAGCCCACCTTTGGTAATAGCTACCAGAAAAATGACCTAATTTAATTAGGTTGCTCTCTTAGTCTGGTTGGTTGTGTAGAAGCAGCTGAGTAATCAGGCAACAGTCACAGACCTAATGAAAAAATAGTTCATTTAGAGCAGCTGGTGGTATCTTGGTCAATGTTTCCAGGTCTTAGAACAGAATCTATGAAGCTGATAAAGAAGCCTACACTAACATAAATGAAATAGATTGCTGAAGCTTCAGTGTTGCTGTGCAAGTTGGAAGAACTATAATATATTCTGTAAATGAAATTCTAGATTTGGTTTTATCAAAAAAGCCAACACTGCCAACACAGTACTAGGCTGCATAAACAGAGAGATAGAATCAAGATCATGTCAAGTGTTAGTACCATCTTATAATGCCTTGGTAAGGCCACACTTGGAATACTGCATTCAGTTTTGGTCGCCATGATGCAAAAAGGATGTTGAGACTCTAGAAAGAGTGCAGAGTGTTGGGTATTTTGGTTACTATTAATATTATTAGTATTAGCAGAGTTCAGATGGCTTAATTTGCAGCGGATTTAGCATGGCAAGAAATCAACACGTGGCTCAGAATCCCATTTGTTAGCAATGAATGGTCACTCCTTCATAAAGATGAAAAGTACAGTCTTTACTTACAATTCTGTTGATTCATGCAATTACAGATTGCAGGCAGATAAGCTTATATTCCAGTCCATGTAAATAACTTCTGGATGGTGCAATGTGTGAGGATGGCTTTGGATTTCATCTCACACATGTGTCCTCAGCCAAGGACAATGGAGCACACAGGAGGTAGAAGGAAGTGGAAAGAAGGGTCATCAGGGCCAAAAGAGGATCTACCCTGCAGAAGTTTATATAGTCTGTAGAGTACCTGTCCCTTTTGGTCATCAAAAAGTGACACGCTGGTCAGTTAATTGCGACCTGACCATAGAGATGTGTTTACAAGACAGTGCAAGCATGTAGAGTGGTGAAACCCAACACAGAGAAGAGGAACAAATATGGTTAGGGGACTGGAGGCTAAAACATATGAAGAACAGTTGCAGGAAGTGAGTATATAAAGTTTAATGAAAAGAAGGATTAGGGCAGGGGTGAGCTACTGCCTGGACCGGGGGGACGGACGCAGTGAATAGTGAAAATGGAGCTCCATCCCAGAACACCCAATTTGCACTGAAAGATGTTGAAGTAAAATGCAGGGCATCCTGCATAAGGCACACCCATAGTGTGGTAGTAAAAATTTTGGTAGCCTTGGATTAGGGGAGACATAGTAACAGCATTCCAACATCTCAGGGGCTGCCACAAAGATGAGGGAGTCCAGCTATTCTCCAAAGTACCTGAGTGTAGGACAAGAAGCAATAGGTGGAAACAAATCAAGGACAGAAGCAACTTAGCAATAAGGAGAAATTTCCTGACAGTTAGAACACTTAATCAGTGGAACAGTTTGCCTCCAGAAGTTGTGAATACTGCAAGTTTTAAAGAAGATGTTGGATAATCATTTGTCTGAAATAGTGTAGGGTTTCCTGCCTAAGTAGGGGTTGGAATAGAAGACCTCCAAGGTCCCTTCCAACTATTCTCTTCTCTTCTCTTCCCCCCCCTCCCCTCTCCTCTTCTCATCTATTCTATTCTATTCTATTCTATTCTATTCTATTCTAAATACATACAATCAAATACAGACACAGATGAAACAATACAGTTAGCAATTTAAAAACCCTGGATTTTAAGCAAAGTGGAAAAACACTAACTCAATTCCTTCAGGTTATCTTACAGATGATAATTTTTCTACTACTACTACAACTGCTGCTGCTGCTAGCTGTTGGAAACCTGGATGATTTGGCAAGATATAAATTTAATTCATAATAACTCTGGGAAGCCCCAGTCCTTTTCTTCCCACTCAACCATACTGCTTGATCAGCTTGTAATTCTGGAAAGTTGACAAGACTCAAATGTTGAACATCGGGAGGCCATGAGTTGCCCACTTATCAAGTAAGCCAAGTTACAGTCCAGACTCAGCATGCATCAAGTGATGCCCAGCTAAGCAGAATTGAAATTCAACCACAAGCTGATGGGGAACAGAATCATTTCCTGATAATTTTGGTGGAAGCCAAACAATGTTATGTATCATTGGAAAAGGTTAGTACACGCGAAAGCAAAATAACAACAAATAAACTCCCTTTTTCAAAGAGCATCCCCAATATTGGAAACGGACTCTGCCTAGTTGCCCAATATTATGACAACACTGTACTTTTTACTGTAGACCTTGGAAAGGGATATACTATTTTTTTTAAAGTGTGGGGGCTGTTTTGAAATTTGTTGAAATTTGTTGCCTCCCCTCTGAATTAAATGGATTAATGATCTGACTCAGTATTAGGCTGATAGTAGGCGACAGTACAGTTTTACCACCCACAAAAATTCCCACTCAGGTCAAATACTTACAATAATGACATAATGAGATGTAATTTTTCCTCCAACTGCAGGAAGATTCACAGTCTTTTAGTCATTTAACACAAATGTAAAAGAGAAAAAATAGTGTTTCGTTATAAGGATTTTGTCCCTGAAACTGGTCTTGTTGATCGTCCCAAGAATACCATCTAGTGAACGAAAACTAAACTGCAGAATCCTACATGTTCTTCAATAGGACTTATTTCTTTCCTAGAAATGAACTATTACACTTTAAATGTGTATGCAGGGGAGCATGGCACAACCCGGAATTAAGGGGAAATACTTTATTTTATTTATCAGAAGTGATAAAGTAGGGTTCTGAGAGACTAGATGGACGGCAACTAACGAATAAAGCTGAGATCGACATTCACAAATCACTACAGTCTGATGAGACAAAGAGAAGAGAAGCAGATGTAAAGTAGCTGAGCCTGTGCAGAACAAAACAGAAATATTTTGTTGAGAAAAAAAACCCCACACCGCTAAATAGAAACATAGAAACATAGAAGACTGACGGCAGAAAAAGACCTCATGGTCCATCTAGTCTGCCCTTATACTATTTCCTGTATTTTATCTTACAATGGATATATGTTTATCCCAGGCATGTTTAAATTCAGTTACTGTGGATTTACCAACCACGTCTGCTGGAAGTTTGTTCCAAGGATCTACTACTCTTTCAGTAAAATAATATTTTCTCATGTTGCTTTTGATCTTTCCCCCAACTAACTTCAGATTGTGTCCCCTTGTTCTTGTGTTCACTTTCCTATTAAAAACACTTCCCTCCTGGACCTTATTTAACCCTTTAACATATTTAAACGTTTCAGTCATGCCCCCCCTTTTCCTTCTGTCCTCCAGACTATACAGATTGAGTTCATTAAGTCTTTCCTGATACGTTTTATGCTTAAGACCTTCCGCCATTCTTGTAGCCCGTCTTTGGACCCGTTCAAATATATTTCTTCCCTTCCAATTTTACCGTACTAATTCCCATTCTTTCTGTGTTTCCTAGGCTCTGCCAATCTTTCTCTAACCTAAAATGCTGACCACAAAACAACTCTTCTGCTCCACCTTCACAAATTACACCCCCTATCTCAGAAGTAGCTGGCTGGAGAATTCTAGGAGTTGAAGTCTACAAGTTTTAAAGTTGCCAAGGTTGAAGACATCTCCTCTAAAGCTCTTGGGAGCCAGAAGAAATACTTCCTCCCACCCCAATACACAGCAATTAAATTAGCCCAAACCCTGATATAGGGGGAATGATGCAATTTATCTTGGCTGCTTGTGTTTCAAAATTCAGCTCATGCAAACAAAAAGAACATTATGGTAAAATGAACACATTGAATGAGGAAGGAATGAACAAGGTCCAGGAGGGTGGTATTTATGCTTAGTTAATTAAGAGCTTGTGCTTGTGAATGCTTTCCTGCCCAGAAGCTTGTTACTGTCCATGGAGGTCTGCAATTTCCTTCCTCCAGGCTGCTACTACAAACAGTGGGGATGGATAGGTGGTATTTGTTCTGGCTTCCAAGAGCTTTAGAGATAGGACAGGGGACCCCAAACTTGGCAACTTTAAGACTTGTGGACTTCAACTCCCAAAAGCATAGCTGGCTGGAGAATTCTGGGAGTCAGGTTTGAAGACCTCTGCTCTAAAACTCTTGAAAGCCAGAATATATACTTTTTAAAAAATAAATAAAGAAATAAATAAGTATTTGCTCTGGCTTCCAAGAGCTTTAGAGCAGAATCTTTAAAACTTGGAAACTTTAAAACTTTTGAACTTGGCAAATTTAAGACTTGTGGACTTCAATTTTTGAAGAGTGTTCAGAAATTTCAGATCGTGCAGAATGCAGCTGCGAGAGCAATCATGGGTTTTCCCAGATATGCCCATGTCACATCAACACTCCGCAGTCTGCATTGGTTGCCGATCAGTTTCCGGTCACAATTCAAAGTGTTGGTTATGACCTATAAAGCCCTTCATGGCATCGGACCAGAATACCTTCGGGACCGCCTTCTACTGCACAAATCCCAGCGACCGATTAGGTCCCACAGAGTTGTTTGTTTGTTTGTTTGTTTGTTTGTTTGTTTGTTCGTTCGTTCGTTCGTTCGTTCATTCATTCATTCATTCATTCATTCAAAAACACAATACATATAGAAGAAGTTGAAGAAGAAGTTGGCCTTCTCCAGGTTCCGTCGACAAAAAAATGCTGTCTGGCGGGACCCAGGGGAAGAGCCTTCTCTGTGGCGGCCCTGACCCTCTGGAATCAACTCCTCTCGGAGATCAGGACCGCCCCCACCCTCCTTGCCTTTCGCAAACTCCTAAAAACCCACCTTTGCCTCCAGGCATGGGGAAATTGATTCTCCTTGGCCGCTCCATTTTATGTATGGTTTGTTTGGGTTGCATGAATGTTTTTAATCAAGGGCTTTTAAACTGTTCTGCTTTTTTTTTTAATAATTAGATTTGTATTTTGTGTTCCTGCTTTGAGCCGCTCTGAGTCTTTGGAGAGGGGCAGCATACAAATCTAATAAATGAATGAATGAATGAATGAATGAATGAATGAATGAATGAATGAATGAACGAACGAACGGACGGACGGACGGACGGACGGACGGACGAACAAACAAACAAACAAACAAACTCCCAGAATTCTGGGAGTTGAAGTCCACAAGTCTTAAATTTGCCACGTTTCTACCTCATTTTCACCGGAGAGGGGACAGCAGCTCTGATTTACGTAAACATATCCCAGCCAGACAGCCACTCTGTGCTATTCACTATGTGCTTCTAAGTAGCTCTCACAAACTTAATTGCAAACATAAGGTTCAATGTTAAAAACAATTAAAACTGCAGAAACAGTATTTAATAACTTTATGTCACTATCAAAGCCTCCATAACGGTAAGAACAAGGAAGAATGTTAGCAGAAAATATTACCCGAGGTTTGCATATATTCTTTTCCGCATGCATGCTAAAACTGAACCAACGTCAGCAACAGCAGATCATCTAATCACACACTTGGGAGAAAATCTATGTGGCAAAAGAGGCTGCAGGCATTCATTTTTATGTGCTAAGCAAAATCTAACTGAACTCTTTCCATGGGCTGGAAAACCAGAGGCTTTGGGCTGGTCCCAGAGAAAAAACAGGCCCACCGTAAAATCTTGAGCTGGTGCTTTTATTCTGGTTGAATGGCAGCCTCCTCGTGGCCACGTGAGAATGCACGGTCAGATACACAGAACCAGTAGAAAACTTTTGATTCCCCCCACCCTTTTTTTCCTTTCTGGGCTCTGGGTATCTTTCTTTCTTTCTTTCTTTCTTTCTTTCTTTCTTTCTTTCTTTCTTTCTTTCTTTCTTTCTTTCTGTATTTGTTTGTTTGTTTCTTTCTTTCTTTCTTTCTGTATTTGTTTGTTTGTTTGTTTGTTTGTTTGTTTGTTTGTTTATTTATTTATTTATTTATTGATTGATTGATTGATTGATTGATTGATTGATTGGATTTGTATGCCGACCCTCTCCGCAGACTCGGGGCGGCTAACAACAATGGTAAAAACAACATGTAACAATCCCATTTAATAAAACAACTAAAAACCCTAATTATAAAAACCAAACATACACACAAACATACCATGCATAACTTGTAATGGCCTAGGGGAAGAAATATCTTAACTCCCCCATGTCCGGCGACAAAGGTGGGTCTTGAGTAGTTTGCGAAAGACAAGGAGGGTGGGGGCCGTGCTAATCTCTGGGGGGGAGTTGATTCCAGAGGGCCGGGGCCGCCACAGAGAAGGCTCTTCCCCTGGGGCCTGCCAAACGACATTGTTTGGTCGACGAGACCCGGAGAAGGCCAACTCTGTGGGACCTTATCAGCCGCTGGGATTCGTGCGGTAGAAGGCAGTTCCGTTTTTCTTATTGCAGTAAATTAGGATGAATGTATATAATTTTAGAAGAAGTCTGCGTGCTTGCGTGTGTGTGTGTGTGTGTGTATACGCATGCATCTTATATAGTAGATAATTTATATTTTTGTGTGCTTGTGTGTAATATGTATGTTCATATAGGGCATATATACATAGAATTAAAGAGTGTATTTTTTTAATGTTCAGTAAGAGTAAATAGATAGGGAAATTGTATCTCTTTGAGGTGAGGAGAGGCCAGGCACCCTAACCCAAACCCTTGACATGAGTGACGTCAAGTTGGCCACCTTTAAACCAGTCACATGACATTTAAGTCACATGATTGTCAAGCCACTCCCACTTGGTCACATGGTCATCAAGCCACACCCACAGAATAAGCCACGCCCCCAGTGTGGTAATAAATTTTCTTTGCAGCCTTTCACTGACACCAATGCTTCCTCAACTCCAATCAATGCAGCCATGGCTGGCCCTCCCTGTGATATGTCTCCCTGACGATTTGCTCTGTGATTTCTCAATATCTCACAATACAGAAAGTCACATGCAGTTGTGGTCAGGTGCAAGGCCAGAGCAGAACATCTAAAGAATTTTCATTTGTCTCGTGGGCTGCTGAGTTCCAGGTGTAAGCCATACAGCACAGTGATAAGGAAGGATTTTCAGGGCTTTTTATGGCATCTTCATTTGCCATTTCACAGGGAATGACAGTTTTGGTAAACTGATGGGCAGTTAGTTTTCTTATTTTACAGTTTGGGCTTGAAGATTACTCCCACTAAGGGGTTAAATGCTCCTGGTTTGCTTATGCCTGTCGGTCATAGGAGAGCTGGTCGTGAAGGGAGCATGAGGCCGGGACACCGCCATTTGGGTTCTATTCTATTCTATTCTATTCTATTTATTAGATTTGTATGCCGCCCTTTTCCGAAAATTCGGGGCGGCTCACAAAATACAATATAAAACAATGCGTACAACAAATCCAATTAATTAAAACTACAAGCTAAAATTTTACCCTCTGTGTATGTGCAAAGATTTCTGTGCACACGTAGAGGGTAAAAGTGACAGAAATAGAGATAAATTACAGCCGGCGTGGACCATAATAAATCGTTTCTGAGAGTCGATGGATTAAAGGAGAGAATCTGCTTTCAAACGAAGTTACTTTTATTACGAAAAAAATAAGTAATGCCTGTTGGAGGCATCTGAGATGCGTGCGACATCATTGAAAGTTAACAGAGAATGTAACAAAGGAATATGGAGGATCTCAACAAGAAGGAAATGATGCATGTATGAGTGGCAGGATTTTACATCATAATGGGTGGAGCTAATACAACACACACACTCTTAACTATTTAATTACTGAATAAATCTGAATGTCTCAGAATGTCTCTGGGGCTGTCAATACTCAGTGTGACAAAAAGAACCCAAATGGCGGCATCCGGGCAGGTGGGCGGAGTCTCATGTTCCCTTCAGGAACAGCTGTCCAATGGCTGACAAGCCAACCAGGAGCATTTCACTCCTGCTCCCACTGCATGCAAACACTGCTTCATATAATCTTCATTATTTGAAAGTACAGTGGCACCTCTACTTAGGAACTTAATTCGTTCCGTGACCAGGTTCTTAAGTAGAAAAGTTTGTAAGTTGAAGCAATTTTTCCCATAGGAATCAATTTAAAAGCAAATAATGCATGCAAACCCATTAGGAAATAAAGAAAAGCTTGGAATTTGGGTGGGAGGAGGAGGAGGAGGAAGAAGAAGAGGAGGAGGACAGTCGCTGCCCAGAGCGAAGGGAGCATTTCTTTTCTCTGGGCGCTGGCAGAGGTTTATTCCCTCTCCAAGCACCCAGAGAAAGGAAAATGCTTTGTTCGCTCTAGACTGCCAAAGCCTCCTTAAGCGCCACCGAAAGGCTTTCTGGCAGCCCAGAAAAACCCAAAATGGACAGGATTAAAGGGGGAATGGCAGGAAATTGGCTGGTCCTTCGTGCCGCTCTCAAATTTCCTGGAAAAGTTTTCTGGACTCAGGTTCTTAAGTAGAAAATGGTTCTTAAGAAGAGGCAAAAAAATCTTGAACACCCGGTTCTTATCTAGAAAAGTTCTTAAGTAGAGGCGTTCTTAAGTAGAGGTACCACTGTACATTGGACTTGTTCTTTAACTTTCCTCTGAATAAAATTTAAAAATATACCAAAAATAAAAAAGAAAGTTCACTGGGTTTAGGCTTAAGGAAGAACACTCTCACAACTGCTTCATCTCAGTTATTTATTCCTTGTTTTGTTCTTTAGGGCCTGGTAAATAAAAGTCATTCTAGCAGGGATGCAAAACTAAATAAATTTTCACAAGGTGTGTGCTATACATGGTTTTTTTCCCCCCCAATTCTGCAAGAAGGAAATTTTAATACGGGTGATATCTGAAATTGCTAGATCTTCCTAGTTAGGATTTCATATTTCCTCTCATGCTGAACTCTCAGTAGGGATAGAAACATTTTGTACTCCGTGCCTTCAAGAACAATAAACAATGGAAGAAATTCCACTTAAACAGATATACATTCCTCACTGTAAAACAATAGAAGCTCAGTGCTTCTAAGTGAATCTCATTTTTTCCTACACTAGTTGGGCTACAAGTGCTTTATAAACTCTTACGAACCCCCCTCTCAGGAGTTATCATTTTTGACACTTCGGAAGTGCTTTGAAGCAATACACAATCACTTAATTTTCTACTGACTTCAGATTACAGAAGAAAAAAGGTTATGGATAAAGGCAGGGGTAGGTTCCTCCCGGTTTGGACCAGATCATCCAAACTGGTAACGACCCGCTGGTGATGTCACTGAAAAGCATCAGTTGGTACCAGTCCGTGAATGCCGCTATCTTTTGGGGGGGGGGAGTTTTTGCAATTTCTTTACTGTTTTGAAGGTTTTTCCTGCTCTGTTTATTATTATTATTATTATTATTATTATTATTATTATTATTATTATTATTTATTAGATTTGTATGCCACCCCTCTCCGAAGACTCGGGGCGGCTCACAACAATGATAAAAAACAGTATTATAATGAAACAAATCTAATATTAAAAAGAAATATATAAAACCCTATCATATTAAAACCAGACAACACATACATACCAAACATAAAATATAAAGAGCCTGGGGGAGAGATGTCTCAACTCCCCCATGCCTGGCAATATAGGCGGGTCTTGAGTAGTTTACGAAAGATAAGGAGGGTGGGGGCAGTTCTAATCTCCGGGGGGAGTTGATTCCAGAGGGCCGGGGCTGTCACAGAGAAGACTCTTCCCCTGGGGCCCACCAGACATTGTTTAGTTGACAGGACCCAGAGAAGGCCAACTCTGTGGTACCTTATCGGTCGCTAGGATTTGTTCGGTAGCAGGCGGTTCCGGAGGTACTCTGGTCCAATGCCATGTAGGGCTTTAAAGGTCATAACCAACACTTTGAATTGTGACTGGAAACTGATCGGCAGCCAATGCAGGCCACGGAGTGTTGTAGAAACGTGGGCGAATCTGGGAAGCCCCACGATGGCTCTCGCAGCCGCGTTCTGCACAATCTGAAGTTTCCGAACACTTTTCAAAGGTAGCCCCATGTAGAGAGCGTTGCAGTAATCGAACCTTGAGGTGATGAGGGCATGAGTGACTGTGAGCAATGACTCCAGGTCCAAATAGGGCCGCAACTGGTGCACCAGGCAATCCTGGGCAAACGCCCTCCTCGCCACAGCTGAAAGATGATGTTCCAATGTCAGCTGTGGATTGAGGAGGACGCCCAAGTTGCGCACCCTCTCTGAGGGGGTCAGTAATCCCCCCCCAGGGTGATGGACGGACAGATGGAATTGTCCTTGGGAGACAAGACCCACAGCCACTCCGTCTTGCCTGGATTGAGTTTGAGTTTGTTGACACCCATCCAGGCCCCAACACCCTCCAGGCACCGGCATATCACTTCCACTGCTTCGTTGACTGGACATGGGGTGGAGATGTATAACTGGGTATCATCAGCATATTGATGATACCTCACCCCATGCCCTTGGATGATCTCGCCCAGCGGTTTCATGTAGATATTAAATAGCAGGGGGAAGAGGACCGACCCCTGAGGCACCCCTCAAGGGAGAGACCTAGAGGTCGACTCTGACCCCCCATTAACACTGACTGCGACCGACCAGAGAGGTAGGAGGAGAACCACTGGAGAACAGTGCCTCCCACTGTTGCTTTGTAAAAGGGCCCTCCCGCCCACCCCCGGGTTTAAACTGACCTTTATTCCTTCACCCAAAGCATAGCTGATCAGCTCCTCAGTGCCATGGAGTGGGCGCATGCAAAACATCGCGATCCGAACGGGTGCTGAAGGTAAGTGGAATCCACTCCCGGATAAAGGGAAAAGCAGAGCACCCAGAAATTCTGCAGAGCTCCAGTGTTTCAAGTGAAACAACTCTCCTTGCTAGGATTTTTCTTAAACCTCAGCAATGTTAGCAGCATTGATTTAACTCCACTCTTCGACACAACCAGCAACAGGCAAACAGGCAAATCAGTTATGAATTGTCTCAAAGACACAAAGAGGAAGGCTTCTAAAAATTATTTTCTTTTCCTTGTAACTCTACTACAAAAATTTACCCCTTGACTTACGAACTGCAAGATAGAGACAAATCAGACTTCTACACAGCATGGGATCGATGGTACAATTGGGTAAAACATTATAAATATGTAAAAAGTAAGGAAAATTAGTAAAATGAAATTTTTAAATATAACTTAATCCAAAAAGATCAATTACTAAATTACAGAGAAGAGGAATAGTAATATAACGACAGATGACAAATCAAATGATACAAAGAATAAACAACACCAAAATGGATTGAAATCTTTAAATAACATGTAACACAACTAGTCACAACATAGCTGCCAACAAATATGGTTGACAAATTTGTTATATACAGTACGTGGAAGATTTAGATGGTAACGTTAAATATGTAAGGAGATTAGCATGATTGCTGAAAGGATTCACTCACAGAGAAAATAGAAATTGTATTACTATACCTTCTTTTCTATTATTTCTTAGATATATTTTACTATGAGTATCTCCTCTATAACCTTCATCATGTATTTTACTATGTGTATATAGATACATGCCCACTAAAACCCTCATTGTGTATTGGACAAAATAAATAAATAAAATAAAATAAATAAATTTTGAAGACACAAATAATAATATACTTTAGACATTTACTAATACAGTATATGGACTAAATTGGTTGCCGATCAACTTCCGGTCACAATTCAAAGTGTTGGTTATGACCTTTAAAGCCCTTCATGGCACTGGACCAGAATATCTCCGAGACCGCCTGCTGCCGCACGAATCCCAGCGACCGATTAGGTCCCACAGAGTGGGCCTTCTCCGGGTCCCGTCAACTAAACAATGTCGGTTGGCGGGCCCCAGGGGAAGAGCCTTCTCTGTGGCGGCCCCGACCCTCTGGAACCAACTCCCCACGGAGATTAGAACTGCCCCTACTCTCCTTGCCTTTCGTAAGCTCCTTAAGACCCACCTGTGCCGTCAGGCATGGGGGAACTGAGACATCTCCCCCGGGCATATACAATTTATGAATGGTATGTGTGTATGTATGTGTGTTTAGAAAATGGGGTTTTTAAAATGTTTTTAGTAGAAATTTAGATTTGTTATAAATTGTTTTTCACTTTGTTGTGAGCCGCCCCGAGTCTGCGGAGAGGGGCGGCATACAAATCTAAATAAATAAATAAATAAGTAAGTAAGTAAGTAAGTAAGTAAGTAAGTAAGTAAGTAAGTAAGCAAGCAAGCAAGCAAGTAAATAAATAAATAAATAAATAAATTGCTATGAACAAATTCTATGTAATGAAAACACTTTAAATTGTTTCCTTAGTAACCTTTTTATGATATTTACCATTTACATTACACTATGGAAATTGTATTGTTTTTTTTCCTTTATTGTTTTGTTTGTATTGTTTTTGTTTGTTCTGTTCTGTTTGATTTCTTTTCTCTTTTATTTTTAATATATATTCAATAAAGATTTTTTTAAAGAAAAAATGAACCCCTTACAATCTCAACTAATCAGTGTCCTATAGCTTTCTATTGCTAAAGCCACTAAACAAGAGAATCTCTCTGTTCAGAAACAGTTTGCATAACAATTAATGGGTGGATGCTATCCTAATGGACTGAAGCCATGCTGAAAAGATACACTCTTTTACTCTCTCATCATGCTCTTTTTAAAAACACACAAGCTACACAGAAATATAATCACTATCTCATCTTCCCGTGGATCTTTCCTTAACTGTCCTCACTGCAACTTGTTTCATAACAGCTTGTGCTGACATCTTTTGTCCACACGGGGGCAGATAGCTGCTGGAATCTTTCCTGCTCGGTGACTGCCACTGCCTGCCTGACTATGAGGAACAACAAACAAGCTGTCCTGAAGCATTGCACATCCTTGCTTGTCCATGCATAACATGCACTTGTGCTACAACTGATGACTGTTCAACAAATCCTCTCACTCTCGCTCAGATACGCATGGCAGAAACAGATTTCCCTGTTCATTTTGCAGTGCTTCTCAAATAGTGGAGTGGGCCCCAGTGGGGGGTGCAGAGCGATGCCGGGGGTGGGGAGGGGGGCGCATGACCCCGGGGAATGTGCTTTTTTTTTGCTGCAGGGAGTAGGGGGTTTTTTGCACCAAACAATAGCACACAGCCCAGAGTCAGAGATATGAAGGGCATGTAACAAACCCTTAAGAGACACCATGGAAAAATATTTAACAGGGATGAAAAGAAAGGAGAAGAGAAGCGGAGATAAAGAGACAAATGTAAGTCTCCCGAAAGCTAAGACGAGGAAATATGATGAAGCGTATGTAGCGCTTGGCTTCACTGTGACTACGGTGGGAGATGAGGAAAGACTGGGATGTTTATTGGGTCTAAAAATGTTGGCAGCGAACAGCATGTAGCCAAATAAATTAAGGCGTCGCTTAAACATATTATACCCAAATCATGATAATTTTTTTCAGCAAAAACGTGCTGTATATTGCAAACAATTGTCCCAGTGAAGAGTGAGGGGGCGCACAAAATGTTTACTTTTTCATGGGGGGACGTAACAGAAAATAATTGAGAAACACTGATTTAATGTGTGCTGTATATTTCCTAAAAGCAAAGGACATTGAAATAACATAGAGCCCAGCCTCATCATAAAATTTAAAATACAAAATTATGGACATAAGTTGTGGCTAATGGTTGCAAAATACGATTTAGTTCATGCGTGTCACTTGTCCTCCTAACTAAGTAATGTTATTCCATAAGAAGTAGCTACATCTTAACTGTAAAAATATAGAATGGATATTAAAAGACAATATGATTAGCTGGTGCAGAAACAAACAAAGAGATAGATTTAAATACTTGGGAAAGGGTATGGACATATAATTGGAAAATAACAAAGTCAACTTCCTTGAAAGAAAACCAAATTAAGATGTTTTATAGATGGCACTTGCCACCAAATAAAATTTCAAAAATGTTTCAAACTAGATCACCTAACTGTTGGAAGTGCAAAACAGAAATAGGCACTTATTACCACACTTGGTGGACATGCTCAAAAGCAAAAGAATACTGGAATTTAATAGAAAAATGGTTAAGAGAAATAACACAGCAAGAAATTAAGAAAACACCAGAATTTTTTTATTAGGTATCTCAAATAACATATATAAACAAGACATATATTGCTTAATAGTTCATATATTAGTAGCAGCTAGGAAAATTTTTGCTCACAAATGGAAAGAAACAGAGATTCCAAAAGAAGCAGAAATACTTAAGAAAGTCTTAAAATGTGCAGAGCTCGACATGATGACGAGACAGTTAAATAATCAAGAAGACTCAGAATTTTATGATATCTGGCAGAAGGTATATATTTGGTGGGATAAAAAGAAAAAGAGATAAGCTTGCTGTTATATCACTTTGAAAATTTGAACCTAATAGTAAAAACATATTATATTGTGATTATCTATAATATAAATGTAATTTCTTTTTCTCTTGTCTTCTTTATTTTAGTGTGATTCAATTTACAAATTAAGAATTACTATATATATTCTTATAAACTTTTAGATGTGTTTTTATGTAGTGTCTTATAATAGAGACTTTTATATACAGTGATCCCTCGATTTTCGCGATCTCGATTATTGCGAAACGCTATATCGCGATTTTTCCCACCCGATGACGTCACTCTCTTCCTTCCTTTCTCATCTTTCTTTCTCTCTCTCTTTCTCTATCTTGCTTCTTCCTCTCTCACACTCTCTTCCTCCCTCTCTCATCTCTTTCTTTCCTTCTCTCTCTTTCTCTATCTCTCCCCCTCTTGCTGGCGGGCGGCGGGCGGCGGGCGGGCGGTGGGCGGGCGGGCGGGGGCATCAGCGAGGAAGACCCAGGGAAGGTTCCTTCGGCCGCCCAGCAGCTGATCTGCTCGGCAGCGCAGCGAAGAGCCGAATCGGGGTTTCCCCTTTGCGTGGGCGGCGGGGAAACCCCGATCTTCGTCTGCTCGCTGCTGCTGCGCTGCCGAGCAGATCAGCTGCTGGGCGGCCGAAGGAACCTTCCCTGGGTCTTCCCCGCCGCCCACGCAAACTCCACCATCTGCGCATGCGCGGCCATGAAAATAAAGGGCGCGCATGCGCAGATGGTGTTTTTACTTCCGCACCACTATATCGCGAAAAATCGATTATCGCGAGGGGTCTTGGAACGGAACCCTCGCGATACTCGAGGGATCACTGTATTTCATAGACGGTGTCAAACAACAATAAGATCTTTCTTCTTTTTGTATAATGAAGACTTCTATTTTGAGCAGAGCGACTGTAGCTCCACTAAATGTTATATGTTGTGTTTGTCATGTTTGTTTGAGAAAAATAATAAAAAATATTTTGTTTTTTAAAAAAGAAGTAGCTACATCTTGGTAGTGAAAATGTGCAATAAAATATCAAATCCATAAAATGGTTTAAAAAATTAAAGTTTACATAGTAGCCACTGGAGATTTATTTATTTATTTATTTATTTATTATTAGAGTTGAAAGGGACCTTACAGGTCATCAAGTTCAACCCCCTGCTATATATATACAGTGATACCTCGTCTTATGAACTTAATTGGTTCCAGGACGAGGTTTCTAACGTGAAAAGTTTGTAAGACGAAACAATGTTTCCCCTAGGAATCAATGGAAAAGTGATTAATGCGTGCAAGCCTAAAATTCACCCCTTTTGCCAGCCGAAGCACCCGTTTTTGCGGTGCTGGGATTCCCCTGAGGCTCCCCTCCATGGGAAACCCCACATCCAGACTTCTGTGTTTTTATGATGCTGCAGGGGAATCCCAGCAGGGAAATCCCAGCAGCAAAAAAATTGATGCTTCACTGGCAACTGAAGTCCGGAGGTAAGGTTTCCCACCGAGGGGAGCCTCAGCAAAATTGCAGCATTGCAAAAACACGGAAGTCCTCAAAATCCCACCTCCAGACCTCTGTGTTTTTGCTGGCAACAGAAGTCCGGAGGTGGGGCATCCCAGTGGCAGTGGCTTGGGTTTGTGAGGTGAAATAGTTTGGAAGAAGAGGCAAAAAAATCTTAAACCCCGGGTTTGTATCTCAAAAAGTTTGTATGACAAGGGGTTTGTAAGATGAGGTATCACTGTATATATATATATGTATATATACATATATACAGTATATGTAATTTTTTGTCATTTTCATTTTCAGCAATCAGCAAAATATATTTTACACACACACACACACTGGTTCTGTTGGGCTCTCTGGTAGACTCCTCCCAAAAATTCACAGGTACAAATTTCAGACACACACACGTTTGAAAATTCAAAACAATGTTCTTTATAATGAAAATTCACTTAAACCAAGCCCTCTTTTGGTATAGCAAAGACCACTTCTCTCCAAACAAACTGGTAATTTGTACAAGTCCCTTATCAGTTCTGTGATACTTAGTTTGCAGCTGTGAGGCAATTCACAGTCCTTCTTCTTTCACAAAGTGAAACACACTTTGCCCTGGTTTAGTTTCAAAGCGGGGAAAAATCAGCACACAAAAGGTCAAAGTCAGTAAAGCAGTCACGAAACACAACGATCAGATAATCCTCCACAATGGCCAAACCCACAGGCTGCTATTTATAGCAGCCTCACTAATTACCACAGCCCCACCCAACCACAGGTGGCCTCATTTTCTTTGATAATACTCTCTCAGTTGTTGTTGCCTATGCATCGCTCTCAGCATTAACTCTTGTTCTGAATCCAAGGAGGAGCTAGATAATTGATCTCCTTCTGAGCTGTCTGCCCCACTCTCCTCCTCCCTGTCACTCGTGTCTTCTTGGTCAGAGGAGCCTTCATCAGCAGATTCCACCAGGGACAAAACAGACCTGCAGCATGTGGATGTCTCCCCCACATCCACAGTCCTTGGGGCAGGAGCTGGGCCAGAGCTAACCACAACACACACACACACTTGCAGTAGTCTATTTGCATGTGGGTGGACCTGCCTGGAGACAGATAGAAGTGTCTCGGTTCCTAAGATCATCAGAAATATGTATTTTCTTATTTATTTATTTATTTATTATTTAGATTTGTATGCCGCCCCTCTCCGCAGACTCAGGGCGGCTTTAGGTTTTAGGTGACCTCTGTGCAGGGGTCGCTCGATCCCCAAAGGGGTCGAACCCACAGGGTGAGAACCGCTGGAATAGAAGTTCTCCAAGATCCCTTACAATTCTGTTACTTTGTTATAATTCATTTAACAACTGTGGCAAAAAAAAAAGTGCGTAAAATTGAGCACGACTGACTTAACCACCTTGCTTAACAATAGGAATTCTGGTTCTAACTGTGACCATAGGTCAAGGACTACCCGTACAGCTTAATGAGCTGGTAGAAAAGGGACAAAATACTCAGTCCTATTTTAAAAGATAACATCTCCTTCATGTTGAATTCAGTTCCTGGCAACGACACAAACACATTCAATTTCTTATTTGTAAAGAAAATAGGTTAAACAATTGCACAATAGGTAATAGTACTTCAGTTACATAATTACAACCACAGTGATTATTCAGCGAAATATTAATGCTTCCTGACTAATGTGTTTATAATAAAGCTAGTAAGGAATATTTGTCACGTTTCTAAAACATCAGAGATCCCTTAAATGGCAAAAAGACATAAGATGATGATTGTTAAGACTACAATGTTTTCCCTTATAGATGATTCTTCCTACTAGTATATAGTTCCATTCTTCTTTAATTAACAGATTGGAATTGTATAAAAATCATACTTAAGGGAAAGAAAGAAGCATGTATTTTCCTAGGAGTCTACAATAATGGAATCAACTCAAAAAAAAGACAGATGGAAAATATATATACAGTGATCCCTCGATTTTCGCGATCTCGAACTTCGCGAAATGCTATATCGCGATTTTTCCCACCCGATGACGTCACTCTCTTCCTTTCTCATCTTTCTTTCTCTCTCTCTTTCTCTATCTTGCTTCTTCCTCTCTCACACTCTCTTCCTCCCTCTCTCATCTCTTTCTTTCCTTCTCTCTCTTTCTCTATCTCTCCCCCTCTTGCTCTCGAGCGGCGGGCGGCGGGCGGGCGGGGTGAGCGGCGGGTGGGCAGCAGCGAGGAGCCGAAGATCGGGGTTTCCCCTTTGCGTGGGTGGCGGGGAAGACCCAGGGAAGGTTTCTTCGGCCGCCCAGCAGCTGATCTGCTCGGCAGCGCCGCAGCAGCGAGGAGCCGAAGATCGGGGTTTCCCCTTTGCGTGGGCGGCGGGGAAGACCCAGGGAAGGTTTCTTTGGCCGCCCAGCAGCTGATCTGCTCGGCAGCGCCGCAGCAGCGAGGAGCCGAAGATCGGGGTTTCCCCTTTGCGTGGGCGGCGGGGAAACCCCGATCTTCGGCTCCTCGCTGCTGTGGCGCTGCCGAGCAGATCAGCTGCTGGGTGGCCGAAGAAACCTTCCCTGGGTCTTCCCCGCCGCCCACGCAAACTCCACCATCTGCGCATGCATGGCCATGGAAAAAGGGCGCGCATGCGCAGATGGTGTTTTTACTTCCGCACCACTATATCGCGAAAAATCGAGTATCGCGAGGGGTCTTGGAACGTAACCCTCGCAATACTCGAGGGATCACTGTACATATATAGAGTATATTCAAATCCCAGTAAGGGTATGGCTACCTGATGACAACAAATAAGCTTGAAATAGATCAATAATAGTCTCCCTTTCTTTTCATTATCAGCAAAAATATGTTACACACACACACACACATACATGGCACCTCTACTTAAGAACCTAATTCGTTCCATGATCAGGTTCTTAAGTAGAAAAGTTCGTAAGTAGAAGCAATTTTTCCCATAGGAATCAATGTAAAAGCAAATAATGCGTGCAAACCCATTAGGAAAGAAATAAAAACTTGGAATTTGGGTGGGAGGACGAAGAGGAGGAGGAAGACAGTCGCTGCCAAAGGAAGAAGGTGAGATGAGGGGAATCAAAAAAATCCAAAACTTTAAGGCTTAAAAAAAGGGGGGGGACTCTGAGGCGGCGAGGAGGAGCACATGCCTCCCATACACCCGGTGCGAGGCTGCCTCCCCTACACTGCACCAGAAAGAGAAACCCTGGGGAAATGGCAAGAAACTGGCCGGACCTTCGTGCCGCTCTCAAATTTCCTGGGAAATTTTTCCGGGCATGGGTTCTTAAGTAGAAAATGGTTTTTAAGAAGAGGCAAAAAAATCTTGAACACCCGGTTCTTATCTAGAAATTTTCTTAAGTAGAGGTACCACTGTATATGTATACAGTGTGTGTGTGTGTGTGTGTGTATTTATATATATATATGTATATGTATGTGTATATGTTCATCCTAGCACAAGGACAAAAGCACCAACCTGAAGATGACGAGTGGGACCTCGTCGAAACATTGCCAGAAATCTCTGAAACTTACATGGGAAGAAACCTGAATATGCCAAGACCTTCATACTTGTACCCATGAAAATCTATGAAAACAAACACACACACACACAGATATATATATATATTCAAATTCAGCAAAAAACCATGTGACACATACAGATAGAATTGTCGGCTATCAATAAAAATTAACTGCCTTGGAAATGGCCCTGGGTTGGGCCGAGATGCAAATAAGGAGCTGTGATGTTCCTTCAATACACCAGGGTGATTCGACACAAAAATATGTAATCCTTCCCTGGTACAGAGCTGAAGGGATTGGATACTGTAGCCTCGAGGATAATTCTCTGCCTTACAAAGCAAAGGTTGCAGATTCAAGTCCCAGTGGGTATGGCTAGCTGATGAGGCCAAAATAAGGCCGAAATACATCTATCCTAGTCTCCCTTAATTTTCAAATTCAGCAAAAAAACATGTGACATATATGTATATGTATATGTATATGTATATGTATATGTATATGTATATGTATATGTATATGTATATGTATATGTATACGTATACGTATACGTATACGTAAACGTAAATGTAAATGTAAATGTATATGTATATATGTCTTCCATGTAACTTTTTTGACTGCCTGCGTGTGTGCACACTCACTCACTCACACACACACACACACACACACGTATATATATATGTGTGTGTTTTATGTTGAATCCTCCTGGAAATATGGGACACAGCTTCCTTTTGCTTATAGGCCCCTCTAGGGGCCATATACAAGGCAGATAATTTTTTTTATAGCTGAGAAGCTATATTCTATATGCATTACATATTTTTGCTGGTGTGTGTGTGTGTGTGTGTGTATGTATTTAATTCTGCTTTGATTGTTTTAACATTTCGTTTGTCCCCTTAATCATTTGGCTGGATGGAAAGGCAACAAATGTGCCCAATAAATAAACAATAACATCAAGATTGGCAAATATGCAAAAATATGCAGGATGGAAAAGCCAGTGGGATGCTCCAAAATAGCCTAAGGATTCAGAATGCAGACTGTAATGGCAATAGGGTGATTATCACAATGGGAAAGGGAAGTGTAGGGAAGGGACATGTAAGACATAACCCTTAGAAGGACTTGGCTAAGTAAAGGACGCTGTAACACTTTATTAAAGATTCCATGGATTAAAAGGGAAACATTTTGGTGATGCGGATACCTGCAGAATAAAAATATTTTGTTTTTAATGTTCTCCAGCTTAATAAAAAAACATCCCCAAGGTAGAGATATGTGCACTAAATCCAAACATGCCTGAAATGTTTTCTTGCCTTATAGCAAAAAGAACTCCATGCTGGGCTGATTGATATTTCTGTCTGGTGCTCATATACAGCCCAATTCTAACTAAGCTAATTAATCATCTTTGCCCATTAAAGGTAAAAAAGGAAAGAAAAGGTGAAGTCACAATCTGGAAGGCTAAAAGTACTGGGGATTTAATTATTTTATAGGTTTATAATTGTTATATATTTTTTCTGCCCATATGGCACCAAAGGGGACAATTTAGAAATCAGAGGTTCCTACTTCAACTACACCTATCAACTTGCATGTTTTGGTCAAATCATTCAATATTCCTGTTCTGTCCCAGTGTCAAACCTGCCCCAAATAAGACGCACACCACTGGATTAACTATTAAAGGTTTTACTATTTACAAGAGTCTTATGCAGTTTGAGTCTTTTCGAAAAGAAGGTAAGTTCTGGCAAAGTCTTCACCACACTGATTATCAAGTCTTATCAGCTGGCCAGGGCTCTAAGAATAGGTAAACATGACAGTAATTACTAGGTTGTAACAAAGTTCTGTATCATAGAAACATAGAAACATAGAAGTCTGATGGCAGAAAAGGACCTCATGGTCAATCTAGTCTGCCCTTATACTATTTTCTGTATTTTATCTTACAATGGATATATGTTTATCCCAGGCATGTTTAAATTCAGCTACTGTGGCTTTATCTACCACGTCTGCTGGAAGTTTGTTCCAAGGATCTACTACTCTTTCAGTAAAATAATATTTTCTCATGTTGCTTTTGATCTTTCCCCCAATTAACTTCAGATTGTGTCCCCTTGTTCTTGTGTTCACTTTCCTATTAAAAACACTTCCCTCCTGGACCTTATTTAACCCTTTAATATATTTAAATGTTTCGATCATGTCCCCCCTTTTCCTTCTGTCCTCCAGACTATACAGATAGAGTTCATTAAGTCTTTCCTGATGCGTTTTATGCTTAAGACCTTCCACTATTCTTGTAGCCCGTCTTTGGACCCGTTCAATTTTGTCAATATCTTTTTGTAGGTGAGGTCTCCAGAACTGAACACAGTATTCCAAATGTGGTCTCACCAGCATTCTATATAGTGGGATCATAGACTTACAGAGGTTGGTTGGAAGCCCGGACCTAATTACTGCAGCAAATAATGTAGTTCTTTTAAAACACTAGCTGGAGACAAGAGGTGCAACAAGATTTCTGGAATGAATTGTATTGTTCTCTGCGCAGAGGTGTCATGCGACTCCTCTTTAAATAGCCTGAGCGTGTGGCCCAGTAGCCAGCAGGAAGGATTCTCCTCCTGAGTAACCACTCTTGCCTTCTAGAGGCCCTGCAAATCCTAGCATCAAGAAGAGGCTCCTCCTCTTCTCCTGAGTCACTCATCTCAGGAGGTGCCGAAGGCCCTAGTTGCTCTTCAGCCTCTGACACCACATCCTCTTCACTGTCAGTCTCGAGTGCCAGGAATACAGGACGCCTGTACACTACCTCCACTGTCTCTGAGTCCTCTGGATCCATTACTAATTGGGCAGGATGCAAACAGGCCACAACAATTCCTTTACATAAGGATCAGTTTTAACAAGTATATTGGATGGAATATAATACCATCACCAAGTTATTCTAAAATTGCGGCCTTTTTGCTAAATAAATATATTCTAATATGTTTATCCATCCACTTGAGCAAATCCTTTGGAAAGCCCCAAACATTCTCATTGATCTGGAACACTAAAAATGTGAGCCTTCATCTATGTACTGTTGATATTCTTGACAAATTCTCATTTTTTCGCTTGGCCACATAATATTGTCCTCATTCCATCCCTAGCTCATAAATTAAACAATCTTAACATGCTTCTTTGTAAACAGGCACCGAAGGATCTTATGATTCTTAAGCTAACGTTACCCTATGATAGCTTCACATTTTCAAAAACTTTAACAGTGTTTTATATCTTGGTGTAAAGAACAGGTGTGTTTGGGGTGTGACCAGAGGTGTGTTTGAGGAATGTCAGAAGGCACCGATGCATTCCTTCTCTTTACATTCTCGCCAGCCTATGTCACAGCTATTTCTTTAACAGGATTCACCATTAATACTTCCTTTCTCCATTAATACTTCCTTTCCCGAGTTCCTTTCATATCATCACCCACCACTCTCTATTTTTGCAGATGGGGTAGATTACATTCTCTGCATGTTTATGGAGGTTATGACTAGAAGGGACTGTGTAACTAGGACAACTTCTTTTGGAAAGAAGTTAATCACATATGAAATTATTTTCCTGGATTTGTGTCCTATACTAGCAGAGGTGGGTTCCCCTTGTTTCTGAGGAGTTCACCCAAACCACAAAGTACAGCCACACAGTGCAGGAGGAAGTGAAACGGCAGTGGGATAAGTTGGAAATACACCCGTCCTCCCGTATACTAGGCTATGGTTTCGCTGAGTGGATCTGTACATTAGGCTATGGTTTCACTGAATGGATCGGCAGTAAATTATGGTATCAAACTATGGTTGAACTCTTGCTTCACTGATATTTAATCCATTTAATTCATGATCTGCTTCAAGTAGCACACTAGGCTTAATTGCAAGATAATTTATTATAATAGAACCAGGTTTAATTTGTGACTGAATATGTATTCCTCATTAGTGGATGTTATAAGCATAAAATTCCACATAGGATTTTAGGACAAACCAGCAAAGAATGACTCCCAAATTCCTGAAAACAAAAGCTCCTAAACTGTGCATTGGGAATATATGGAACACTAAGACTGAAGGACTGGATGGCATGCAATTTCTTAAAGTTGGTGTCACCACTGTAGTTTCCATTTTGCTTCAAGCCTAAACTTGCTGCTAAGAAGCTGGAGTAAGGTTGAATATTACTAATACCCAGACAAAAAATTCATTACTAAAATGTACAACTATCTAGTAAATTATGAAAATATAGAAGAAATAGTTAAACACAATATGATAGCGTGGATGACTAATTTTGGCTATACTATCCAATTGGAAGACTGGGAAAAATTATGGAAAGTAAATTATAAGATGACACTATCTATACCCTACAAAGAAAACCTATATAAAATGTTTTTCCGATGGCACTACGTTCCAGCACGCTTAGCTAAAATACATTCGAATATAAGTAACAAATGCTGGAAGTGCAAAAAAGACGTAGGAACATATTATCATATCTGGTGGCTATGTCCGGAAGCAAGGAAATTTTGGATCAAAATTCAGACCTGGCTGGAAGAAATATTGGATTACAAATTAGAGACGAAACCAGAAATGTATTTATTAGGAATAATTAGAGGCCAACACAGTAAAGAAAACTATTATTTAATAACACATATACTTACATCGGCAAGATTGGCATTCGCACAAATCTGGAAGCAAGAAAAGACTCCAAATGAAGAGATGGTGATTAAAAAAATGTTAGACTGCACCAAATTAAGTAAATTAACGTATGAAATACAAAATCAACAAAATAAGAACTACTACAGAGTGTGGGAGAAATTGTACAACTGGATCGGGGGGGGGAAAGGGAACATAGCAGTAAAGGAATATAATGTATGGAAAATAGAATTGTAAAAGATTAATCTTTATGCATATAGAGAAATGTAAATGTTTAATGTTGTTTGTATGTTGGTTTGTCAAATAAACTTAATAATAAAAAAAAGCATCTTCAGTTTAGCAACTTACTGAGTTCACTTGGAAAGAAATAATTTATTCAGATCTAAAGACTGAATTCTATAATTACCCTGCTCTTCTATGACAGGACAAAAGGTTTCAGATTGAGATTATTTATAAACAGAGTACCTAAATTAAGAATTATCGCTGTATCATTTTGGAAGTTCTAATGATAATTAATTACCTAGATGTCTCCATTGATTTAAAAAAAATATGGGAGTTAAGCCAAAAAGGAGTATCCTACATGGCAGAGAATTTATGTAGTAAAAAAAAAATGGGGTGGGTGGGTGTGAATTCATTCATTTAAGAGACAAACCTTGGAGAAAAAGTGTGTTGAATGTTATGTAACCTGTGTGTGTACAAATTCACCAGGTACCACAGTTGCCATAGGGACTGTAATTGTGACTTGGAGCTTGGATGGGTGGGTGTCTATGAGCTCGGTCTGAAGACAGAGTCCATGATATGAAAAATCTGGAATAGAAGAAAACTTTGCTCTGGCAAAATTACTTTCCATGTGAGGTGTCCCATTCCTGGTTTTTTTTCTTTGTTATAATGGAAGAACTGGGATCTTCAGCAATAGAGGCACATTATCAATGCCTTGTAAATGGAGGGACATTTTGTCAGATGGCTGAAGCCTAAACTGCAGATGAAGTAAACTTCTAGCCTTTATGACACCACTTTATCAATCTGGACAAGCTGTGGGTCATTGTTGGCTGCTTGACAGCCTAGCTTTCCCCTAGTCTCTAAGGACTACATAGGATACTGCTGAATCCTGAATCTCTCTGCAGAAGACAAAAGGCTGGAGAAAGGTACAATGAGTTTGAAATGGCAAGGATTTGGGGCTAAGAGGTTTGAAGAGGTTGTTTAAGTTGAATAGTTTGCCTAGCTCAGCTGTATCATGAGTCAGTTGTGCATGGTGTGGAATAATGTTTTGCAGAACTGAATTCAAATGTGTTTACCCTTTGCATCTTTTAAATGAAGCCAAACTTAATAATCTAATGGTTGCTGGACTAAAATGTTTCTATTGTAGATATTTATGCTATTTCTTAAATGAGAAATCCACAAATGTTATAATTAAATTGTTGTTCTGTCATTTTCCTAGTTATATACTTGTTTTTTCTCCTCCTCCAGACTCTAGAAAATCCAGCTGTTACTGAAAAAAAAAAGAATAATAGTGAAAATCTACAGGTATATATTACCTCAGCATTAACTCTTTTTTTGTTTCTGAAGAGACATGGTTTTAATATGACAGTAATGTATTAACTTAATGGGTTGATTATGGATGTCCCCACTTCATAAAGTCATTTGCAATTTTCCATGTAGGTTTATAATAATTACGAAGCATTAGGTAATAAACATCAGTGTACCCACAGATGCGGGTACTAAATGAGAATATTTGGAGTTATAATTTATATAGGTTTTTTTTTTAACTTTTTCCTTTCTTCCTTACAGAAAATATAATAGTTTGTGTTTATAGTATAATTATAGTTATTGGAAATACAGTACAAAAAACATTCTTGCCACCTGTTTTGTAAACATTACATTCAACAACTTTTATCAATTCTTAGTATCTTTTTTTAAAAAGCAGACTCTTACTAAAATAAAAATCATTGCCTGGTAAAATTGTCGCACTGTTCTTCTATTTCCAGTAATAATTACATTTTCCCTTATTTTTCCTGAACTCCCAAGGACACAGGACAGAACAGCCTGCTAATCTGTCTTCTAAACTCCATGCTGTCAGATGAGGATAAAAAAGGTATATCATCAAAGCAATGGTCAAAGCAATGGAAACTGCAGTTTAATGTTTCCAAATGTAAAATAATGCATTTGGGGAAAAGGAATCCTCAATCTGAGTATTGCATTGGCAGTTCTGTGTTAGCAAAAACTTCAGAAGAGAAGGATTTAGGGGTCGTGATTTCTGACAGTCTCAAAATGGGTGAGCAGTGTGGTCGGGCGGTAGGAAAAGCAAGTAGGATGCTTGGCTGCATAGCTAGAGGTATAACAAGCAGGAAGAGGGAGATTGTGATCCCCTTATATAGAGCGCTGGTGAGACCACATTTGGAATACTGTGTTCAGTTCTGGAGACTTCACCTACAAAAAGATATTGACAAAATTGAACGGGTCCAAAGACGGGCTACAAGAATGGTGGAAGGTCTTAAGCATAAAACGTATCAGGAAAGACTTAATGAACTCAATCTGTATAGTCTGGAGGAAAGAAGGAAAAGGGGGGATATGATCGAAACATTTAAATATGTTAAAGGGTTAAATAAGGTTCAGGAGGGAAGTGTTTTTAATAGGAAAGTGAACACAAGAACAAGGGGACACAATCTGAAGTTAGTTGGGGGAAAGATCAAAAGCAACGTGAGAAATTATTATTTCACTGAAAGAGTAGTAGATCCTTGGAACAAACTTCCAGCAGACGTGGTTGGTAAATCCACAGTAACTGAATTTAAACATGCCTGGGATAAACATATATCCATTGTAAGATAAAATGCAGGAAATAGTATAAGGGCAGACTAGATGGACCATGAGGTCTTTTTCTGCCATCAGTCTTCTATGTTTCTATGTTTCTATCAAATATTGGTTTGGTGACAGGGCCACAAAATCCACAAAACCAAATAACAACAACAACAACAACAATAATAATAATAATAATAATAATAATAATAATAATAATAATAGAGGATTGGTATCTGCTTAACAGACAAAATTATCAAATGAGTGTTCTGCATTAAGGTTGTTGATCCATGGGGAACAATGGTAAGTAGCAATGGAACATCAGGACAGAAGACGATGAGAAAGAGAATGGTTGGAGAGAAATAAAGAAGGCAGAAACTCCTTCTTTATCATACAATACTTTAAAATGTCAAAGACAATCTAAAATATTGCCCAAAATTTGGGGGGGGGGGGAAATGTTGCAATTAATTTTTAGATGTACACTAATATACCTTACTGTTAAAACTGTTGTAGAGCATAGGGGATAGAGGGTGTTACTGTGTATGCTGTTTAATATATATAGCAATATACACTGCTAAAAAAAAATAAAGGGAACACTTAAACAACACAATATAACTCCAAGTGAATCAAACTTTGTGAAATCAAAGTGTCCACGTAGGAAGCAACACTGATAGTCAATTTCACATGCTGTTGTGCACATTCAACTTTGTACAGAACAAAGTATTAAATGAGAATATTTCATTCATGCAGATCTAGGATGTGTTCTTTGAGTGTTTATTTTTTTGAGCAGTATATATATTGCTATACTACTACTATACTACTATTATAATAAGGAAAAATGTGAAAGGGAAAAATGTGAGTACAGTACTGTAATCATTAGCCTCCCCCCACACACACACACACAAATTCAAACATTCTTTCCCACTGGAGAGAGCAGTCTTAACATTCTAGCCCAGAGGTCTTCAAACTTGGTAACTTTAAGACTTGTGGACTATGCTGGCTGGGGAATTCTGGGAGTTGAAGTCCACAAGTCTTAAAGCTGCCAAGTTTGGGGAGTCCTGTATGTAGGCCATGGCCTGTTGAGACAACCAAGCTTTTCTCAAAGCCAAGTGGGAAGAGTTTATTCCAGTAACAGGAACTTAGTTATTCCCAAGGAATGGCTGCAATTAAAAAAGGAATACAGTAGTCCCTCGCTATACCGCACTTCACCTACTGCGGCTTCACTTCATCGCGGGTTTCTGAGGAAGTCGATCGGCAGACTTAAACAGCCTGCCGAACTCGATCGGCAGGTTTAAAAAAAAATAAAAAATATCTAAAATTGTAAATACTGTATTTAAATACTGTATCTAAAATAAATACTGTGTGGGAAGGGTTTATAAACACTTAAAACAATGAAAACTTACCAAACAATTACAATATAAATACTTAAATAAGTACTATCAGTCGATAAATTCCCCATTGCGGATTTCACCTATCGCGGCCAGGTCTGGAACGTAACACCAGCGATAGGTGAGGGACTACTGTATTTCCTCCGTTCCTGCAAATGGTATCCCTAAGAGAAGGGATCCAATAAATTTGTGTATCTCACAAATAGTCCTTTGAATTACTGTCTTCTACTCTTCAGTAGAAAACTACTGCTTTCTAGAATGCGCTTCAAGGGCAGTCCGTGTAAAGGCTAAAGCTGTAATCCAATCGTGTACATGTTCCCATTCCATGAGCAGCCATGACTGGTGTTGTTAAATGCTATAATATAACCATTTGAAACTTAAGACTTATGTGTCTAATGTCTGGTCTATGGGTCTATGAAATGCATTAGCTTCGTGTTTACGTGGAAGATTAGATGTTATAGTTTACACCCTCCTCCACCTTTCATGGGAGAAAACATTTCCTCAAGTGTTGAAGCTGGTCTGTCTTGCTTTGGGACATTCTTCCCATCAAATGACGGTTGCAAATTTTGCTTTAAATGCAGTAGGTATGAATGAACTGGGACGTGTAAACTGATAGTTCTGTTTCTCGTCTTCATATTTTTTTTTCTTGGATATGATGTCATTTCTTGGATATGATGTTATCCGCTTTCTTTAAATATTTACTGTATGTACATGGTGCCAATTGTGCTGGGGGGGTTTTGAATTTCTATGAGGACCTAATCTAAGGGCTCTCTGACAGCTTTGTCCCCTTTGAGTGGGTCAGATATTAGGATCAAATTGGATTTGGAGGTATGTTCAGTTCTTTAGCTATAACAGACTCCTCGGCTAACATATCTCTGGCTGAGATGGGGTGCTGGCCAGCCTAATAAAGTGGTACCTCTACCTAAGAATGCCTCTACTTATGAACTTTTCTAGATAAGAACCGGGTGTTCAAGGTTTTTTTTTGCCTCTTCTCAAGAACTCTTTTCCACTTACAAACCCAAGCCTCCAAAACTGTAACCAAAAAAGGCAGGGAGAAGCCTCCATGGGGCCTCTCTAGGAATTTCCTGAGAGGAAACAGGGCTGGAAAAGGCGGGGAGAAGCCTCCGTGGGCCTCTCTAGGAATTTCCTGGGAGGAAACAGGGCTGGAAACTGCGGGAAGAAGCCTCCGTGGGGCCTCTCTAGGAATCTCCTGGGAGGAAACAGGGCTGGAAAAGGTAGGGAGAAGACTCCATGGGGGCCTCTCTAGGAATCTCCTGGGAGGAAACAGGGCCTCCACCCTCCCTGTGGTTTCCCCAATCACACGTATTATTTGTTTTTACATTGATTCCTATGGGGAAAATTGCTTCTTCTTACAAACATTTCTACTTAAGAACCTGGTCACGGAACGAATTAAGTTCTTAAGTTGAGGTACCACTGTATTTAATACGAAAGCAGTAACCCAGGCCAGTTTGTTCAATCATTGTATGAGCTCCCAACATAAGGATGAATTGATTAATTCTGTGGTCCATGGAACTGAAGCTTTAAAAACTGAAATGGTAAAGATGGTCTTTGTGACTATGGCTATGACCTTGTGGAGGATCTCCTGCACGATCTCTATTTCCTTGCCTTCTTGGAGCTTGGATGTGTCTCCTCCATTCTTATGTTCCATAGTGCTATCATAGTGTTGTGGTTAGCTCTGGCCCAGCTCCTGCCCCAAGGAATGTGGAGGTGGATGTGGGGGAGACATCCACACGCCACAGGCCTGTTTTGCTCCCGATGGAATCTGCCGATGAAGCCTCTTCTGACCAAGGCAGCATGAGTGACAGGGAAGAGGGGAGTTTGGCAGACAGCCCAGGAGGAGATCAATCATCTGTATCATCTTTGGATTCTGAACAAGAATTAATGACACATCCACGCATGCGTAGAGTGATGCGTAGGAGACAAAAACTAAAGGATTATTACAAGAGAAAATGAGGCCACCTGTGGTTGGGTTGGGCTCCAGTAATTAGGGCTGCTGCTATAAATAGCAGCATGTGGGTTTGGCCGTTGTGGAAGAGTATTTGATCGCAGTTCGTCAGGAATCCTGGGTTGCTGGTTTCTGGACTTTGCTTGTTGATTTTTCACGCCTTTGAAAACAAAGCAGAGCAACATGTGTATGTGTGTGTGTCTCACTTCCTTGGAAGAAGAAGGGGTGGGAAGTTTCTTCACAGCTGCTAGCTAAGTACTTAATGACTGCTTAAGGTTAATTGTACAACTACCCAGTTGTTTTGGGAGTGCTCTTTGCAATACAAAAAGAGTGCTTTGTTTATTTTGAATTTGGGGATAAAGAACATTGTTTTGAATTTTCAAACATGTGTGTGTCTGAAATTTGTACCCTTGAATTTTCGGGAGGCTCCTACCAGAGAGCCCGGCAGAACAAATAGGGACAAAACTAGTTAGTTTTTGAGATGATAAAGTTTGAGGGAAAGCAACCCAAAAGGAGTCCACCTCCATACTGAGTTCTCTCCACCAGCATTCAGCCTGCCTTTCCTCTGGGACTTTGTTGAATATCTCAAGGATGGAGAGACACAAGGTAGAATGGCTGGACAAAGAATATCTCTGCTGCCAATTAATCTTTTAGCAGATCCAAAAAGAGAAGCAATTCTGCTTCCTTGAGCCTTAGAATGTTGTCAGTCCTACAGGATAGAGTTGATAAGAAAGCCAACTACCCGGGAAGATTAGAGCTATAGAGTATTATATGGAAGTTGCCTTTATTAACAGAATCTTGCAAACCACTGTTGTATTCTACCTCTCCACCCTCATATACCCCAGTGAATCAGGGAGGAGCCTGCTTGACTCTATTCCAAATATTATTTTGTTTCCTAAGTCTAAAGGAATGTTTCAGCCAGCTTTGTTTATGTAAGACTTCTTGCCTCTTTCCTTCAAGATCATGTCTCTGACACTCTATTAGTATTGCAGATTTTTTTTCTGACATGCTTCAGGAACGCTGACTTTAAGAGCATTCAGATTGACTTAGAACTGGCTGTGGTTTGTATTCATTGTCTATTCTAGAGAGAGCTCTAACTGACTGATTATGTAAAGAGATGTCATGGGCAATGATGTGAAGACTGTGTGCTCCTCTCTTGTTGGGCTGGTGGTCCATTTACCTATAAGGATGATATGGGCATGAGCCAATTAGTTGATAGAAGGTCTTGGTGAAGGAGGACACTTGACATAAGAAAGGAAGATGAGAGTTGTCCAACTTAATATGCTGTAATCTTCCTGGGGATCTCTGGGAGATTTGTGGGCAAGGCTGCCTGGAGCAACTACCTACTACTGTTCATTCAGTGATGAGTGGTGATAGGGTTGGACAATTGGTGCTTCTATCCATTCTGATACTCTCACTTTACAGCTCCTGTAAGGAATAGCAATAGAGAATATTTCATTAATTCAGATCTAGGATGTGTTGAGTGTTCCCTTTATTTTAGTTAAGAAGTTAAAAAACTTACTATCATTAAAAACAGGCAAGTTATACAATTGCACCACACTCAAGTCCTACTAGTCAGAATGGGGGGGGCATCAATCCCCCCAAGCCTGGCGACATAAATAGGTTTTCAACATCTTGCGGAAGGCAAGGAGGATGGGGGCAGTTCGAATCTCCGGGGAGAGTTGATTCCAGAGGGCTGGGGCTGCCAACTCTGTGGGACCTAATTGGCCTCTGGGATTCGTGTGGCAAAAGGCGATCCCATAGGTATTCTGGTCTGATGCCAGAACAAACAAACAAACAAACAAACAAACAAACAAACAAACAAACAAACAAACATGGTGCAAGACAATTCTTCTATACTCTCTATGGCCCAGGCAAGTCAAAAGATTGGACACCTGTGCTTTAATAGATAGGGGCAGAAAAAAAAAGCTGGATCCATTTTCAAAGTGAACTTCATCCTAGTAGAATAATTGTTGAATTTTTGTGATGGCATCTATATTCCTCAATAAATTTGTTCTCATTTTTTTAAAGCTACATTTATAGAATTAAATTTGAAATAACTTCTGCTGCAGCATGTGCAAAAAAAGAACAATGAATGAATGTTGGAAATTTGCCACTTAAAAAAAAGCTGAGATAATTATATAGTAAGGGTTGGATATAAGCCAATATAAAAATGAAACTTTATAGGGGTAAAGGTTAAGAGAGTCTAGTTAAAATGAAAAGTTATTCCTGAAAGTGTATTTAGCTGGTGAAAACAAAGTTACCTAATTTATACATTGCACTAGGGCTAGGCTATGGTTGTTTAATTATAGTTTAGTTTATTATATCACCATTGGGTAGGATTGCCAAATATGCTGAACCATCAACTTGGCTTTAAAATTACAATGGGCAGGCTCACATAATAAACTCTGTCAAAACCAATCAAACTACATTATGCCTTAAGGTGATATACGAACCCAGTACTGTACATGCATTAAGAACTAAATGCTTATTTAAGTTATATATTTATGCATTCTTATTTTACCAGTAGAAAAACAGTTCTACCTTCTATGACATTAGTTATTTTTATATATAAAGTTGTTCATTTTGTAATCTTTTTCTCTAGTAGTAGTCTCAATTCCAAATCTTCTGTACGTTACAAGAGCCAAGATATAGAATTTCTAAAAAGTCAGAATTCATGGGGGGCAATGGTTTTACATGTTTTGGGGGGGGCAATGGTTTTACAGTGGAGAGAGATGTTCTCTGACATCTATTTGAAAACTTTTTAAAACCATGTTAATAGGGAGTTCTATAGATACAAGTCTGAAGTGTAACGAGTCTTCGGAGAGGGGCGGCATACAAATCTAATAAATTATTATTAATATTATTATATTGTATCACCAGAAGTTTACCTCTTTATTAACTTACACGCTTTCTGAGATGCCAATAAAAGTGATTCTGCAATGTGTTACCAAGAGATATCTAAGCCTCCAAATCTCAAGGCAACCTAACAACACAGTCTGAAACCATTTCAAAAAGAGAGGATGCATGTTTGAAGATACAGTGGTACCTCTACCTAAGAACGCTGCTACTTACGAACTTTTCTAGATAAGAACCGGGTGTTTCACACTTTTTTGCCTCTTCTCAAGAACCATTTTCCAGTTACAAACCCGAGCTTCCGAAACTGTAACCGGAAAAGGCAGGGAGAAGCCTCCATGGGGCCTCTCTAGGAGTCACCTGGGAGGAAACAGAGCCGTCACCCTCCCTGTGGTTTTCCCAATCGCACACATTATTTGCTTTTACATTGATTCCAATGGGGAAAAATTGCTTCTTCTTACAAACTTTTCTGCTTAAGAAACTGGTCACAGAATGAATTAAGTTCGTAAGTAGAGGTACCACTGTACTTAACATCCATTCAGTACTACTCTTCTCATAACCTTAGAAATCTAATTATGGGATGTCCTTTCATGTTTTTCATCAGGAAATGCCTGATTTGTGCATCTAAAGATAGAGAAATAGAATTCTTTATTGGGCAAATGTGATTGGACACACAAAGAACTTCAAAGTTATTTTTATTATTTATTTATTTATTTATTTATTTATTTATTTATTTATTTATTTATTTATTTATTTATTTATTATTTATTTATTTATTTATTTATTTATTTATTTATTTATTTATTTATTTTGTCCAATATACAATGAGGGTTTTAGTGGGTATATATCTATATATACATAGTAAAATACATGATGAAGGTTATAGAGGAGATACTCATAGTAAAATATATCTAAGAATTAATAGAAAAGAAGGTATAGCAATAGAACATATCAATGAAAGAATAGAAGAAGAGATATAGGAATAGAAGAAAGGTATAGGAGATATAGGAGAGCAATGGGACAGGGGACAGAAGGCACTCTAGTACACTTGTACTCGTCCCTTACTGACCTCTTAGGAATCTGGATAGGCCAACTGTAGATAATCTAAGGGTAAAATGTTGGGGGTTTGGGGATGACACTATGGAGTCCGGTAATGAGTTTCACGCTTCGATAACTCGGTTACTGAAGTCATATTTTTTACAGTCAAGTTGGAGTGGTTAATATTAAGTTTAAATCTGTTGTGTGCTCTTGTGTTGTTGTGGTTGAAGCTGAAGTAGTTGCCGACAGGCAGGACGTTGCAGCATATGATCTTGTGGGCAATACTTAGATCTTGTTTAAGGCGTCTTAGTTCTAAACTTTCTAGGCCCAGGATTGAAAGTCTAGTCTCGTAGGGTATTCTATTTCGAGTGGAGGAGTGAAGGGCTCTTCTGGTGAAGTATCTTTGGACATTTACAAGGGTGTTAATGTCTGAGATGCGATATGGGTTCCAAACAGATGAGCTGTATTCGAGGATGGGTCTGGCGAAAGTTCTTACCTTAAAGTTTAAAGTTCTTTCTTACTACTTACAAGTGATCCTAACACCAATGGGAAACAGGCCCTTCTCCCAGACTAAGTTTTCTGAGCAGTCAGTAAATTTTGTGGGCTTAAAGGGTTTTTTTTGCCCCTGTGTGTGACTAATATCTACCACCAGAAGAATGTTGGCCAATGGTGTGTTGTTGTTTTTTGTAAGGAATGTCAAGAATGGACTGGTGGATTCCTTCCCTTCCATCAAATGCCACTAGTTACAGGAAGGAAAGAATGGCCCTGGCAGATAATGCCTAGGAATCAAAGAGGAGAGTGTAAGCCCACACCAGCTGAAAATAGTCAATAAGTGCCAGGATGATCCCACTGAAGGTCACTGGAATAAAACCACACTACCACATCCAATTACACCCCTAGCAAAACTGCCATGGATTTTTGCCTGTGTAAAGGGAAAAACCACTTCTATAATTTTTTGTTGGCCAAGTGTCATTGGACACACAAGGAATTTGTCTTTGGTGCATATGCTCTCAGTGTACATAAAAGACAATATACATTTGTCAAGAATCATGAGGTAAAATCACTTAATGATTGTCATAGGGGCCAAATAAGCAATCAGGAAACAATCAATATTAATAAAATGCTTAAGGATACAAGCAACAAATTACAGTCATACAGTCATAAGTGGGAGGACATGGGTGATAGGAACGATGAGAAAAAACTAGTAGTAAAAGTAGTGCAAACTTAGTAAATGGTTTGACAGTGTTGAGGGAATTATTTGTTTAGCAGAGTGAAGGCGTTTTGGAAAAAACTGTTCTTGTGTCTAGTTGTCTTGGTGTGCAGTGCTCTACAGCGAAGTTTTGAGGGTAGGAGTTGAAACAGTTTATGTCCAGGGTGTGAGAGGTCGGTAAGTATTTTCCCAAACTACTTTTTAACTTGTGCGGTATACAGGTCTTCAATGGAAGGCAGGTTGGCAGCAACTGTTTTTTCTGCAATTCTGATTATCCTCTGAAGTCTGTGTCTGTCTTGTTGGGTTGTAGAACCACCCGCTCAAAGAAGGACCACTTGAAGCAGGTTGAAATTCAGGTTGGGGAGGAGATGAAGACAGTGTCATAAGCACATGGCAAGAAAAAAAAGAGATTTCTGGGCCATGTTTGATCTGGGGTTAGATGCGACTCGGGGAAGGGCCCATTCAAATATAACAGAAATATTTTTGTAATAGAGCAAAACTTGTCCTGTTTACTATAAAAAACCCAATAGAAACATTTTAGAAGCACCCTAGCCCTCTCTTATTTTTGTTTCTTAGCAACTGGTAGTCAGGCATATTGTTTCTGAACATGAAAGAAGCATGCAGTTTGATTATTTAAAGGTTATGCTTAAAATCAAGAGCCAGGGTAAAGAAAAAGGTGTTAGATTTCAATGAGAAAAAATGGATTTCAATGAGAAAAGTCAAGATGAAGCCCAGGTTCAAATCACTGGATAGCTTTTGCCTGTCAACTTACCTCCACAGTTTGTTTGTTTTTGTCAAGTATGTATTTGTAATATACATAGATATACTGTAACATTGTTTATATACATAAGATGGGTACTGATAAGAGGAAACAATTGGACAGATATGGTAGGCATGCTGGTGCACTTATGCACGCTCCTTACTGACCTCTTAGAATTCGGGCAACAGTGGACAGTCTAAGGGTAGTTTCGGGGGATTGGTGATGAAATCACAGAGTTAGGTAGTGAATTCCAGGTATTAACCACTCTGTTGCTAAAGTCGTATTTCCTACAGTCAAATTTGGGACAATTCACTTTGAGTTTGTATCTGTTATATGCTTGTGTATTGTTGTGATTGAAGCTGAAGTAGTTGTTGACAAGTAGGATATTGTAGCAGATAATTTTATGAGCTATGCTTAGGTTGTGCAGAAGGCAATGTAGTTCTAAGCTTTCTAAGCCCAGGATTCAAATAAGGTATTTTGCTGCAAGTAGAGGAATGGAGGGCTCTTCTAGTAAAGTATCTCTGGACACTTTCTAATGCAATTATGCCCAATATGCGGTGTGGGTTCCAGACAGATGAGCTGTATTCAAGGATTGGTCTGATGAACGTTTTGTATGCCCTGGTTAGTAGTGTGATATTGCTGGCAAAATAAGGGGAACTCCACTAAATATGTTGTTGCGAGCTTCCAGACAAAAGATAATTTGCATGCAATACAGTAATAAGATATTTAATAAAGTATCTTATTAGTTGCTGCAGATTGGGGGGGGGAGTAATTTTATTATTAATTTAGCTAACAGGGTAAAACTTTTAAAGTGTTGAGTTAATGTGTTCGATTTTAAATCTCATGAGAAATAAGCTTATTTCAGTTATACAGTACGAAATCTGAATAGATATGTTTGTAGTATGATATATAAAAGATTTACACATAAATATAATGCAGTAATTTGATAAAGGATGAAATATCTGGAGTCCAACAGAAAGAAAAGTTTGTGGAGGTGTGGAATTTAAGATGTTCTCGGGCATCAGGTTCATTTAGAAGTGATGTCTACTGAATTCAGTAAAGAATAGAATTAAACTATTAATTATATCAAGAATCATAAACCATATCACGATCCATAAAACAAGGGTAAAAATCCAGCTCTCATTTGTCAAAGTGTATATATATTTAGCTGTATAACTGTTGATTCATAGCATCATTGTGATTGTCATATTTTTGCACTAGAAATGTGTATTTATGCATCCGATGCCTGCACAAATAGCGAACAGGATGTGCAACTTTTGCAAAACTGATCCAGGGCCCAAGAAGATAAAAGTAGAGGTTTCTTTTGAATGTACAGTGGTCCCTCGATTTTTGCGGGTTCGAACTTCGCGAAATGGCTATACCACGGTTTTAAAAAAATATTAATTAAAAAATACTTTGCTGTTTTTTTCCCTATACCATGGTTTTTCCCGCCCGATGATGTCATACGTCATTGCCAAACTTTCGTCCGCCTTTAATAAATGTTTTTTTTAATAAACTTTAATAAATAAACATGGTGAGTAATAATCTAAATGGTTGCTAAGGGAATGAGAAATTGCAGTTTAGGGGTTTAAAATGTTAAGGCAGGGGTAGGGAACGTTGGCTCTTCTGTGACTTGTGGACTTCAACTCCCAGAATTCCTGAGCTAGCATGATTGGCTCAGGAATTCTGGGAGTTGAAGTCCACAAGTCATAGAAGAGCCAACGTTCCCTACCCCTGTGTTAAGGGAAGGCTTGCGATACTGTTCATAGTAAAAAATAGTGTATTTACTTCCGCATCTCTACTTCGCGGAAATTCAACTTTCGCGGGCGGTCTTGGAACGCATCCCCCGCAAAAATTGAGGGAACACTGTACTTTAAAAAAAAAAATTTAAAAATCATGTTGAAAACTAAATGAAAGAGGTGATTTTTAACCCAAGCTTGGTTTTTCAAAAACATAATGGGACATATGATAATATTAATGATTTTAAACTAATAAATAATTGGAGTTTTATCAGTTTGGTATAATGGTTAAGCGCCAGGCTAGTCCTTTTGTGTATGTCCCTTCTAGTCCTTCCTTAGGCAGAAAAACAGCATCATTAGTTAGGGCACCAGGGACCAGTTGTCTTAGCAAAAACTTCAGAAGAGAAGGATTTAGTGGTAGTGATTTCTGACAGTCTCAAAATGGGTGAACAGTGTGGTCAGACAGTACGGAAAGCAAGTAGAATGTTTGGCTGCATAGCTAGAGGTATAACAAGCAGGAAGAGGGAGATTGTGATCCTGTTGTATAGAGCACTGGTGAGACCACATTTGGAATACTGTGTTCAGTTCTGGAAACTTCACATACAAAAAGATATTGATAAAACTGGGCTGCAAAAATGGGGTGAGGTCTTAAGCATAAAACTTATCAGGAAAGACTTAATGAACTCAATCTGTATAGTCCGGAGGACAGAAGGGAAATTATTGAAACATTTAAATATGTTGAAGGGTTAAATAAGGTTCAGGAGGGGAGTGTTTTTAATAGGAAAGTGAACCCAAGAACAAGGGGCCACAATCTGAGGTTAGTTGGGAGAAAGATCAGAAGCAACGTGAGAAAATATTATTTGACTGAAAGAGTAGTAGATGCTTGCAACAAACGTCCAGCAGATGTGGTTGGTAAATCCACAGTAACTGAATTTAAACATGCCTGGGATAAACCTTTATCCATCCTAAGATAAAATACAGGAAATAGTATAAGGGCAGACTAGATGGACCATGAAGTCTTTTTCTGCCATCAATCTTCCATGTTTCTATGTCTGAAAAATTGTTTGAGCACATGCAGATCCACCATTATCCTTCCTTATCCATGGAAAATAGTTTTCCATGGACGAAGCTAATGGTGGTTTTGCACATGCTCAGATGAAGCTTCGCTTGCTTGTGTGGTCCATTTCCTAGCAGGCCACAGACCAGTACCAGCTCAGGAGTCCATGGCCCGGGGATTAGTCTGCATTGGTTGCTGATCAGTTCCCGGTCACAATTCAAAGTGTTGGTTATGACCTATAAAGCCCTACATGGCATCAGACCAGAATACCTTAGGCACCGCCTTCTGCCAATGAATCCCAGCGACTGATTAGGTCCCACAGAATTGGCCTTCTTTGGGTCCCGTCGACAAAACAATGCCGTCTGGTGGGACCCAGGGGAAGAGCCTTCTCTGTGGCGGCCCCGACCCTCTGGAATCAACTCCCCCCAGAGATCAGGACTGCCCCCACTCTCCTTGCCTTTCGCAAACTCCTAAAAACTCCCACCTCTGCCGCCAGGCATGGGGAAATTGATTCCCCTCGGCTGTCCCGTTTTATGTATGGTTTGTTTGGGATGTATGATTGTTTTTAAATCAAGAGTTCTGTTTTGTTTTTAATCATTGGATTTGTATTGTGTAGTATTGTTGTGAGCCGCTCCGAGTCTTCGGAGAGGGGCGGCATACAAATCTTATAATAATAATAATAATAATAATAATAATAATAATAATAATAATAATAATAATAATAATAAAAGACTCCTGGGCTAGGTTACCTGCTTGGGCCAGTCACTCTCTCCTGCCTCTAGGAAGGAGGCAATGGCAAATGACTTCTGAAAAACTTTGCAAAGGAAACTGCAGGCACTAGCCAGTTTTTAAAAAAATGACTTGAACGTGTACAATTTCACACACAAAAATCCATGGGTAGTTTGGTCTCCATTGTTATTAAGCCTCTGCTCTCTTTTGCCAGAAATTGGTAAATTTAGAAGCCATAGAATTAAGAAAAAGAGACGCTAGAATAATTATTAGAGATTGTTTTTTTAAAATCTCGATTCCCTTTTTTTTACTCCCAAACCCAAATCCAAATTGTCTCTCCTTTATCTCATATATCGTTTCTTCCTTTCATATGTCTTCCCCCCTATTTTTATATCTTTTCTTCTATCCTTTTCTTTATATATTTTACTACTTGTCTATTCTTTTCAATGTGTATTGTGTATTGGACAAAATAAATAAATAAAAATAAATCAGTGAGTAGAGCCGCTTCTCAGGCCCTCGGCTGAAATATATGACTCTCCTTCAATTCTTTCCGCCAAAATTTCAATGGGTTGTTGTTGTTTTTTTGCACTGCAGATGTGACATCGATTGCAAGCGTTGGTTAAGCAAACTTTGTGTGCATGTGTGTAACGATGCAAAGGAGCGGGTTCGGCTTCCAGCGGCGGTTTGTCTTTTTCTTTTTTTTTCCTTTTTACCGCCGAGCGCTATTAATCGGGCTGTGTCGACAAGGAAGAGGCAAAGAACAAAAAACAAGACGCTGGCCCTTTAAATTTCTGAGGGGAGGGCCCAAAGGCTCTGTAGGATGACATCAGTGGGTTTGGCCGTGAGATTCAATGGAAACTCAATGAGCGAGCGCTCCGGCTGTACACTGGGCGCGAGAGAGAGAGAGAGAGAGGAGAGAGAGAGAGAGAGGCCGAAGGGGAAGGAAGGAGGGAGGCGGTTGAGCAGGCAGAGCACGGAGAAAGAGGAAGCGGCGGGAGCAGCAGCGGCAGCGGCGGCGGCGGCGCAGCGCTGGCTACGGCGACCAGCCTCCCTTCCCAATCCTCCGTCATCCTCCCTCCCCGGCTTTCCCTCTCCCCTGACAGCCCCGGGAGCAGCAGCGGCAGGGAGGCTCCTTCAAGGCGGGGTAAGTATTGGGGGGCTCCGGGCGAGTTTCGGGGTGCAAATCCGAGGGGAAAGGCGGCCCCCACCTCTTCTTTGTGTTTTTTTTTTTAAAGAGAGGAGGAGGGATTAGGCGGGGGAGGGGAACGACGCTTAACAGCGGTGCTGCCGTCGGGAGGTGAGTCTGGGCGACTTTAATGCGGGGAGTGGGGGGGGGGAGAGATGTTTGTTTTGTTTTCGGGTTTTGGGGATGGAGACAAAGGATCGTAGGCAAACAACCCCCCCTCCCGCGCCTGAATTTTCAGGATGGGTTCTCCCTTCTCTTTCTCTCTCGCCTGCCCCTTCCCATAGATTAGAAAGAGACCCAAGCCTTTTTTACCCCTTCTCAGTTGATTGGAGTGGGGAGGGGGGGGGACTTGATTTCGCCATCGTGATCCAGGGGGGGGAGGAAAAGGGAGGGGGGAACTATTGTTTTTCTTCCATTCTGCTGGTGATTTCCAAATAGACAGCGCTGAGAACGGAGTGTCTTCTCCCCCCCCCACTTTGCCAAACACCCCCCCCCCGTCTGTGCTTTGGATTAAAGGGGGGGAGAGAACCAGTGAGTTGGTGTTCCTAAAAGTGTTGCATTTGGCAAATAGGGTGTGTGTGTGTGCGTGCGGTGTGAGGGGAGATGTTATTGTAAATAGCCCTTTCCTTTTGTGCACAGACACAAGGCTGGGCATTGGGGAGGGGGAGATAGCAAAGGGAGCTTCCCTTTCTTTCTTTCTCTCTCTCTCTCTTCCCCCCCTCTCTATTTCCTTCTCTGTCTCTCTCTCTCTCTATTCCCCCCTCTCTCTATTTCCCTCTATCTCTTTCTCTCTCTGTCAGAGGTCTCTCTCTCTCTCTCTCTCTATTCCCCCCTCTATTTCCCTCTATCTCTTTCTCTCTCTGTCAGAGGTCTCTCTCTTTCTCTCTCTCTATTTCCTTCTCTGTCTCTCTCTCTCTCTCTATTCCCCCCTCTCTCTATTTCCCTCTATCTCTTTCTCTGTCAGAGGTCTCTCTCTTTCTCTCTCTCTATTTCCTTCTCTGTCTCTCTATTTCCTTTTCTCTGTCTCTCTCTTTCTCTCTATTTCCTTCTCTGTCTCTCTCTATTTCCCTCTATCTTCTTCTCTCTGTCTCTCTATTTCTCTCTCTTTCTCTCTCTCTTTCCTTCTCTGTCTCTCTCTCTCCATTTTCCTCCCTATCTCTGTCTCTCTCTCTATTTCCTCTCTATCTCTTTCTCTCTCTCTCCTCTCCAGCATTTCTTCTAAATTAATGTTGCTGCTTAGTAGGGGCTCCAGAGCCTTGTGATAGGATTATACAGTCCAGCTAGCAAATGTAAGTTTGGGGTTATTTCTCATGGACTGCTGTCCTTCCCTCACCCCCTTTCAATTATTTTGGCCCTAATAGCTCAATATAATCTCAATATAATATGAACAATGATTTAATTCCAAGCCTATAAGCCGAGTTGAGGTGGTCTTATCAATTTTTAAACTCCTCCTTTTGATGCTGGGATTTGTTGTGTAGGTTGATTTGTTGCCTTTAGCTCCTTCCTTTTTTTTATCATGGGAGGGGGGGGGGAAGAGGAGCGAGGATCTTTGTTCTGGCCAATTAAGATTTTTTTTTTTTTAAAAGATGGCATCGTATTTATCATTTCTCCTCCATTTATATTTAAAGCTATAGAAGAAACTGCCTCCCATACTCCTGTCTTTCTAACTTAGTAGCATGATTTATACATTAACTTAGTTCTCACCCAATTTTGGGGCTGTAGTACTCTTATTTGTATGTTTTTTTTACTCCCAGCAAATCAAGCAAGGCTAATATGGAGGTACTTTAATTTTACAATCAGTGTTTGAAAGTGTGGGTAGATTGCTTACCTGTGGATTCAGCACTAGAGTGAGATGTGTGGGGCCTATGTGTATATGGGAAAGTAGAATAATTGTTTATGTAATATGATTTATATTTATATAATTCATGAGTTTGTGGGTGCTGGAGGTAGTTTTCAGAGCAACAGGAAAAAGGAGATACAGTACAGTAATTGTATTTTATAAGCATCTATTCATGCAGGGTATGTGCTTTGTTAAGCTGATGGGTGGAGAGAGATAAACCCAGAAAAGATTGAATTCATCAGATTGGCTGGTTCATTTTGGAAAAAGCAGACAGAACTTCCTTTTTGTTATATATGCGTAACATGTTTTAGCTGAATTTGAAAATTAAGGGAGACTGGGATAGATCTATTTCAGCCTTGAAAAAAACATATAGATATATACATATATGTATGTATGTACAGTATTACATGTATATGTATCACATCTGACAGAAAATATATGTATATGTGTGTGTGTGTGTGTGTATATACATACATATATAATATATATCTCCTAATATATTATATATATACATATATATCAGCTATCCATACCCTTATACACACACACACACACTTTATTTATATATATATATATATATATATATATATATATATATATATATATGTGTGTGTGTGTGTGTGTGTGTGTGTGTGTGTGTGTGTGTGTTTTTATGTCGGATCACCCTGGTATATCTGATGAGGCCAGAACAAGGCCGAAATGGGACCATCCTAGTCTCCCTTAATTTTAAAATTCCAGCTAAAAAAACATTTGACATATATATATATATATATATATATATATATATATATATATATATATATATATATATAATATATAATATATAATGTGTGTGTGTGTATAAGGGTATGGATAGCTGATATATATGTATATAAGGGTATGACTAGCTGATGAGGCCAGAACAAGGCCGAAACAGCGCTATCCTAGTCTCCCTTAATTTTTAAAAATCAGCAAAAACATGTGATATATATATTTATCTCCTTCTAATAGTAGCAAAAATCTCAGACTGGAAGCAATCTATTAATGAATGGAGTTGGAGCAATTTTTTCTAGTTTTTACTGGGCCTTAGACTTGCCCATGAACTGTGCTTGCTGCCTTCAGAAACTCTTTTCCTAATATTTTATTAATATTACAATCCAAAGCACCCTTACTAGAAATAAGTCTACTATATATGGGGAGGTACTTGGGATTCTTTGTGACTCATGGTAAGAAATGCTTGTGAACTCTTAGCTCCTTCCTAATTCATTGGCGGTTTTCTTAACATATAATACTGTTTTTCAAAAGCAAATAATTGTTCTATATTGTTATTGCCTTTCCAAAAAAAATGCATGGTCATTCTAGCTGAAAAAAATGTGGTGGCCAGTTGGGCCTCTGGTGACTTGAACCATGATTTTCCGTATGTTATGGGTTGCAGTATGATTAGTGCTGGACTCCTTTTTATCATGCTTTCAGAAATAATGATAGGGAAATCTTGAAAACTCTTCGTCTTTGGAGATCACACATTGCCAAAGTAACTTGTGTTAGGTATTGGTCTTTCCAGTTTTTGTGTTAATTGTATTATAGTTTTAGGAATATAACTTGGATGAGTCAAAAATTGACCAATCTGTATGGGGAGGAAGAGAAAATGCTTTTTGATGTTTAGGTTTGTCAAGCAAAACCACCTCCTTGTCTTAACATTTGCCCCTTCCAAGCAGCTTACTCCACCAGAGCAAAGAATGCATTGATCAACATGTGTTGCGTAAATTAATTGTATGGCATCATCCTCTAAAAGGAGCCATGGTCTCTCCTTCCCTCCTTCAGACAGATCCATGTTACTTGAACAGGGAGAATGCACAAGATGGTGGCCAACAGGGAATATTGCTGGGGAGCCTCCAGAACTCCATTTGGTACAGGCCTATGCAAAGGGATTGCTCCTGCCATATGCACCAGAGGTGGTAAGGCTCAGATTTGGCTAGATCTCATGTTAATGAGTATGCTTGGGGGGGGAAAAATCAGCAATGGGCCTATTGTCAAATTATAGAAGCATATGGATTTATGACCCAAACTAAGTTGTAAATAACGATTGCAAAATGTGGTGAAGTAATTTGACTTCTTTATGGGCAAGCATGGAAGGAATAATTGTAGAGTAGAAGATGTGCATATTTTGGGGAACCAATACCTATATTTCCCATCCCTTCTTGGTCTCATCCAATGGTTGGGAATAACTCTGGAGGACTCGTCACTGTTGCAATAGAAGTATTATACTAGAATGGTTTTCCTGAAATGGGATAGCCTCCTTAATCATTACGTTCTCTTTTATTTGAAATTTATGCCAGAAAATATCATGATGATCGTCAATACAATAAATCTGTTTCATGAATTTCTGTAAGTTTGCTGCAATAAAAAAATAATGTGGCTGACCATGGCTCTGGATTTAAGCTTACTTTGGGGACTGGGTTGTACTCTTATTCCTATTTTTTATCCACAAGTTGTTGATTGGGTGTTGACTGCTGAACTAAAATGTGAGTCTACATATCTTATATCAAAAAGTTTCCTAGTGTAAGGCACTTTATCCAAGGATTGAAATATTTTTATAGAGGACGTCTTAAGAATGAACTTGGATATTTTTGGTATATACTCCTCTAACTTTACCCTGCTTGTCTTTTGTTTTATTTCCAGCACATCTGAATCATGGAGCTTCGAGTGGGAAACAAATATCGGTTGGGACGAAAAATTGGTAGTGGATCCTTTGGAGATATTTATTTGGGTGAGTTTCTCGTTACTGTAGACTTGTTATCTCAGACTAAGGAACTCTGGCATCCTGGAGAATGGAATGTACACTGCTGCTCTTTAAAAGTTATTTTATGTTAACATAACATAAATAAGAGCATAGCAGACCAAAACCCTTGTTCTTGCTGGTGTCCAGTTGCCAGCTGAGGATATCAGCAGTTACAGTACACATGCATTAAAATTGTAAAATCATTTTGATTTGTTGTAATAACTTGGTATGAATACTCCCCTTTATTAATAATAAACATATAATATTTTTTCTGGATAGCTAATATTGATTGCTTCTTATAAAATGTATTATTAATAGTGTTAGGGCTTATAGTAAGGGTTTTAAAAGGGGGATGAGATACAAAAATGGGAAATTTGGCCTCACCGTAGGAGCTGTAGATTATGCCATCTAGCATACAGTGTTCCCTCGCTTTTCACGGGGGATGCGTTCCGAGACCGCCTGCAAAAGTCAAATTTCCGTGAAGTAGAGATGCACAATATTTGTGCACTATATTTGGCTATGAATAGTATCACAAGTACACTATATTTGGCTATGAATAGTATCACAAGCCTTCCCTTAACACTTTAAACCTCTAAATTGCAATTTTCCATTCCCTTAGCAACCATTCAGATTATTACTCACCATGTTTATTTATTAAAGTTTATTAAAAAAAATATTTATTAAAGGCAGACAAAAGTTTGGCGATGACATATGACATCATCGGGTGGGAAAAACCGTGGTATAGGGAAAAAACCCGAGAAGTATTTTTTAATTAATATTTTTGAAAAACCGTGGTATAGACTTTTCACGAAGTTCGAACCCGCGAAAATCGAGGGAACACTGTATAGCCAACAAAGTATAGTAAACTTGGGAATTGATGGTTGCTACCCCGATAGCCATTTGCAGGCTGATATAAAAAATTATTTGTCTTATGTAGTTTAGACTGCTTGCTCAGCATGTTACAGAACCAGAGGAAGGAAGTTGGATATTTAGGGTATGCTTACTTCCTACACTGTGTTGTCTGAAAAGGAAATGAAAAAAATGGACTTTTGTACTATTATGGATTTACCTTAAATAACTTATATGAGAATCTTGGTCATCCATTTTAAAAAACACGTGAATCTTTCATTGAAGTGTGAGTAATCTTTACTCTTTATGCTGCTGAGATTAATAAGGTTTTTTAAGTACGGTTCTCTCTACTTGTGTTAGACTATATTTTTTATTAGCATGGTGGTTGACGCTTTTCAGAGATTAAGTGAGTTATAATTCAAAATATCTGGAGAGTACCAGGTTAAAGGAAGCTGCAGTCTTAGGGGTGTAGGGGTGCTACCTATGGAGTGTTCAGTAACATGATGCCTCTACAATAAACTCCTTTGCACGCAGCTTTCCCAGCCTCCAGGCACACTGTATATCATGTTGCAATGCTTCCTGGCATTGTTACAAGATTCTTCACCTTTACTGTTTTTTGAAGTTCTTCAGTATGGCAACTTGTGGTTATTTCCTTCTCCACTGAGATTTCCCTTTTTATTGATATGTAATTCCTGTTATATTTTGTAACATTTGTAGTTTGTATGTAATTCCTGTTTAGGTTTCTCAGAGCTTTTAAAAAGCTGTTGCACAAAATTTTAGAAAACAAGATAAACAGTAAAAACAGGCTTTGTTAAGTATGTTTCCTTTTGTCTGCACATTAACCTATCTCTTAGACATACTTTGATTCTGAAAATGCATACTTCTCTATTAATTTTAATGGAAATCAAAACATCTGACCCAGTAAACAATATATAACATACTGAGATATTTTGTCTATGTTGGGTGTAGCTTTATGTGTGAAGAGCCTGTTACAAACATATGCCTCTGCTGAACTTTCTTCCCATTTCTTCATTACTTTGTCTTTTTATTTTAGAAAACTAACTTCCATTTGTCTAAAAATCTGTGACCAGGTAGGTTATCTTCTGTCTCAAAGGCCCAGTTTATTTCTTCTGCCCCTGGCCAGGCTATGGTACAGTAGTGAGCCATTAAATATGTGTCCTTCCTTCTTTGCAAGTTTAGTTTTTGCTAATCTGTTCTTATTTTTGATTGAAGCCTATTGCTGTGGAAATTATGGATGAGGATTAGAACTTTCTTTGGGTTTGTCCCATCACTACGGATTCTGCAGCACTGGCCTACTGTAAAAACTGATTCTAAAGTGGCCTTTATAGCAAACTTTTACAAGTTTAAAAAACTTTAAAATATTACTAATTGGATTACGAATTGTGTCTTTTGTAACCTCCTCTAGTTACTGTGAGAATACAGTAAAACCTTATTCAGCATTTTAGCATATTTTAGTTCAAACTCTTTCCTCACACTGAAACAATCCAGGTAATTAATGTTTAAGTTATTCGTATCAATTCACATCCTTTGCATAATTAATACAAATATATAATCACAGAGATGATATAAACTGGCACAAATTATGTAAATTTCTTCAATGAAATACATTTGAATTTGCTGGGTACTTTTTCCCTCCAATTAGCCTGTTAATTTGCTAAATCAAATAAGCAGTAAGTACAGGCTTTGGTCTGTGGCTACTTGGCCGAATACTATTGATATTAGCAAAGGTTTTGTTTGTTTTTATTACCAGGAGGAAATTTCTATGTTTGTCAGGCTGCTTGTATACTTGTACACTTCTGATTCCAGTTCATTTCTTCCGAGACACCATGGTTTTCTGCTCATAGTTCCACGGTTTTCTTTCCAAAGTTCTTGGGGTGGTGGTAGTAGTAACGTCATTTAAGACAGCGGTTCCCAACCTTTCCACCTTGGGGACCTGGTGCAGGGGGGAGATATAAGTGGCAGGTGCAGGTGTGCCCACAGTTCCAATGGAGTTTCATTCATAAGTGGAAGGTGTTTGCACTGGCACGCAAAATTATACTTGCGTGAGTAGAGGGCGCATGAGTAGAGGATGATTGTGTTTCTTTGATTATGCGTACACATTCTTGTTCATTGCTCATATGGCCCAGTTTCAAACAGGCTGTGGCCCAGACCTGGGGCTTCAGGATTAAATTAAATGACTTGCAGGCCTTTTTTTGGCATTGGACCAGAATATCTCCGGGACCGCCTTCTGCTGCACGAATCCCAGCGACCGGTTAGGTCCCACAGAGTTGGCCTTCTCCGGGTCCCGTCGACTAAACAATGTCATTTGGCGGGACCCAGAAGAAGAGCCTTCCCTGTGGCGGCACCGATCCTCTGGAACCAGCTCCCCCCAGATATCAGAGTTGCCCCCACCCTCCTTGCCTTTCGCAAGCTCCTTAAAACCCACCTCTGTCATCAGGCATGGGGGAATTGAATTTTTTCCCTTCCCCCTAGGCTTATAGAATTTATACATGGTATGCTTGTTTGTATGATTGGGGGTTTTTTAGATTATTTTTTAATATTACATTTGTTACATTGTTTACTTTGTTGTTGTTAGCCACCCCGAGTCTTCGGAGAGGGGCGGCATACAAATCTAATAAATAAATAAATAAAAACTCAGCTTCATCATATATGTTAATTAATACATGTTATTGTTGTAGGGTTTATATCATACAGAATATAAACCTGGATGTTGGCCATTGGGACAATAAATGCAATGGTTATGTTTATTGTTTCCACTGTAGTTGTGTCAGGTATCCTATGGAAGCTGCTTTATTGAATTTTTACTAAAGGGTATACTAGACTGTGCAGGAATCAAGAGTAGTGGTACATATCTCATTTCAGGGTAAGAAGCTGAATTTAGACAAAGATTGAAGAGCTGTTGCTAATAGTTTTCAATTAGTTTGTTTACTGTAGTTTTGTATTTCAGTAACTAAAGTGCTCTGGCCAATTCAAAATAAAACTTGTAGAGCTGCTTACTTATGTGTGATGAAGTGGACTTCAGCTCCCATAATTCTCAAGTGTGAACTTTTTGGATGTGCAGTTGTGTGAGCTGGGGTTTGGTCAAAACTGGGAAATTATTTTATGTCCCCACCCATGTTATAAAATGAAAAATATGTAAATATATTAAAGGGTTAAATAAGGTCCAGGAGGGAAGTGTTTTTAATAGGAAAGTGAACACAAGAACAAGGGGACACAATCTGAAGTTAGTTGGGGGAAAGATCAAAAGCAACATGAGAAAATATTATTTTACTGAAAGAGTAGTAGATCCTTGGAACAAACTTCCAGCAGATGTGGTAGATAAATCCACAGTAACTGAATTTAAACATGCCTGGGATAAACATATATCCATCCTAAGATAAAATACAGAAAATAGTATAAGGGCAGACTAGATGGACCATGAGGTCTTTTTCTGCCGTCAGACTTCTATGTTTCTATGTTTCTTTGATAGGTAATTATACATTCCTATTTAAACATCTGAAATTTCTTATTAATATTGAATGAGAAAAATTTACATGGAAATCTAGGTGCTGGCTAGTTTGAATTCAAAAGAGCATCTCAGAATAAATCGGTGGCAAACAATTTCCATATCATGCGAAGAAAACTGCAGGAATGTCTCCATATAAGTTAGCAGAGGTGGAGACAAATCTGCTTTATTTAGGTCTTTGGTTTGATTTATTTCAGAATCACATTCAGTTATCCTATTGTAGGTTTGAAGGATGTAAAGGCTACTGGTTTCCCGAGGAACAGTGAGTTCTGGAAAGCTTCAGACATCAATGTTTGAGTAGACAAGTTTTAATTTTCCCAAGATCCAGACTCATCCAGATTCACCCAGTAATTGCTTCATCCTGATCTGATTATGAGATAATTGAACAACATGTTTTCTGCTCTTCTAATTTCGCGTTTCTTTGTACGGCAATGTGACCTCTCAAATATATTTCCTGAAATAAATGCTTAGATGTACCATAACGTAAATGTACCACTGCAACTTTTTTTGAAAGGTGGGAAAGAGTCAGATATTTTGCTGATTAGCATCTGTACAATCTGGATAATTGTATTGTTTAGCTCGTGTTCTCGGTATTCCAATCTGGATCTCTGATTCTGATTCATGTGAGTCAATCTGGGTCATATCTCTTGCTGGGGAAGAGTGCCAGTGGAAACATCCTGGACAAGTGGATTGATGAGAGCGGCCTCCATTGGACTGGACATCTCCTAAGTCTCCCTTGAATTCTGTGATTCCATTGTTGAATGGCTTTTGTAAACAAATGTCTGGAATGTGGATCCTTTGCTTTCAGCAGCGAAGTCTGTTTGGTTTTAGGCTCATCTGAGCAGTACTGGTGGACTAATACGGCTGAGGAGGTGGTGTTGGGGATATAGTTCTCACAACAGAATCCGAGGCAGCATGGAAAAAAGCAGTGCTGGATCAAAGGAAGAATTTAATAGGAGTTGGTTTAATTCTGTACCTCTACCTAAGAACGCCTCTACTTACGAACTTTTCTAAATAACAACCAGGTGTTCAAGATTTTTTTGCCTCTTCTCAAGAATCATTCACCCGAGCCTCCGAAACTGTAACCGTAAAAGGCAGGGAGAAGCCTCCATGGGGCCTCTAGGAATCTCCTGGGAGGAAACAGGGCCGGAAAAGGCAGGGAGAAGCCTCTGTGAGGCCTCTAGGAATCTCCTGGGAGGAAACAGGGCTTCCGCATTCCCTGTGATTTCCCCAATCGCATGCATTATTTGCTTTTACATTGATTCCTATGGGAAAAATTGCTTCTTCTTACAAACTTTTCTACTTAAGAACCTGGTCACGGAACGAATTAAGTTCGTACGTAGAGGTACTGCTGTACTATCTCCATCATGGAGGCTTAGGTTGCTCCTCTACTAAGCTGTAGTTCTTTTTTTAAAAAAAAACAGACAGTGAGTCAAAGTCAGCTTAGCAAGGCCTGCAGGTGATATTTGCTTGGAAAGTTCCTGGTTGCTTGTACCTTCTTCAAGCCCAGGATCCATCCCCTTTGTTTCTTGGCCTGTTAATTCTGCCCCCATGACTGACTTCACCCATCTGTTCTAGCCCTCCCTTCCATTCGCCCTTCAGTAACAAAGAATGACAGTGGGGGAAGGGATGGAGAAGGAGAAATGTCAGGGCTCTGTTGTGGAACACTAGTAAATGTTCGTGTGTCTGCTAACTTGCCTGGGCATCCTCATTTCTGCAGGGGTGAATCAGGCCATTTTTACTTACACTGGTGACATGATCTTTTCTATAACATTGCCAAACCTCAACATTTACAAGGACCGGTCGGCTACGCATATATTTGAAACAAACGGGTTCTGGAGCAAGCGGCCGACACACACTAGAATGAGATGGGATAAATGATAGCTGACCAAGGAGAGATTCAACCTAGAAATAAGGAAGAACTTCCTGACGGTCAGAGCTATCAACCACTGGAACAGCCTGCCTGCGGAGGTTGTGAATTCTCCAACTTTGGACATTTTCAAGAGGAGATTGGACTGTCATTTGGCTGGGGTGCTGTAGGATTTCCTGCTTAAGCAGGGGGTTGGACTTGATGACCTGCAAAGTTCTGGAGACCTCACCTACAAAAAGATATTGACAAAATTGAACAGGCCCAAAGACGGGCTACAAGAATGGTGGAAGGTCTTAAGCATAAAACGTATCAGGAAAGACTTAATGAACTCAATCTGTATAGTCTGGAGGACAGAAGGAAAAGGGGGGACATGACTGAAACATTTAAATATGTTAAAGGGTTAAATAAGGTTCAGGAGGGAAGTGTTTTTAATAGGAAAGTGAACACAAGAACAAGGGGACACAATCAGAAGTTAGTTGGGGGAAAGATCAAAAGCAACATGAGAAAATATTATTTTACTGAAAGAGTAGTAGATCCTTGGAACAAACTTCCAGCAGACGTGGTTGGTAAATCCACAGTAACTGAATTTAAACATGCCTGGGATAAACATATATCCATTGTAAGATAAAATACAGGAAATAGTAAAAGGGCAGACTAGATGGACCATGAGGTTTTTTTTCTGCCGTCACTCTTCTATGTTTCTATGTCTCTTTCAACTCAAATAAATAAATAAAGAAGAAAGAGAAAGAAAGAAAGAAAGGATAGGACTTTTTTTTTTTAAATCAGATCTCAGATCACTAACCAAAAACTCAGTAACATTTGCATCTTTTAAACAGGACCGGTTTCTAATGTATCTCAAGCTACTGCATGGTGGTGGTACATGTCATGCTGAAAGCCCCTTACCTGCCTTATATAAGACAGTATATATTCTGAAACATTTACCTGCCTTAAATGGCACAATGCAGATTTTGGTTGAGAAAGCAGATTGAGGTCTGTGAATACTGTGCACCAAAGATGCTGCTTTGCATGTCTGAATGAAGAACCACAGGTCTGGGATAGAACAGGAGGGATGAAGCTTGGGGTGAGGCAATGCAAGCTAATAGAAAGATGAAAAGGATACTTGAATGGACTTGTTCAAGTACGTTGAGTTCTGCATAGCTTTCGGACTTAACGCCTTAGGGATTTTATTAGTGCACTTGGTAGAGATTTTGTAACGGGCCAGAAAAGTTTATGGGTTGGCTGTTGAAAAATAATAATAATCATGTCTATCCTGCATTTGATACTTTTGTCAGAAATAAAATGACCATATATTATTGTGCTAAAGTTGTACTATTTTAAATAGAGAATACACTTGAGCTCAACATCTAGTAACTGTATTATGAACATGGCTGATTTCAAAAAGTGAAGCATGGTTGGACTTAGTTTGCATTTGAATTGGAGACTATTCACTAGACTAGATTGAGAAGGTCTAAAAGCATTATAGAAGAAGGGAGGGGCAACCCATTTCCAAACTCTGGAATATGGAATGCCTCCCTAAGTTGCCAGAAGTAAGGGGGAAAGATTTTATTTGTAACTGCAATGCATTTAATTTATAGTACAGACTGAAAAAGTTGCTCCTGATGTCTCACTAATACAAACTGCAAATATTTACTATTATTTGCTTAACCATGGCCCAGATATTTTCCAAAATCCACATGTAATCAGCAGTAGTGTTTGAAAAACATCTAAGTTAAATAGCAATTGTCCAATTTGTCTTATAATCAGTTCTGTATTTGTATATTAATAATTTGTATGCAAAAAGTCATGGTTTTAACAATTTAATGCCTGTAAAGGTTAATATTTGATTTAAACTATTTTTTTAAAGTTTTGACTTAAATTGGAATATATTTAATTTCATTGAAATTACAACTAAATACCATGAATGGGTTAAATCATGAAAAAAATATGAGAGCATCCAATTTTTGTTTTAAGTACTTTTGTAACCAGTGTGGGCATGGATTTTATATTTTATTGTCATGTAAATGGATCATCCGACTTCCAGAATCAATCCAGCCTAACCAGCTAATCTGGGATGCTGGTTCATACTTCTTGAATTAAAGTGATACATGCAGGAGCATTACATTTTTTGATGGTGAAGAAAGAAGTTAAGACATGCCCAATATAGAAAAGGGCTGAGGCAAGTAGAAGACAATGGGAACGTGAGCATACTTAGGCATCACTTCTAAATTTGCAAGGTGATGGATGAGTTGTATGTACAAATTTTTACAGGAATGGCTTACTCAAAAACTATAGGGTGAATAATCTTGTTGTAAAAGCAGTACAGTACTGAGTTATAAAGTACAGTGTTCCCTCGATTTCCACGGGGGATGCGTTCCGAGGCCGCCCGCGAAAGTTGAATTTCCGCGAAGTAGAGATGTGGAAGTAAATACCATATTAGTTTCTGCATTTTTACTTTACAATTACATTAAAAACTACTGAAGGCAGTGTCTAAAATTTAAAATAATTTTTTTATGCTTTGTTTGATAGCTTAAATGCCTATCCTTTAAACCGCTTTACCTGGGAAAATTCATAACAAATGATGGGAAGGGCATTAGTAAGAACAGCGGATAATCCGAGGTTAGAAACCCCATCTTCGGTCCTCGCTGCTACTGCGCTGCCGAGCAGATCAGCTGGTGGGCGGCCGAAGGAACCTTCCCTGGGTCTTCAACTCCCAGAGCGGCGGACAAGCGGCGGCCGGACAAGTGGTGGACAAGCGGCTGGCGGACAAGAAAAGCGGCGGCCGGACAAGCGGTGGCCAGAAAAGCGGCGGCCGGACAAGCGGAAAAGCGGCAAGCGGACAAGCGGCGGACAAGCTGAAAAGCGGCGGACAAGCGGGCAGGCAGGCGGCTCCTCAGCTGCTGGGTCTTCCCAGGTGCGGAAGTAAAAACACCATCTGCGCATGCGCGGCCATGGAAAAAGGGGCGCGCATGCGCAGATGGTGTTTTTACTTCCACACCACTACATCCCGAAAAATCGATTATCGCGAGGGGTCTTGGAACGGAACCCTCGCGATAATCGGGGGATCACTGTGCTTGTATGACTTGTGGGATTCCCAAGACCATTCACAAAAATAACCATTGCTGCTCTAAACGAGTGCCATTTTTCCCTGAGCCTGCAGATAGTGGGGTTGAAACAGTGAGTCAGATACCATTTGTGGTGTATTTGCAGCTTCCCTCCCTCTGGCCAATCTCACTGGGGCTGTAGCTCTAAAGCTGAGTGACACCATGACTTAAATGTCAGTACTAACTTTGGTTTGCTGATGATTTGAGCAGATGCAGTCAGAGCCTAGCTGATGGGAATAAGACCGCGGAGCAAAGCTGAAGCTCCCAAAGGAAAGGAGTAGACATAGAGAGAAATAGCCGGCAGTATAACACCTATCTTTCACACAAGTCATGTTGAGCCTGGCAGATAATGACTGACTCTAGAAACGGAAATAAAAGTTGTGTAAGTGCATGTTCTGTCATTAAAAAAGGGGGATTAAGATATAAAATCATGATAATTAATATACACCTAGCCTTCAGGGCAGTGATTAAAATGGAATATCATGGCATCCCAGAACAAAAGTTCAGTCTTGGGTCAGTGATATGTTGTTTCATATGTGAGTCCTCCCCTCCCCTTTTTCTCTCTGACTGCATCAGTACATTTGTTCAGAGATTTGTCTTTTCATTTCTTTTAAATAATGTCACAGCTGAAGTTGTGATATTTTTTATCTTCATTCCATAGGAATGAACAGTTGCAAAAGGCACTTTTTCATTATTGTTGTTGTTGCTTATCTTTTTATAATTTTGTAATAACAAGGTAAAGGTGAAATCATAGGTACATTGTTATTAGAAAGGCTTTCTTTGTCATAGAAGTTAATTTATTTTGCACCCTTACAGGTGGGTTTTTTTGTTCATTGTATACGTTTTATTCCAGTCTCTTTCTGTCTGTTCCCTACTTAGCTCTTCTACAACACTAAGGGTGGGGATTTGGAATACCTGATAATGTAGTAGAATTTCTAGAAGTGCCACTTGTTGTATTAATTACAATAATTAAGGAAATAAAAAAGGTGCACAGAAAATATTAAAAACAAGCTTTTCAAAACAGTAATTTTCAGACAACACGGAAGACTTATCATTGGGGTAACGCACATCTTGAACTAAAAAAAAAAGCATGAACCCGAAAACCCAGATTAATTCAACCAATTGAATGAAAAGGAGCTGTGTTTTTTGCTGACCTTGGGAAATAGGCTATATTTGGAAATCTTTTGGTGGTGCTTCCCACTCCCTTGTAAACGGAGCGTACTATGGATATGTCAAACTGGTGCAGCATTATGGAGCAGGACAAGAACAGTCTGTATTGTCAGTGCTACAAGGCCCGATGATCATATGGCCTGGTTGCTGTGCAACAGATATGCTACCCCTTGACCAGTTTAGACAGGGGGCAAAGGACCGGCTCTGTTTGCCTTAGAGATGTCACCCAGCAAAGACTTGGGACTATGAGGTTGTGTTATCTTCATATTCTCTAGTGCAGTGTTTCCCCAGCCACCATTTGCTGGCTGGGGAATTCTGGGAGTTGAAGTCCAAATATCTTCAAGTTGCCAAGGTTGAGAAACACTGCTCTAGTGAGTTATTTGGTTTGATGCTGGGGGTTTGCAGGGGTTCGGGAGAACCTCTAGTAAGATTCTGTGCTGTTTGGAGAACCCCTGAATCCCACTCCTGGCTGGCCACGCCCACCACTCCCTCCTAGGAGTCCCCACGTGGCCCATTTTGGATGCAGGTCAGTGCAAGGCACACATGGAGACTCGGGGAGGGTGAAAAATGGGCCTATTGGAAGTTCAAGAAGGCCAGAAATGGCCTGTTTCCAGCCTCCAGAAGCCCTCCGGAACCTGGGGAGGGCATTTTCCCACAGAGTTGGCCTTCTCGGGGTCCCATCGACTAAACAATGTCACCTGGCAGGCCCCAGGGGAAGAGCCTTCTTTCTGGCGGCCCCGGCCCTATGGAATCAACTCCCCCCAGAGATTAGAACTGCTCCCACCCTCCTAGTCTTCCGTAAACTACTCAAGGCCCACCTATACCGCCAGGCATGGGGGATTTGAGACATCTTTCCCCCAGGCTTCTTATAATTTATATTTGGTATGTATGTATTGTCTGATTTTGATATGACAGGGTTTTAGTTATTTCTTTTAATATTAGATTTGTGCCACTATAATATTGTTTTTATCATTGTTGCGAGCCGCCCCGAGTCTTCGGAGAGGGGCGGTATACAAATCTAATAAATTGAATTGAATTGAATTTTCACCCTACCGGAGCCTTGAAGGAAGCCTCTGGAGTCCGGGGAGGACAAAAAAAATCTCCCCCTGCTATGGTGCAAGAGGCAGACTAGGCCACGCCCACCATGGCCACGCCCACCCAGCAACCGGACAGAGAACCCCTTGCTAAATTTTTGAAGCCCACCCCTGGGCTGAAAACTATAGCACCGCAATAAAGAAATAGTGAACAATTAATGAAAAGTTCACTGAGGTTTCCTCTGCTTGTTCAGCATGGGGATAACATTCTGCGTGTTCATGTCGTATTATTGTCATATTGAAAGTGGCACTGGGAAAATAAATTCCACAGTTCTCACAGATTGTTCAGTCTGCTGACTGGGAGAAAAAGGATGCCTTCAATGTAGAATATTGAAAGGGTAACTTTGCTGGTTGCTAGAAATACCACAGAGGAAGGGCTGTGTTTTGATAGCTCAGTGGGCACCGTCTGCATTCTTTGATGCCTTTCTTATGCAAGTTTCTAATTTTTGTGTGGCTGTGGCATTTTAAAGATTTGTGAGCTGCTGTGCGTGCTGTTCTACTAAACTGAGAATGGTTTTGGGTGGTTTTTTGGCTGCACCAAAAATCATTTACTGTATTTGTGCCTGTGCAGGACTAAGGAAGTAAAGTTCAAAAGTGTATTTATTTAAGGAGTTGGTGATGCTGTGGAAGTCTTAGACTGGTCTTTGAACGCTGTGAGAATCTGGATCAGGCAAAAGCAGGCTCAGATTAAATCCTGTGAAGACAGAATTGCTAGAGGTCAGGTGACATCTGTGCACGCTGATAACACTGGCCCAGCAGTTATACTGAATGTATAACTGGGCTCCTCTTGCAGGAGGAGGCATTTTGTGACTTACCCGTAAGTCGGGGGTGTCCAGCAGCGTTCCCTGTAGGCTGCGCATGCCTGCGCCAGTGCACCCCAAAATGTCCCCCGTGCACCCTTTTCCAAGGGTGCGCACGGAGCCACGGCCGCCCCCCCCCCCGCGCCTCTAGCCCCCTCGCGACCCTGGCTACTCGCCGCTGCCCCCCGCCCGCCCGATCCACCTCTCTCATCCGCTTCCCGCCTTGGGGCGCGGCTCCTCCCGCAGCGGGAACGCCCGCCCCGCCGCTCTCACAGTCCCTTCACCGAGAGTGCTTTTGTCCTGGGCTCTCAGCGAGGGGGCTGCCGGAGAGGGGGGGCAGGCGTTCTCACAGCGGGCTGGCACGCACTCTCCCCATCCCCCTGCCAGCCCGCCCGGAACATTCAAAGTAAGAAAAACCTTCGCTGGCCCGTGCACCCGTCATTGAAAATCACCTTCGCTGGCCTCTGGAGAATGAGAGAGAGTGAAAGCGACAGAGCAAGATAGAGAGAAAGTGAGAAAGAAAGAGGGGGGAGAGAAAGAGATAGCAAAAGAGAATGATAGAGAGAAAGAGTGAGAGAAAGAAAGCAAAAGAGAAAGAGTAAGAAAGAGAGAAAGCAAGAGAGAGAGAAAGTGAGAAAAAGAGAGAGAGCAAGAGGGGGAGATAGAGAGAGAGAGAGAAAGAGAGATGAGAGGAAGGAAGAGAGAGAGAGGAAGAAAGCAAGAGAGAGAGGAGAGCGGAAGGAAGAGAGAGAGAAATGATAAAAAAGGGGAGAAAAAAAGAATGAGAAAATGATTGAGGCAGAGAATAACAGGAAAGAGAGAGAAACAGAGAGAGAAGTGACTCTTGATTTAAAGTATATGGTAAAAGCACTTAAATAATAACAGAGAAAAAAACCCAGTAGTAAGAATGATTGATGGTTGTATGCTTGCTTTATATTGGGTTTTAAATTTTGTATTCGTTTTTATTGTATGTACTTTGGGGTATTTAAAAAAATTATTCATTTTATTGTTATACACCGCCCTGAGTCCGTCTTATAAATTTGCGGCTTATAAAATTTGAAAATAGATTAAAAAATAAATAAAATTAAGATTTTGTGTGTTGTTTAGGTTTCTGGAAATTGATGTATATCATAAGTGCTTATAAATATGTACCCAGACTATCATTAAGTGTTGTGCCTTATGATTCTTGACAAACGTTTCGTTTATGTACACTGGGAGCATGTTCTGTTCTATTCTGTTCTATTCTATTCGAAATAAATAAATATCTTGCTATCCAGATGGGGAAAACATGAATACAGTGGTACCTCTACTTATGAACTTAGTTCGTTCAATGACCAGGTTCTTAAGTAGAAAAGTTTGTAAGAAGAAGCAATTTTTCCCATAGGAATCAATGTAAAAGCAAATAATGTGTGCGATTGGGGAAACCACAGGGAGGGTGGACGCCCTGTTTCCTCCCAGGAGATTCCTAGAGAGGCCCCACAGAGGCTTCTCCCCGCCTTTTCCGGCCCTGTTTCCTCCCAGGAGATTCCTAGAGAGGCTCCATGGAGGCTTCTTCCTGCCTTTTCCAATTACAGTTTTGGACGCTCGGGTTTGTAAGTGGAAAATGGTTCTTGAGAAGGGGG